>NC_047092.1:69750113-70053144 GCF_902459505.1 Geotrypetes seraphini
ATTATTTTGTCTCATGAATGTATAAAAAACATGTTATTTAGGAATTATCAATTCCACAGTTTTGGTAATAGACTTTGAAAGACGTTAGCTCAGGTGATAAAGGTATGGAGAAGGATGAGATATATAATGAGGCTCATTTTCAAAACAGAACAATGTCCAAAAAGTGGCAGAGGGACTTTTTTTTTTTTTTGCCCAAACATCCAAATTTTTTAAACCTATTTTTAAGACATGTTTCTATAGAGTTCATCAGCAGGCTGTTAAATCTCAAAGGAGTGTGTTAGGTGTATATTTTGAGCAGGACTAGGGCGGGCTTATGATTTCAAAATTTTTCTACAATAATTGAACATTGTGGAAAACATCCAGAGTAAAAATTTGAGACTAGACTTATTTAGAAGTCCCAAACTTACCAGATAACCACTAGAGCCATGTATCGCAAACTGTGTGCTGTGGCACCCTAGTGTGCCTTCTGAAATTTCAGGTGTGCTGCTAGACGCTAAAGAGGAGGCGAGGCACTGGCACCGGCAGACTGCTTATAGGACGTGCCTCTCACGGTTAGAGGCACATCCTGTAGTGCCTCTCCTTCTCTCCGCTCATCTTCCATGCTGGCATCCCCCACTAGTGGCTCAGGCCCATCTGGAGAGCTTTCGTGCATGTGCGAGTGTCAGCCTGATGTCATTGCTTCAACGTCCATGCACTTCTAGATGCCTTGAGTCACAGCCAATACAGAGAAGGGGACCCAGACCTAAATCCATTCTAGCTAGTACACTTGTAGTAGAACATATGAGCCCTCCAAAATCTACCCCAAACCTACTGTACCTACATATAAGTTACACCTGCAGGCATAAGGGCGATCGTTGTGGTATAAAGTTGGATTGGTGATTTTCAATAAAAAGTATTTTAATATAAATTTACCCTCCATATATTATCTTTATGAAATTCTGTTTTTGAAATATTAAGCTTTCAAAACCAAACCAAAGCTTTTTTTAATCATATACAGTATCTTGCATGTTCCTTTTTTTTTTTTTTTAATAGTGTAATTTAAACTATTTAGAAAAGAAAACATCCCCAGAAGCCTTAAACAAATATCCTGGTCTTTAAAAGAACACATTTTTAAAGCAGGTTTTTCCCCCCAATAAATTTTTTTGAAAATTTTATCAGAATATAAAAAGAAACCAATACCAAAGAAAAACATGGCATCAATACAAACAGAGAAATTATAATAGTACTAGTCGTTAAGCCCGTTACATTAACGGGTGCTAGAATTTATGTCTGTCTGTATTTTTCTTTCTGTCTCTTTCCTCCCTCCATTTCCCTGTGTAGCGCTGTCTCTGCTTTCTTCCTCAGTCTGCACTCTCAAGCTGTAACATTACTGCTTAGCTTTTTTCTCCCTGCAAGCATCTCTGCTCTCTTTCTCATCCCCAGTCTCTTTCCTATTTTTCTCTTCTTGCAGGGGTCTCTGCTCTCCTTTCTCTATATGTTACTGATTCCTGCAAACTTCTGTTTTCTCTGTATGCTCTTGATCCTGTGTTTCCCTGTAGGTGTCTTTTCCCTTTTTTTTTTTTTTTTAATTCCTTTTTCATGTATGGTTGATTTATTAAAAGTTTTTTTATTTTTCCTATTTGTTGCATGCCTGTCTCCTTGGCCGCTGTATGTTTCTAATTTTTTGCTTTGTGTGTTTGTTTGTGTTTTTTTTGCTGATTGTCTACTTGGTCGCTGTCAGTCTGTCTGTCTCATTGGCTGCTGTATGTCTGTATGCCTTTTTTTTCAGTCTAACTCCTTGGCCACTGTATGTCTGGAAGGTTTTTTTTCCTGAATTTATCCTTGGGCATTGTAGTTTTTATTTTTTTCTGTTTGTCTCCTTGGCTGTTTGTATTTTTTTGCTCTCTGTCTGTCCACTTGGACGCTGTATGTAAGTATGTCTGTCTCCTTGGCTGCTGTATGTCTGTTTGTCATTTTTTTTCCTGTGTCTCTCTCTCCTTGTCCTCTATGTTTTGTTATTTTTTCAATCTGTCTCTTTAGCCCCCTGTCCTTCTGTGAGTGTCTGTGTCACTCTCTCTCCTTGTTCTCTGTGTTTTGTTATTTTTTCAATCTGTGTCTTTAGCCCCCTGTCCTTCTGTGACTGTCTGTGTGTCTCTCTCTACTTGTGCACTGTTGTTTGTTTGTTTTTTTCAATCTCTCTTTAGCTCCTGATCCCCTCTCACTGACCCTTGATCCCCTCTCACTGACCCTTGCGCGACTGCATGTAATTCTGGTTAGGTTTCCATGGCAACCCTGCTCGCGGGTCTGTGAGTGTAGGGCCGTTTTGTCGGGTCTGGCGGCGCCGGGTTGGGAAGAGTCCTGGCTCCTTTTTTGGTTTGGGCCCGTGCAGAAGGGCTCAACAGCGCACCTTTCCTTCCCTCCCTCCATCAGGTGCAGTGCAGCTCCACCAATGTTAAAAGCAGCCGCGTCGAAATCGGAGCCCTGCCACTGCCGTAGCACTTTCCCCTCTGCCTTGGTCCCGCCCCTTCTCTGACATATGGGACCGCGGCAGAGGGAACTTGTTACGGTGGCAGCAGGGCTCCAATTTCAAAGCAGCTGCTTTTAACATAGGCGGAGCTGAACTGTACCTGATGGAGGAAGGGAAGGAACGGTGGGGCAAATTTGGTCAACGGCAGGAATTGTTTGGCAGACCAAACACTGTGAAACCATGAGGAAGGCCGCCGCAGCCTCACAGCTAGGTAGGGGGACAACAATGGCGCTTATGCTCAAGCCCCCGCCGCAGCTCCTCTCTCGATCCTGGTGCGGTTCGAGAGAGGATTCGTGGCGGCGGCTTGAGCATAAGCGCGATTGTTGTCCAAGTTGCCGAGTTGGTGACGTAAACCCGCGCATGCGCACTAAAAAAAACCGCGAAGGATCAGGGAACACGTTTTTTTTAGTGCGCATGCGCGTCCTACCATTTTATTATATTAGATATCATACAAGAATCAAAGATAAACATAATGAATTTTGTCTTAATTTTATGTTATACCATTATATAGTAATAAGAAGAAAAGGGAAATAGTAAAAAGGGGGGAGGAGAGATGAAGAGGAAGGGGGCTATTAAAGGCTGGGAGAGAAGAGACAGAAATAAAGGGAAAGAAGGTCCCCCAGAGGCCAAAGAGAGAAAAGAGAAGAGGAAAGAAGATGAACAAATAGTATTATATGCAAAACTGTGGAAACTTTAAAGAGAGTCTAAGTAATCTTTAAAAATGACCTAGTTTTTGTATATATTTGTGTTGATCACATTTAGTCGCATATACAGGCTCATATTATTAAATAAGGATGCATAGTTTAGCATCAAGGCAGGAATCCCTTATGTGAAAGGACAGCTCATAGTGTTAAATATTGCTTCAGGAAAACTGTATTTACACACATGCTGACAGCTAATTTCCAGGTGGGAGCCTCATGTCTGGTCTGTGTACCTTAGCTTCAATCTTCCCACTGTGAAATTTTAGACATCTCATCAGCTGAGCCCTTGCCAGGCCTATTAATATTTATACAGGCCATTCACTCTCCAGTCAGAGCATATAAGCTGCAGATCTTTCTGATTTGGAAGCTATTAAGATTCATGACCTCTTTAGCTATTTACTCTATGGTCTAGAAGTCTTTGTAATCAGCTTGCTTTTGAAGGAGAAATTACAAATCATCACTGTTCAAATATTGTCCTGAATTGTGTCCATTTGTAGTTCATCGAAGCACAGTTAAGAATTTTAATGCATTCATTTATCTTGGAGGCATACCCGAGGTATTCTTTTCTTGGAATAGGGGAGGAAAACCCAAGCAGAAACATTACAAAGCATTCCTATACAGTAACAGTGCTCCAGAGGGAATGCCACTCTGGATCTCTTCCGACCTCGGGCCGCGTGGGAGCCCTGCTCCGCCCCCCGAAACCCCAGCGATTTGACTGCCTTCCTCTAAAAGCAGCTCCTCTGCCACCGGGAGCTGCCTGCACATCTCTTCCGACCTCGGGCCGCGTGGGAGCCCTGCTCCGCCCCCCGAAACCCCAGCGTTTTAACTGCCTTCCTCTAAAAGCAGCTCCTCTGCCACCGGGAGCTGCCTGCACATCTCTTCCGACCTCGGGCCGCGTGGGAGCCCTGCTCCGCCCCCCGAAACCCCAGCGTTTTAACTGCCTTCCTCTAAAAGCAGCTCCTCTGCCACCGGGAGCTGCCTGCACATCTCTTCCGACCTCGGGCCGCGTGGGAGCCCTGCTCCGCCCCCCGAAACCCCAGCGATTTGACTGCCTTCCTCTAAAAGCAGCTCCTCTGCCACCGGGAGCTGCCTGCACATCTCTTCCGACCTCGGGCCGCGTGGGAGCCCTGCTCCGCCCCCCGAAACCCCAGCGATTTGACTGCCTTCCTCTAAAAGCAGCTCCTCTGCCACCGGGAGCTGCCTGCACATCTCTTCCGACCTCGGGCCGCGTGGGAGCCCTGCTCCGCCCCCCGAAACCCCAGCGTTTTAACTGCCTTCCTCTAAAAGCAGCTCCTCTGCCACCGGGAGCTGCCTGCACATCTCTTCCGACCTCGGGCCGCGTGGGAGCCCTGCTCCGCCCCCCGAAACCCCAGCGTTTTAACTGCCTTCCTCTAAAAGCAGCTCCTCTGCCACCGGGAGCTGCCTGCACATCTCTTCCGACCTCGGGCCGCGTGGGAGCCCTGCTCCGCCCCCCGAAACCCCAGCGTTTTAACTGCCTTCCTCTAAAAGCAGCTCCTCTGCCACCGGGAGCTGCCTGCACATCTCTTCCGACCTCGGGCCACGTGGGAGCCCTGCTCCGTCCCCCGAAACCCCAGCGCTTTGACTGCCTTTCACCGCTTCAAGGCAGCTCCACTGTTACCGGGAGCTGCCCCAACTTAGCCTGACCGTCCCGTTGCAGGGAAGAGGCTTCGGGACGCGTGGGAGTCCAGCTCCGCCCCCCGAAACCCCCTGCAGCCCAGTTTCTGCCTGTGCTTCCTTCAGGCCAGCACCTACGTCGGATTTGACTCTCTATCTATCTTACTTTATTACATATTCGGGAGTCCAGCTCCGCCTCCCGAAGCCCCCTGCAGAACAGCACACACAGCTTTTCTCTTCAGGGCAGCCCCACTGAAACCGGGAGCTGCCCCAACGAAAAAACTGCTTCTCCTGCCGCAGGAAGGTACTTCGGGCCGCGTGGGAGTCCAGCTCCGCCTCCCGAAGCTCCTGCCAAACTCTACTGATTTCTTCGGGAGCAGCCCTCTGCCTTCGGGTGCTGCTCCTCAATTCTCAAACCAGCTGCCCCTGCCATTTTCCAGCACGACCGGGCCGGCGTGGGAGCCCTGCTCCGCCCCCCCGATCCCGCAGGAGGACAACTTACATAAAAAGACACAGCGCCAGCACTCGCCATTTTCCAGCACGACCGGGCCGGCGTGGGAGCCCTGCTCCGCCCCCCCGATCCCGCAGGAGGACAACTTACATAAAAAGACACAGCACCAGCACTCGCCATTTTCCAGCACGACCGGGCCGGCGTGGGAGCCCTGCTCCGCCCCCCCGATCCCGCAGGAGGACAACTTACATAAAAAGACACAGCGCCAGCACTCGCCATTTTCCAGCACGACCGGGCCGGCGTGGGAGCCCTGCTCCGCCCCCCCGATCCCGCAGGAGGACAACTTACATAAAAAGACACAGCGCCAGCACTCGCCATTTTCCAGCACGACCGGGCCGGCGTGGAAGCCCTGCTCCGCCCCCCCGATCCCGCAGGAGGACAACTTACATAAAAAGACACAGCGCCAACGGCACGCCGCCGTTCGGCACCTGAGAGGAGCACCTGAGAGGAGCACCAGCGGACCTTGGAAACGGGAACACCAACGCCCCAGAGACCACTCCACCAGACCTCCTGCCGACTTCCATTATAAGGCAAGGAGCGAAAGATCCCCGCTCCTCCCCCTCCTCCAACCAGGACTCTAAGAGAGAACCATTCCCTCTACCTAACACTCCGAACACTCCGAACCAGACATCAAACATGAAGCTCTCCCTGCATACACACAAACTAGCCACCCTCCTGATAATCCTCCTCATCTCTAGCTGGAAAACAACAGCATACAACTTACCCACCACAACCTCAACCGCCAGTACAACCAACTTCCAAATTCCCAACAGAAGAATACTCACATCAAGAAACCCGAACCACCACACCAGCACTCAACAACCCATCAATGTTATCTGGAGAAGAAGATCAACACCTCCGAAAACAAAATCTCACCCAACTCCCACAACACTCATATACCCGGAAACAACTTACATTCCCCAGACCAACACGACCTCCCTTACTTGTGCCTATGTTAACATCAGATCTCTAGGACCCAAAACAGAAAACATAAAAAATTGGCTAAAAACAGAAAAACTTGACTGCCTATTCCTCACTGAAACCTGGTTAACCTCAGACACAGACCCTAGAATAAAAGAAGTATGCCCGCCAGGATACAAAATAACAGTAACCTGCAGAGAGAAAAAAAGAGGAGGAGGACTAGCAATAATATTCAAGAACTCCCTAACTCTAAACATTCTTGAGAAAACATCCACTCCACAAATGGATTTCCTAGCGTGTCAACTCACAAACCCAACACTAAAAAACTCTCTAAACTGCTTGCTCTGCTACATAACACCAGGAAACTGGACCACAGTGAGACCTGAATTCGAAAACTTCATCTACCTAAACTCACTAACAGCTGAATATAACCTCATCCTAGGAGACCTAAACCTACACCTAGAAGACACAACCTCCACACCAACAAATAACTGTCTATCCTTCCTCAATGCCTTATCCTTCCAGATCCTAAACCCACAAACCACCCATGAAAAAGGTCATCAACTGGACATTGCTGCATTCATGTCTCACCAACCATCCAATCCAGCAATCCAAACTCCTAACGGAACATGGTCCCCATCCCTATGGTCAGACCACTACATTTATAACTTCAACATCAATTGGACCAAGACCAAACACACACCTCAATCAAAAAAAACCACTTATACCTCACGCAAACATATCGACCCAACCATTTTCTGGTCAAATGTAGACGAAACTATCCAAGACTGCGACCCAAAAAACTTCATCTCCCACTGGAAAAATGTATCCACCAACATCCTTGATGATCTGGCACCCCTACAAACCAAAACCAGAACCAGCAGGAAATCAGACCAATGGTTTGATAATGAATTACTCCAACTCAAAAGACAGTGTAGAAGATTAGAAAGAAAATGGAGAAAAAAGAACCAAGATCAAACAAAAACCGACTGGAAAAAAATCAACAAACAATACAAAAAGCTACTAAAAGATAAGAGGAAAAGCTACTATACTAATCTCATAGGCACGGAAACCCAAGATTCCAAAAAAATATTCCAAATCCTGAAAGAATTAACAGACACCAAACCATACACTACCACCACGAACACACCTCCACCATCACCCACCCTCTTAGCAGAACACTTCAAGAACAAAATCACCAACACCAGAGCCACACTCATCCTTAACCCATCCCATCAAAATCCAATCACAATCCACCCTACAGGAAAAGAGGCAATCGCAGCAGACAGAATTTGGACTCAATTCCCTAACATACAATGGTCAGAATTCAACAAATTCTACAAAAAATACAGCCATGCCTCCTGTGACCTCAACCATTGCCCCTCATATCTCCTTACCACCTCTAGTGTAAAATTCCGCACCATAACTCTACAATGGATCCAAATCACGCTCACAGAAGGCACATTCCCTGCTGACCTCAGCGAAATTGTCATCACCCCAATCCAAAAAGACCCAAAAGCACCACAAAACCTCCCATCTAACTTTAGACCTATAGCCTCAATTCCGCTATATGTCAAAATTATAGAAGGCCTAGTAGCCAAACTCCTCACCAATTACATAGAGGACCATAACCTACTCCACCCCATGCAATCAGGCTTCAGAACAAACTTCAGCACAGAGACACTACTAGGCTCCCTTATGGATACCGTCAGACAACAACTTAGTACAGGGAAAAAAATGCTACTCATTCAACTGGACCTATCGGCGGCATTCGACCTAGTAGACCACAACATCCTCCTACAGATCTTAGATGCAATAGGCATCTCAGACAAAGTATACTCCTGGTTTGAAGGATTCCTAAAACTCAGAACCTACAGTGTAAAATCAAACAAAGAAAAGTCAGAATCCTGGTCAAACCCCTGCGGCGTACCACAAGATCTCCACTATCCCCTACCCTCTTCAATCTCTACACTGCTTCTCTAGGAACGCATCTGGATAATCTAGGCATAACCTCCTATAGTTATGCGGATGACATCACCATCCTCGTCCCATACGATCATTCTAAACCTACCATGACAGACAAACTTCACCAAACACTTGAAGCAGTCACAACCTGGATGGAAAATCACAAACTTAAACTCAACCAAGACAAAACCAAATTCATCCTCCTAGAAAATGACAAGATCCAAACCACAACCAGCCTAGACATAAACACAACCAAATATCCCATCCAAACCACCATAAAACTACTAGGCATGACCATAGACAGATGCTGCACAATGCAACCGCAAATAAATAAAACAATTCAAAAATCATTCGCAATCATGAGAAACCTGAGACAAGTCCGAAAATTCTTTGAAAGAACACAATTCCAACTTATAGTACAATCCCTAATACTAGGTATATTGGACTACTGTAACATACTCTTCCTTCCATGTCCTGCAACCACGATAAGACAACTCCAAACAATCCAAAATACAGCTTTGAGACTCATCTACTCATTGAAAAAACATGACCACATCACTGAAGCCTTCATCAACTCACACTGGCTCCCAATCCAAGAAAGAATCCATTTCAAATTTTACTGCATATTATTTAAAACCCTACACGGAGACAGCCCATCATACCTGAACAATCGCCTCATCCAAGCACCCAGTACCAGACACAGAAAAACGCACTCCCCATTCATACCCCCCCCAATCAAAGAAGTAAAAAGAACAAAACTACACGACGGCCTCCTAGCCACCCAAGCCGCAAGACTGGACAACCAGATCTCCAACCTTCTGATGACCACCCCAGACTATAGGACGTTCAGAAAAGAAATAAAAACCACACTTTTCAAGAAATTCCTGAAACAGCAATAACAACACGACCTCTAAATGCTCCTAAGATCTACAACTTACCTCTCTAGCAAATCACTGTAACTCTGTCTTTTTTAAATTAACCTTTTGTAATCCGCCTTGAACCGCAAGGTAATGGCGGAATAGAAATCCCTAATGTAATGTAATGTAATGTAAATGGGCTAAGAGGACCTGCAAAGGAAGTGGAAGTAGTGGGACCGTTGGGAAACAACAATCACAATATGATCAAGTTCAAAGTTGAAGTAAGAATACCGAAGGGAAAGAGAACCACAGCGACAACTTTTAACTTCAAGAAAGGAAACTACGAAGCGATGAGGGTAATGGTAAGGAAGAAACTTAGGAACAGCTCAAATAAATGGCAGACTGTAGAGCAAGCCTGGTCTTTATTCAAGGACACGATGAGCGAAGCGCAAAATCTGTATATCCCCAGATTCAGAAAAGGGTGCAAAAAGGGCCGAACAAAAGACCCGGCATGGATAACTAAAGGAGTGAAGAAAGCGATAGGGGATAAGAAGAATTCTTTCAAGAAATGGAAAAATGGCAAAACCGAAGAGAACTGGAAAGAACACTGGAAGTATCAAAAAGAATGTCACCTCGTGGTTAGAAAAGCAAAAAGAGAATATGAAAAGAGGCTAGCCAGGGAAGCACGAAATTTCAAACCGTTCTTCAGATATGTTAAAGGGAAGCAGCCGGCTAGGGAGGAGGTGAAATGAATATCCTCCAAATTCTATATATAGTACCTAATGTTGGGCATGCACATTGAAAGGCGTAGCCAATGTGTGCACACAATTAATTAATTGGCTTGAATGGTACCAATAATTTCCAATTAACACTTAACAATTGATGCTAATTGGCATCAAATTATAAGTTCCAGACACAGCTTGGTAGGTGCATTGCACAGTATTATGTGCCATGTCCAGTGTGCAAATCTAAAAGGGGCATGGCCAGGGCTGGACCGTGGGAGGATTGTGCTATAAGTTATGTGCTGACCAATGGGTTGGCACATAACTTAGGTGCAGGCATTTAGGCCTGATTTTAGCTGGTCTAAATAGGTGTGCCTAAAAGTTATAATATACACTGGCACTAAGCACGTTTCTATAAGGTGCATGCAGTAGAGAATGACACAAGGCCAAATTTTTTCCCTTACCCGCAGGAACTACATTTCCTCATCCCGTCTCCATGAGTTTTGTCATTGTCCCTGTCCTTGCCCCTTTCCTGTAAACCTCGAACACTTACAGTATGATTTTAAAGTATTTGAGGCTTGTGTAGATGAGTACAGAGCTTGCAGGAATGGGGCACGGGCAGGAATGGGGGAAGGACAGAAAAAAACTCTCCGGGATAGGACAACGAGCTCCCATGGGGATGGGGGAAAGTTTGTTTCCATGTCATTCTCTAGTATGCAGCTAGAGAATGACACAGGGACCAATTTTTGCCCGTCCCCACGGGTTCCGTCCCGGCGATTTCTTTTCTTGTCCCTGCCCCATTCCTGCAAGCTCTGTCCTCATCTGCACAAGCCTCAAACACTTTACAATAATAAGTGTTTGAGGCTTGTCCGGTTAAGACAGAGCTTACAGGGATGGGGCAGGGATAAGGACAGCGACAAAACTCACGGGGATGGGATTGAGAAATTGAGTTTCTGTGTGAAGGGGGAAAAATTTGTCCCCGTGTCATTTTCTATATTTAGCTTTTACAGAATCACGCTTAGTACTTCTCAGTCTCCTCTTTTCAAGGGAGAAGAGGCCCTAATCTCTCACTGTACAGCAACTCTTCCAGCCCCTTAACCATTTTAGTTGCTCTTCTCTGGACCCTTTCAAATATTATCGTGTCCTTCTTCATGTACGGCGACCAGTGCTGGACACAGTATTCCAAGTGAGGGCATACCATGGCCCGGTACAGCAGCATGATAACCTTCTCTGATCTGTTCATGATCCCTTTCTTAATAATTCCTAGCACTCTGTTCGCCCTTTTCGCTGCCGCCGCCGCACATTGCGCGGACGGCGTCATCGACTTGTCGACTAGTACTCCCAAGTCTCTTTCCTGGGAAGTCTCTCCAAGTACCGCCCCGGACATCCTGTATTCGTGTATAAGATTTTTGTTACCGATATGCATCACCTTACACTTATCCACTTTGAACCTCATTTGCCATGTTGCTGCCCATTTCTCAAGCGTGTTTATGTCATGTTGAAGATCTTCGCAATCCTCCTGCATCTTCACTACTCTGAATAAATTAGTATCGTCTGCAAATTCAATCACCTCACTCGTCGTGCCAATTTCCAGATCGTTTATAATCAGGAGCTTGGGGTACTCAGTTGATATTTGTTAGACTTAGGGGGCACTTAGCTTGAAGTAGTTGAGAAACACTGCTGTAGGCAATCAGTTGGCGTCAATGCCTCTCCTTCTCTCCGGCCCTCTTCCCTGCTGGCACCCCCTACTGGTGTCTCAGGGCCCATCTGGAGGGCCTCTGCACATGCACGGACATCAATGTGATGATGTCATGCATATACATGATGTCATCACGATGACGTCCGCACACTTCTGGCTGCCTTGAGAAAGTTTGAGAGACACTGCTCTATACCATAATAAAACGATTATTTCAAATGTCATGTTTTTGCTTCTCCCTTACCAGAGACCGCTATACTCATCTCTCATCTGATGGCAACATTAAGAAGTACATATCACACACTTTCAAACATATATATTAGATTTCCAGTGTTGACATTTGCCATGACTTATGAATCAACCCTCCTATGAATGCCAGAGAGTCAGGTGCAAAAACATCTCTTTATCGTCATTTCTACAAAAATGACCACACAGACATCCCTGTGGAGCAAAAGGGCAGTTGTGGTCAGTGCAGTGGACTTTAAACAAAGGGACCCAGGTACAAATCTCATCTTAATTCCACTAAATGTTATTGTGAGCCCTCCAGGAACAGATAAAAACCTGTACTTCAAGATACACCACTAGAATAGTGGTATACCTTTATATATTTGAGTGTAGTAGGCATTTCTGTATTTCAAGAGGGCTCATATATTTGTACAGGAACTAAAAAAAAGAAATGAGTTAAAGTGTGAGTTACTTAGGGTTACCAGATTTTGCATCTGGTAAAGGAGGACACGTGGCCCCGCCATGTTCTGCCCTTGGTCCCATCCCATTACATCCCCAGCCCCACCCCAGGCAAACCTCATCTCCGCGGGCTGGGGCTGGCAAGCATCTGCACAAGCGTAGATGCAACGTGATGACATTGCATCCGTGCATGCACAGATGCATGCCAAACAGCCCCGATCTTACCAGCTTTTCAAAACCCGGACAAAGTGCCGGGGTTTTGAAAAGCTGCTCAGACGCCCGGACAGTCCTCTGAAAAGAGGACATGCAGACGTCTGGTAACCCTAGAGTTACTGTACACCTGAGTTCTATTGTTCAAGTTTACGGCACTGACTATTAGGGCTACTCATAATTTCTTCTCTATTAGGAATAGCCAAAACAGCTGAAGCTGTTATAGAGCCTGGTATCAGCTATCACTTTCACTTCTTAGGGGGATGAGAGGGCGTTAGTAACCATTGGGAGATTAAAGAAGAGTCATGCCTTTATCTCTCTGGTGGTTAGCTGCTCAACCAAGTCACTTTTTTTGTACCCTGGATGTGATTGAAACAAGTATAGTGAAAAATATCCTTCTTTTAAGATTTGGACATTTTTTCCCATTCTGTTATTGCCGAAGAATGTCCTAATTTTAAGCCCACCCTATCCCCACCCAAAACACCGCTCTAACATGCCCCCTTGCTATTTGGATGAACTGCAGTGTAAAACATCCAAATTCTGCCTTTCAAAAACTTGCAATTCGGATGTTTTTGTTAGATGGTCTTTTTGAAATGTAAATCTGTTTGGAAAATGAGCACCTTTGTGTGAGTTTCCTGAAGAAAAGCCAAGTCCAGTTTTAATTTACCTATGATAAGATTTTTTAAATATTTTATTGGATTGTTGAGACTAGTGGCATTTAGGGAAATAATATTAATACCCATGGTTAACAACTTTTAAAATTAGTGAGGCAAGACCGGTAGGCATTGGAGTAAGCAAGATGTAGAAGCATGCTTTGTATAAAACTAAGAAATTGCATATATGGGTCCTTTTACTAAGGCATGCTAGCCGATTTAGCACGTGCAAAATGCTAATGCGTCCATTATATTCTAAGGACGCATTACTATTTTGCGTGTGCTAAATTGGCTAGTGCGCCATAGTAAAAGAGAGGGGTTAGTGCAAAGTATAAAGTGCTCCCCAAGAGTCAAGACCAATGAGCCCTTTTAAACACCTTCCCTTTCCCAGAAAACTGGACTTGGAGCAAGGGATTCAGTAACACTTTCTGCAGGGTACAACAAGGAAGAGAGCTCTATGGAGGGGCTCAATTCAACAACAGCAACATGATAAGGGCATTTAAATATCAGGTTATAGAATCTAGGTGTAACATGGCCATAAGTTAAATACAAAATGATTATGAGACCAGCTTGCATATTAACATATCTGTAATGTTAACCATTATGCCAAACTGAGAAAAGGTAACAATAGTAAGATAAAGGAGCAGATATAGCACACTCTTCCACAATGGATATCAGATGTCCATTTCAATATGTAGATAGGATCAAAAATCTGATAGATTGTTAAAGGTTTTGGTAGCACTATTTAGTGTAAACCACATTCATGCAAGATGGTAAAGGCCATATTGCACCTTAGGATTCTTCAAGTTGGGTTGCAGAGCCAGAAATTGTTTTTGCTTATCCGCCATGATTTTACTGACTTCAGGAACAATAATAATAATAATGTCTTGCCCTTGCCAAGTTAGAGGCCCTTTTGCTTTGGCTGCAGCCAATATTTGTAGCACTTGTGAGTAACACAAAAGTTTGAGGACTATGACTTGTAGATACTTTTGCAACAGAACCTGGTGGGCCAATCGGGTGAAATTGCAAGAAGTTCTGGTAAGAATTTCTCACAAAATGAGACCGGGTCTTTATTCTCCAATTTTTCAAGGATTCCCAATATTGGTAAGTTGTTCTCATGATTGTGAATACTAAGTTCAGTCTGCCATAATTCAGGAATTTCAACTACAGTTCTCTGGAACAGAAAACTGCCATACTGGAGGAAAAGGTATGCTCTATAAACACTCATGCACTCATATCACTCTGCAGTCACTGTATTTGTTGTGCATGAGTGTTGAAAGAGCTTGCCTTTTGGCCGTTTCCTGTTTCAGAGAACTGTAGTTGAAATTCCTGAAATAAGGTAGCCTGAACTACTACCTCATCTTACAGATCTTTGATGGCTGTGTGGTTAGTAGTAAGCATTTCCTTGATCTCTTTTAAATCTTCCAATACAACGGAAAAAATTGATGGCGGTAGATCAGGCTCTTTAGCCGATGCTATTTTGAGTGAAGATGGAGGACCACGCTTCTGTCATTTAATTCCAACACCCCTATAAATGCCACTTCATTCCTGACAGGTTTACTGTTTCCCATGTTTAATAATGTGACAGTAGGACAAAAAAGTGAGTATCTTCAAGCTAATCTTGTTAGGGAAATAATTTGTAATAGGCCCTGCAGGAGCTCATCAAATTCGCATCTGCTTACATATTTTGCACAGCAGTGCCCCCCCTCCCCCATCCCCCCCACACATGCCTGCTTTGGTCCATTTCTTTTAACATTTTGATAAGCAATATAGAGGAAGGTCTGTTTGGTAAAATTTGCCTTTTTGTGGATGATACCAAAATCTGCAATAAAGTAGACATCTAGGAAGGTATAAATAACATGAGGAAAGATCTTGAACAACTAGAAGAGTAGTCTACAATATGACAGCTAAAATATAATAATAGATTGCAGGAGGTATGCATTTGGGCTGCAAAAATTCAAGGAAGCAGAAGAGTATAAGGAGTATTGTGAGATCTTTGGGTAATCTAATCTGGTGATTTTAAGTTAGTGAAATAGGTAGCAAAGGTGTTGGGAAAAGCCAAAAAGATGCTTGGGAGAGAGAAGTGTTCAGCAGGAAAAAGGAGGTGATAGTGCTTTTGTATAAGTTTCTGGTCAGGCCTCGTTTACCACCCCTCCCCCCTCTACTAAGCCGTGGTAGAGACTTCTGCTGCAGCCCAGAGTGCTAAATGCTCTAACAATCAGGAATTCTATGAACGTCAGAGCATTTAGCATTCCAAGCCGTGGTAGAAATATACCGTGGCTTATTAAAAAGGGGTGTGAGTGTGTGTGTTTGTGTTTAGAGTAAAGCATATAATTCTAGAGACTACACCTCATATGCATAGTTTGGAGCTGGAATGGGGAGACTTCTTCCCCCCCTTAAATTTAAGGGTACTCATGCCTAGCAGACTTTAGCAGTAAATCTGAGACTGAAATTATGTTCCATATACCTTGGATTAAGAGTGAGGGTTTATTACTATGATATGTACAAAACTAACCTATTTGGAGAAATTTTCCATGTGACCAATAATGCCACTGTATTATCCTTTTGAATGTATTTTTTAAATGAAAATATATTGCAGTTATAATATTGCTATTTCAGAGTCTTTGCCAATGAATATTTAACTGCTTTATTAAGCATGAATTTTAAAACTGTACTGTAATGCAGATCATATATTTTAAATGAAAGAGGCAAAAGAGAAGGGGAAATCGCTGAATTCTTTCATAGTACATACTGGTTTATTTGAAGAAAAGAAATTGTTCTGGTATAGATAGCTATCAAATTTTCCCAGCAGTGCTATCAAATATTTCATTACTGAACTTTCATAATGTCTAATGTATTGGAATGGCTTTCCATAAGTTTCATAGGAAAAATTTTAGGCTCTATTCTTTCAGGTCTGTAAGAGCATTTTCAAAGGGAATACAAAGTCAGAGTCAAGGCAGAAGGAGGTAAGTTCAGGCTTTCCAATTGGAAGGACCCATTCATATGTTTGCTATATATATTAGATCCAACATCTAGAAAATTAAATAATTTCAAACTTTACAATCTACTTTTTCTCTACTACCACAGTACTATTACAGATGGCTCCAATTGAAACATTGTCTTTCTTGTTGTAATGATATTGTTGATTTGGATTTAAATACTCCTTCTATTTACTCCTTTTTTGTAACTTTATATTCTAAAGGTCATATTGCCTCTCATTTATATAAATTTCTTATTGATAAGTTAGTCCAGGTCAAGCAGAGCCTACTAGAGGTATAGGAATATGATTTAAAATATGCACTTACAGCTGAACAATGGTCTTACTTTTGGATTTCTGTTGATAGGCCATTAACTTCAGTGAATATGATGCAATCTTTGTTTTGTTTTTGGTTGCATCATAGAGCACTTTGGACTCCTCGGCATTTATTTGTAGCTAAATTGGCATCTACTAATATTTTGGTTCTCAGATAAGGTTTCCCTTGTGGGACAAGAATATTGCTTTGGAGCCAGTATAAACCCATGCAGTCTCTGGCAGGTCCTTAGCATAGTAAACAACAGTAGATAAAAGACCTGAATGGGCCATCCAGTCTGCCCAATAGGTACATGCATTACAAATCCATGATTAAGTTCAATTGTCTTTGTTCATTGATATTTCTGGTTATGGACCATAGAAGTCTGCCCAGTAATGTAATTAGAGGTTCCAACTACTGGAGATGCAGTCGAAGCTCACTTCATACTATCTAGACCATTCCAAATTACTGAAGTTCCCATCAAAGCCCTCATAAGAACATAAGAGGACCAGCACAAGGTGTAGAAGTAGAAGGGATGCTGGGAAGCAGTGATCACAACATGATCCACTTCGACCTGGACACAGGGGAGAAATATCAGTCCAGAACGACAGCCACAGCGCTAAACATCCGAAAAGGAAATTACGAAGGGATGGGGAAGAAGATTAAGAAGAGGATAAGTACTGTAAAAACGCTAGAGCAAGCTTGGTCCCTTTTTAAGGACATGGTCACCGAGGTGCAAAATCTATATATACTGCATATGAAAAAAGGATCCAAGAGGAAAAAGAACAAAGAACCGGTGTGGCTCACTGTAGAGGTGAAGAAAGTGATCAGAGACATGAAAACTTCGTTTAAGGAATAGAAAAAGGTCAAAAATTGACAAAAACTGGAATAAGCACAAACAAGATCAACGCAGGTGCCATAAGGCGGTAAAAGGAGCCAAAAGAGACTACGAGGAAAAAATAGCCAAGGAGGCAAAAAACTTCAAGCCGTTCTTTCGATATATTAAGGGGAAACGATCCATGAAGGAAGCGGTAGGACCGTTGGATGACCATGGAATAAAGGGAGTGCTAAAAGAGGACAAAGCAGTTGCCGACAAACTGAACACATTTTTTGCGTCTGTATTTACCGAAGAGAATATACACAGCATTTTGGAACCCATCAGACTATATGCTGGAAACGAAGACGGGAAACTGATAGAGTTGACGGTCAGTCTAGAAGAGGTATGCAGGCAGATTGATAGGCTTAAGAGCAATAAATCCCCGGGACTAGATGGCATCCATCCGAGGATAATCAAGGAACTGAAAGGGACCATAGCTGAACTGCTTCAACTGATAGCCAATCTGTCGATCAAATCAGGAAAGATTCCGGCCGACTTGAAGGTGGCAAATGTTATGTCAATCTTCAAAAAAGGTTCGAGGGGAGATCCGGAAAACTACAGACTAGTGAGTATGACCTTGGTACCGGGAAAGATGGTGGAGGCGCTGATAAAAGACCGCATCATTGATCACCTTCACGGACACAATCTGATGAGGACCAGTCAGCACGGCTTCAGCAAAGGAAGATCTTGCTTGACGAACTTGCTGCACTTCTTTGAGGGAGGAAATAGGCGGATAGACAAGGGCAACCCAGTCGACATTGTATATTTGGATTTTCAGAAGGCGTTCAACAAGGTTCCACATGAACGACTACTTCGTAAAATTGCAAGCCATGGAAATGAGAGTGAAATACTCCCGTGGATTAAAAACTGACTGGAGCATAGGAAACAGAGAGTGGGGGTAAATGGACAATACTCAGACTGGAAGAGTGTCACCATCAGGGTGCTGCAGGACTCAGTGCTTGGACCCGTGCTCGTCAACATCTTTATAAATAATCTGGACATTGGTACGATGAGTGAGGTGATTAAATTTGCAGACGATACAAAATTATTCAGAGTAGTGAAGACACAGGGGGATTGCAAAGATCTACAAAGTGACTTAATCAAGCTCAAGAAATGGGCATTGACATGGCAAATGAGGTTCAATGTAGATAAGTGCAAAGTGATGCATGTCGGTAACAAAAATCTCATGCACGAATACAGGATGTCCGGAGTGGTACTTAGAGAGACCTCCCAGGAAAGAGACTTGGGAGTTCTGATCAACAAGTCGATGAAGCCATCTGCACAATGCGCTGCTGCGGCAAAAGGGAATGATAAAGCAGGAGATCACGAACAGATCCGAGAAGGTTTTCATGCCACTGTACCGAGCCATGGTTCACCCTCACCTAGAGTACTGCGTCCAGCATTGGTCGCTGTACATGAAGGACACAGTACTTCTCGAAAGGGTCCAGAGAAGAGCGACTAAAATGGTTAAGGGGCTGGAGGAGTTACCGTACAGTGAGAGATTGGAGAAACTGGGCCTCTTCTCCCTTGTAAAGAGGAGACTGAGAGGAGACATGATCGAAACATTCAAAATACTGAAGGGAACAGACTTAGTAGGTAAAGACAGACTGTTCACTCTCTTCAAGGTAGCAAAATGAGGGAGCACTCTCTAAAGTTGAAAGGGAATAGATTCCGTACAAACGTAAGGAAGTTCTTCTTCACCCAGAGAGTGGTGGAGAGCTGGAACGCTCTTCTGGAGTCTGTTGTAGGGGAAAACACCCTCCAGGATTTCAAGACTAAGCTGGACAAGTTCCTGCTAAACTGGGATGTACGCAGGTCAGCCTGGACTCATTTAGAGCACTGGTATTTGATCTGGGGGCTGCCGCATGAGCGGACTGCTGGGTAGGATGGACCACTGGTCTGACCCAGCAGCAGCAATTCTTATGCTCTTATGTATCATATATCCGCTGTCCTCTAGAGTATACAAAATCAAATATTCCAGTCTCTCCTTGTACATCTTTTGGCTCAAACCTCCTACCATCTTTGTCACCTTTCACTGGACCGCTTCAAGTCTTCTTATATCCTTCACCAGATACGGTATCCAAAACTGAACACAATACTCCAAATGGGGCCTCACCAATGACCTGTACAAGGGGCATCAATACATCCTTTCTTCTATTGGTTATGCCTCTCTCTATATAGCCTGGCAATGTTGAATGTATTGAAATCTCCCTCTGGGAAATTTCCATAAATGCCGTTAAATTCCCCTCCTCAGGGGAAAATATCAAATCAGAATTGCTTTTCAAGACTTGTAACACTTTAGTCATTGCAGAAAACGCAGGAGATACTATCTTCATAGGATGTGAAAGCAGAAGAAAAACAACGAAGGTGAATGATTGGTGTTCAGTCTCGTTTATTGAATAAAAAGACTCAACACAATCGTGTTTCGGCCCCAAATGGGCCTGTCTCAGGAGTCTGAATGTATGACGAGATAATGTTTGTGTGGATACTCAGTCTTCAGTTGTTAATTCTGTATTCCAATATGCATTCACTGAATGATTAGAATAATAAGTGTATTGAAGTAGAAAGGAGCAGCAATCAATAATGCTCCACTCTCGCTGCCTATGACGTACGTCGCTCACAGTGTGAAAACAAAAGTGGCGAGATAAATGCTCTGACGCTCACAGGCATTCTATGAGCATTAGAGAATTTATCTCGCTGGCCTGCGGTAGAAGCCTCTACCGCAGCTTTGTTAGACCCAGTGAGAATTTCTTTCAAACAACATATTAAAAGAAATCCAGGAGTTAAGAGGTGTGCCTTTAGTATAGTTAATAAATGCACATTTCAAGCGCTCAAAATATTTTCAAGCCCCTCCATTTTGTTCCATCCATCTTTAATATTTTAATGTTTGATTTCTAAAGGGAAAACAATTTCAAAATATCCCTTTTGATTTCTAAAGGTAAAATTATTTTAGATACATCACTGTGTGAGAATATTTTGAAATACCTATCCAACAGACGTCTGAAGCAAATCCAGTTTTAAAGTGCTTCATTAGCTTTTAATGTATTCTCTCAATCCCTATGACTATAAACATATATTATATAGTGTTTACAGCTTCTAAAAGGCACTCAGGTGTCTCGGGTCTACTTTAAATAGATTTATTGCCATTCTGAATCATCATCTACCTGCCAGTTGAAGGATTACATTAATTTTAATGGGGTGAGTAAAGCAGGCTTTTGACGTCCATTAATCTAGTTCAAAACAACCAAAAGATGTATATCCTATAAATTATTAAAAAAAAATAAAAAAATAAAAAAAAAACCTCTACAGTCAGAAAAAGAAAAAAAAATTATGCAGAATGCTTATGGGATCTTTGGAAGACAAAAATTGTATAGTAGCTGTGTTTGTCCATTTTTAAAGGTAATATATGATGTAGAAATAAAACAAAACATAAAGGAACTAAGGGCTCCTTTTACGAAGCTGCATTAGCGGCTTTATTGCATGCACCTTTTTAGCACGTGCTAACCCCCGCGCTAGCCGAAAAACTACCGCCTGCTCAAGAGGAGGCAGTAGCGGCTAGTGCGGCCGGCAAATTGGCGCGCGTTAAATCGCTAATTCGGCTTCGTAAAAGGAGCCCTAAGGTGATACCAAGTTCCGGAAAGCAAATGCTGTGATGCCCATTCAATTCCGGAGCATTTACCGCACCGGTCTGCACTGCTGACATTAGTAAGAGGGGGTTAATTCATTTTTCTATTAGCTTTTGAAGGTAACTTCTTCTTCAGATCTGAACCAAATATTGACAAATATCAGTATATATAAGAGAAAAATAAAATAATTTCCATGGCAATCTCCCAGGATGAGGGAAGTGGTAGGTAAAGTGAGAAACATGGAGGGCTGGGTGGGTGAGAGATGAGTAATAAGAAGGTGACAGAGCCACATTTGTATGTTATGCCATAGAAAACTAAGATCTTTGGTAAATCCTGTCTGGCGGATTTCAGGAGTTTTACATTCCTGAATTGTTTTAAAATGTCCTTTTAGTATTCTCTTTTGGTTACTTAATAGGGAGATAAAACTTAGTATTCTGTGACAGAAATTACTATATAATATTATAATCACAGCTATAATCTCTTGTTAATGATATTACTTTCTTTAATTTATTTTAAATACTATTGTGAAGTGCTCAGACCAGGTAACCCAAAATATAGTGAAGTCACTACAATGAGGTTAACAAGGGGACCATCATCGCCTTCACCTGTCCCCTGCCCTCCCTACATGATCATGAACTAATACAGATCAACTTGATGTACTTATCTGAATAGGGGGGTAGTTGTTTTTGTTAATTCTCATTGATGACTGTGTGCTAGTAAAATATATGTGCTCCGTTAAAATCCTAGAACTGTTCGTTCGTTCTTCCAATCCCGTCCCCCCGACTCGCGTTTCACCTCTTCATCAGGGAGGGACACTAAGGAGAAATCAAACCAAATTCAAAAATCACAACTCAAACTTCTTGAGACATAGTATAAAGAATCAAATCAAATTAGGTTATACTTATAAGTGCTGAGTACTATCAGGTAAATACCAGTGTATTAACTTAATCTTGATATTAAAGCTCTTAAAATTCCTATATTACCTGGTGTAGGCTCACTGAGATCAGGCTCACTCAAAGCAAACGGGCCAACTGAATCTGTCTGCTCAGCTTGTAAATTTTTAAAGGGGACTAACCGGAAGATCCAACCAAACCAACAACCGGAAATAAACACTGAATTCAATTGAATTCACTAAACAAAGGGTAATACTTTTAAACGGCTAGCCAGTCTATGTCTAAATTTAAACCCTTTGGCGCCAGGGTCTGCCAATTATATATGAAGCGTTGCTCTTTTTGTATTAGTGCTTTGGATATGTCGCCCTCGGTATTGTGTGTTTGGATCAATACCGTATACTTCAGATCTTCTAATGAGTGTGACTGCTCCAGCCAATGGGAGACCAGAGGGGCGGAGATTCGATTTGTCCTGATGTTACTTAAATGTTCTATGATCCGGGTTTTGATCATTCGAATCGTTTGCCCTATGTATATTTTTTTACATGGGCACTGTATATAATAAATCACCCCTCTGGATTCACAATTGGTCCCTGTGTTCAAGATGAAATGACGTCCCCCAGTGTGCGGTATTTCCACAAAAGTAGCTTCCAATATATAACGGCAGACCCTGCACTTGCCGCAGGGCTTATGGGAAGGCTTAGACACCGATCTCTGGTTATGCAGGTTATGTTTTAACTGTTCGCCCAAATTCTTTGCTCTTGAAAAGGCAAATTTGGGCAACTTTTGTAGTATTGGATAATACTGTAGTATTGTCCAGTGTTTTAAAATAATATGTTTTATGGCGTTACTATTATTGGTGTACGGCATAACGCAAACAATATCCTGGTCTTGTTGTTTGTTTTGATCTTTTAACATTAACCAGGGGCGGTGGCAGTTTTTAGCTCTTTTCCATGCCCTTCTAACGATTTTCCCAGGATATCCTCTTTGTGTAAATTTGGTATACATTTCATTAGCCTCTTTATCGAAATCCGATTCCTCCGAGCAAATTCTCCGTATACGGAGAAATTGCCCGGTAGGAATACTATTTCTCAATGCTCGTGGATGGAAACTCTGGTATTGCAATAAAGTGTTTCGATCAGACATTTTTTTGTGGAGAGTGGTGGAGATGTGTTGATTTTGTTTAAATATTTTTATATCTAGAAAAGATATTTGATCCTTGTCTGATTTATACGTGATTTATACGTGATTTTACTAGCACACAGTCATCAATGAGAATTAACAAAAACAACTACCCCCCTATTCAGATAAGTACATCAAGTTGATCTGTATTAGTTCATGGTCATGTAGGGAGGGCAGGGGACAGGTGAAGGCGATGATGGTCCCCTTGTTAACCTCATTGTAGTGACTTCACTATATTTTGGGTTACCTGGTCTGAGCACTTCACAATAGTCTTTTAGTATTCTCACCATAAAATTATTGATGCAATGTTCTGGTTTTTCTGAAGTGTTGTTCTACAGAGATCACTTCTCTCTAAAACACTAATTATTCTCTGTACTCTTTTTAAATCTCTAATCTTATAAAGCTATATGGTGCCTGTTTACATATTGCGGCTCCAAATACATTGTAAAGAGATTATTGGTCTAATACTAACATACACTTCATTATATAAGTTTATGTATATATATATTAATTCTTTATTTTTTCATTTGTATGGACCTTCTCACTACAGCTCCCTTATAGTTGACGGTGAGCCCCCCCAAACCACCTCCAGCATCCCCTAGACCCACTTATCTACCACCCCAATAGCCCTTATGGCTTCAGGAGCCACTTATATGCCAGTCAAAAAGGGTTTTGGGGATATATAGGGGAGTGCACATATTTAAGTATTAATTCAGTGATTATAGGGGCTTATGGGCATGGGTCCTCCTCTCTATGGGTCCCTAACCCACCCCCAAGATGACTTAAGCCGCCTCTGTGATGAACGACTAGGCTTTCCTATGCCAGGTGGCCATGTGATGATGGTCTGGAGGCTGAAATTTAAAGTTGTGAATAAAGTTTTTATGGGGGTGGGGGGTTGGTGATCACTGGGGTAATGTGTGGGGGTCTGTGTTATGTGTTTGAAGTGCTTATCTGGTGAGTTTAGATGGGTTTTTGTGACTTAGACCATGTTTTAGATGGTCTAAGTCACAATGTCCAAGATCCGTTCAGACTCTGTTGTTAAACTTTCGGTTATACATGCTGTACGACTATATCTAAGTCGGCCCACGTCCCGCCCAATTCCCGCTCTCAATATGCCTCCCAAAACGCCCCGTTTAGCTTTGCAGGTTGAGCGGCACTATGAAGGCCTAGGTCATTTATAAATACGTCCAAAACCCGGTTTTATTATCGGCACTTGGACATTTTTGAGAAATGTTCATCCATGTACCAACTTAGGCCGGTTTTTGGACGTTTTTCTCTTTCGATTATGAGCCCTTTAGTGTTTTAGAGAGAAGTGACTAAGGACTACACTAACAATTGGTTAAGAGTTATCAAGTGGTTCTACAGAGGTGACATCTTGGTTGGTATTGCAATGTTGGATATGATATTTGTGATCAATCTATACGGATATCTTATCAAACATTGCAATACCAATGAGGATGTGACCTCTGTAGGACAGTATTTCAGAAAACCTCATCAATGATTTTATGGAGAGGATACCAAAAAGGAAATTTTAAGACAATCCAGGAATTGGAAGACCCTTGAAATCAAAATGGTAAAATATTTTGACACCCACTAGACAGGACTTAACAAAGGTCTTGGTTTTCTATCACATTACAAACCATAAAATTTATACTGCTTTGTCACCTTCATATCACTCATCCGTATTTCTTTCTCTCACCCACCCAGTCTTCCTTGTTTCTCACCTTACCCACCTCTTCCCTCTTCTTTTGAGGTTGCCATGGGAATGCTTTTATGTTTCTGTTATATATTGATATTTGTCAACATCTGCTTATTTCTAATCTGAAGAAGAAGTGTTATGATTTGTTTATTTAAAATCCGCCTTTTACAAGGTGAAGTACAGCATCACACACATATAATAGTAGTTCACAAACATTTCAGACATCTTACAAAAATAAAAATATACATCACATTCAACATAAAATCAAAATAAAATACCAGCCTGACAAAAATAGCAGCACCAATCACTTTGCCTATACAAAAAAATAAATCTCAAGCAACTTAATACAACTCAGGTTTTCAGGGTTACCTTAAAAAGCTAATAAAAAATGCATTAAGGGCTCCTTTAATTAATTCAATTAATTTTAATGTCAACAATTTTATTCCTTGCTAAAATGTTTCTCTTCTTTGGTGTATCTACTTTCCGTAACTGCATTGAACCAAAAGGCATTTTACGGTATATAAATTAAGATTTATGTTATGTTTTAGAAAGCCACAGTAGCGGCTGCTTCTGCGGTACTTGCTCCAGTGCTCATAGGGATTTAATGGGCAATAGAGTGCTTGCCACATGGCAGCTGCTACCGCGGCTTTGTAAGTTAGTCCAATAAAAAGGGTATCACCTTATTTCCATTATGGTTTCTTTTATTTCTATATATTACCTGGAAGAGAAAAGAAATTAGCAGAACCCAGCTAATTATTTCTTGGCTGATGATGATTGTATGCATTGAAAAATTCTATAACACCATAACCAATATTCATTTGTTTGTTTTTTAAAAAATTCTGTTTTCTTGGAAACATTTAGGGCTCCTTTTACAAAGCTGCGCTAGCGGTTTTAGTGCACGCACTGGATTAGCGTGCGCTACTGAAAATCTACCGCCTGCTCAAAAGGAGGCGGTAGCGGCTAGCGCGTGTGGCAATTCAGCACACGCTATTCCGCACGTTAAGGCCCTAGTGCGGCTTTGTAAAAGGAGCCCTTAAATATTTGTCACATTTCAGCATCTGCTGAATATTCTTAATACATTTTCAGTAAATTTTTACATAGAAAGATAGCATATGAAATGGAAATATGATTGCCACACTACTCTGCTTCCCATACTTCTATTTGAGTCACCCCTTATACATGTGCAAAGTTGGAGATAGGCTGCAATATTTTTCAAATTAATGATATGCCAGAATTTAACTAGCAGTCAGTCCATCAACCTACTCCAAAGGTCTGAAAATATTGTGACCTACAGAAATTATATGTTATGGGCATTTTAGGACGCAGACATTTTGAATTATCCCAAGAGCCAAAACATCACCCCAAACTTAGTTATAGCTATTGTAGGCTATGCAGAAAATATTTTAGAAAACATCATGGATCATGGTGGGGTGGTTCATCATCAGGCAATAATCGGAATATTTATATTTCTCTCTTCATGCTAGCAGTTTCTCAAATTAGTATTTTTATTTTAAGAAATTATCTAAGGTTTCTGTCTGTATCCTACATACTGGAACAGTCAATTTCATGAATACTATTATGAAAGCAGTTGTTAGACCAGGTTTCATAGTTGGCATTCTGCTGAAATAGTTCATTCTGTCAGGGTCACATGACACCGAGGAATGGAGTAGCTGATTGCAGCTTTGCTCCTCTGAATCCTCCACCTAACCTGCAGGAAATCGGCCTCTCCAAAGCCTGAAATTTTAGGGGCTGCTGGCTAAGATAGCGGGTGATTGCTCTAGAGAATAAATGGCAGCTAAATTGGCATGCAAAGGATAAGATTTGGGATGCCAAAGTCAAGATGGTGGACGGTAAAGGCACAGCTAGCATAACTTATGGATGGCATAACTTATGGCGGAGGTAACAGCAGCAGTTGAAGCAACTATCGACAAAAAGCTTCAACAAAACTGTTGATTGTGCAGAAGCACATGAGCCAATTGACAGTCTGGGACTGGAGCTTGATGCACAGCTGCACCAAACTACGTAGTGCCTTGGAAGATCAAGCCCAAGTAGTAGAGCAGATGAAGAGTCGGCTTCTTCCATGCATAGCAGTATTAGAAACTAAAGTGGAGGACTTGGAAAATCAATCTCACAGGAATAACCTGCAAATAATGGACCTGCTTTATAAAAACAAAATGTATGAACAAAAGTCTAAAAACTGGGAAAAAGATCAAATGAGACAAACTGAAAACTTTCGCCTGGTGCATATCTTCACAAGAAATGTTTACTTCTCACCAAGACCTTAGCTTAGTAAATCTTTAGGACAACCATAGATCATAAATGTTACGTGCAGTAAATTCAGCTTGTTTTCAATTCATAGAATTAAGTTGAGTCCAGATAAATAGAGATCTACTTGATTACATTTAGCATGCATGTTAATAGCTTTTATTGACCCCCCCCCCAAAAAAAGTGCTTATCAAGAGAACAGGTTCCAAAACTACTTGTCTTTAATTAGCTTTTTAAAAATTGCCTTCACTTCTAAATATGGAACTTAATTGACTGTGCTGACTCCACCCCTCAGGATAACCCTCAAATAGCCCATTTTGCTTTAAGTGCTAACTGGTCTTTTTTAACCAACCTGAATTCATTAATAATCTTCTTATCCCTTTCAAGGCCCTTAGATTGTCAGCTCAAAATCTTTTCTCTGTTCCATCAATACATATACACTATGAGATCTTCTATTTTTTCTGTGACTGCTCCTTCTCTCTGGAATAGTATCCCAGCTTATTTAATAATAATAATAATAATAATAATAATAATTTTATTCTTGTATACCGCCAAAGCCATGGAAGTTCGAGGCAGTTTACAGCAAGAAGCGCTGGACAATCAGCGAAGAGGTTACAATCAAAGTCAACAGTACAATCTTACATAACGAAAGAATTTGAAAGCTATATAGTTCTTAGCAGAGCTGTGTAGATTCTTAGTTTACAAATCGATTGAACAAACTCGTTTTTACCAATTTTCTAAAATTGAAGTAGGTTGAGGAGAGTGTGATAAAGTTACTAAGCCAATCGTTCCATTTGCCTGCCTGGAAGGCAAGAGTTCTGTCCAAGAATCTTTTGTAGTGGCAGGCTTTTATTGTCGGATAGGTGAACAGATGTATTCTTCATGAGGCCTAAAAGAACTTGCCAGATTAAAATGGGAAACTAGGTAAGTGGGGGCCAGACCAAATATTGATTTATAACATAGACAAGAGAACTTAAACAGGATTTGCGCCTCTAGGGGCAGCCAATGGAGTTTTTGATAATAGGTGCTTATGTGTTCTCATTTCTTCAGTCCAAAGATCAGTCGAACTGCCGAATTTTGAATGACTCTGAGTCTTAGAATGGTTTTTTTGAAGGATCCCAAGTAAATGATGTTGCAATAATCGAGCAAGCTTAGGATGGAAGATTGAACCAGTAAGCGGAAGGATGCTGCATCAAAATATTTTCTGATGGTTCTGAGTTTCCATAGTACCGAAAAGCATTTTTTAACCAATAAATCTGTGTGAGCATTTAGGGTGAGATGGCGGTCCAGGGTGACTCCCAGGATTTTAATAGAGTGGTCAATAGGAAAGTCCTGACCATTCAAGGAGATCGATGTGTCTTTGATTTTGTCGTTAGGGCTTGCAAGGAAAAATTTGGTTTTGTCAGTGTTGAGCTTCAATTTAAATTCGGTCATCCATAGTTCAATTTGCTTTAGAATGGATGATAAATGAGTCTTAGTCTCGGGGGTCAGAGTAGTAAGGGGAATAACAATGGTGATATCATCAGCATAGGTATAAAATTTAACTTTTAAGCTTTGTAGTAAGTTCCCCAATGAGGCAAGGTAGATGTTGAACAATGTAGGGGAGAGAGGCTTTACGCAAATAATAAACTCTTAATCAATTCAAGAAAAAAGCTAAAGCCATTTCTTTTCATCGATGCCTTTGAGATTTAACTGCCCTTTTAAGGGTGACTTAGAATGATTTAATTTTTATTTACCCTCCTACTGTTTTCCCCTTAAATTGTTATCTTTTATTTTTTTAATTGTAGTTCTTGCCTATTATCCTCTTGTTTCCACCTGTTATGGTTTTATGTCTCCAAAAGTTTTTGTCGCCCCCCTGTCTTTTTAAATTTGTATTTTAACTATTGTTTTTTTAATGATTTTGTACACCGCCTAGAAGGCTGATTAGGCGGTATAAGAAATTTTAATTAAACTTGAAACTTATGGGGCTTAAAATTTTTCACTTTGCATTAACAGCAAAATCTGTCTTGTGTCAAGTGCAAAGTCTGTGTCATAATTATTGGGGCATGACCAGCATGTCCTCTGTAGCTGCCACATTTTAAACCCGCTTGCAGTTAGCACAAATGCATTTAACACCTCCTCTTCAGGGAGTGGTAAGAGCACCCGTGTGTTAACTACAGTGCTTAGTTCTCTGACTGTACACACCTATTCCTGCCCCCTAATACAGCATGCAGCTAACACTTTCATTCATGACAACACAGTAACAGTTACTCTGCTCGTGTGGTAACAGCACATGATAATTTGTATGTTATTTCCTTAACACACATTAGTAAAAAGGCCCTAGTGTGTATTGTATAACCTTGGGGTTTTTTGGTCAAATTTAGTGGAGCAGATATGGGAATTTTCATTTCATTTGTTCTGACCAGTGTTGGTGTTTACTATTTCACATAGGGGTCTTTTTATTAAGTTATAGTAACATAGAAACATAGAAAATGACGGCAGAAAAGGGCTATAGCCCATCAAGTCTGCCCACCCTACTGTCCCTTCCTCTTAAGTCTATACCTAGTGACTATTTATCCGACCCTCGTAGGGATCCCACATAGGTATCCCATTTATTCTTAAAGTCCAGCACACTGCTGGCCTCGATCACCTGCGCTGGAAGCTCATTCCAACGATCAACCACTCTTTCTGTGAAGAAGTACTTCCTGATGTCGCCATGAAATTTCCCGCCCCTGAGCTTGAGTGGATGCCCTCTGGTGACAGAGGGTCCCCTGAGAAAGAAGATATCATCTTCCACCTCGATACGTCCTGTGATGTATTTAAATGTCTCAATCATGTCTCCCCTCTCCCTACGTAGAGCTGTAGTTTGTTTAGTCTCTCCTCGTACGAGAGACCTCTGAGACCCGAGATCCTCCTGGTGGCCATCCGTTGAACCGACTCGACTCTAAGCACATCTTTACGGTAATGTGGCCTCCAGAATTGTACACAGTATTCCAGATGAGGTCTCACCATGGTTCTGTACAATGGCATTATGACTTCAGGCTTCTTGCTGACAAAGCTTCTACTGATACATCCCATCATCTGCCTTGCTTTAGATGAAGCCTTCTCCACTTGATTGGCAGTTTTCATGTCTGCACTGATGATTACTCCTAGGTCTCGTTCCGCCGAACTACTAGTTAAAGTTTCTCCATTCAAGGTGTAATTTCTGCATGGATTACCGCTACCGAGGTGCATAACCTTGCATTTCCCAGCGTTGAAGCCCAGCTGCCAGGTCGAGGACCATCTTTCCAATGTAAGCAGGTCCTGTGCCATACTATCCTGTAAATTACATTCACTTACTGTATTGCATAGTTTAGCGTCGTCGGCGAATAATGTTATTTTACCCTGAAGCCCCTGAGTCAGATCTCCTATGAATATGTTGAAAAGGAGTGGACCCAGGACTGAACCCTGCGGTACTCCGCTGGTCACCTCCGATGTTTTAGAGAGGGTACCGTTAACTATTACCCTTTGAAGTCTTCCACTTAGCCAATCATTGACCCAAGTAGTTAGTGTTTCTCCTAACCCTATCGATTTCATTTTGCTCAACAGCCTGCGGTGTGGGACGCTATCAAATGCTTTACTGAAATCCAGGTACACGATGTCCATAGACTCTCCCAAGTCTAGCTTTCTTGTCACCCAGTCAAAGAAGCTGATGAGATTGGATTGGCAGGACCTACCCTTGGTGAATCCATGTTGATTTGGATCCCGTAGATTCCCCTCATACAGGATCGTGTCTAATTTGCTTTTAATTAAAGTTTCCATGAGTTTACACACTATTGATGTGAGACTCACCGGTCTGTAATTCGCAGCCTCTGTCCTGCAACCCTTTTTGTGTAGAGGAATGATGTTGGCTGTTTTCCAATCCAAGGGTACTCTCCCCGTGCTTAGGGAGAGATTGAAGAGTGCGGTTAGCGGTATTGCCAGGACATCGCACAACTCTTTGAGCACTCTTGGGTGCAGATTGTCTGGTCCCATGGCTTTATTTACCTTTAGTCTTGACAGTTCTCTGTAAACTTCACCTGGTGTGAACTCAAAATTCTGAAATGGGTCGTCCGCACTTGACTTAGCCTCTAACTGAGGACCATGTCCTGGTGCCTCGCAAGTGAAGACCGAGCAGAAGTATTTGTTCAGTAGTTCAGCTTTATCTGAATCTGCTTTCACGTAATTCCCATCCGGTTTGCTAAGGCGTACTATCCCGTCTGTGTTCTTTTTCCTATCACTAATATACCTGAAGTAGGATTTGTCCCCCTTCTTAATGTTCTTTGCTAGAGTTTCTTCCACTCGAAGTTTGGCCTCCCTAATTGCTGTTTTGACCGCTGTAGATCTGGTCCTATATTTCATGATAGCTTCTCTTGTTTCCGTACGCTTGTAGGAAAGAAATGCTTTTTTCTTCTCCTTAACAAGGTGTGAGATCTCTGCGGTGAACCATTGGGGTTTATTGTTTCTTTGTCGTTTGTTTACTGATTTTATGAAGCGGCTAGTTGCTTCATGTATGGTTGATTTCAGTGTTAACCACTTAGCTTCTACATCATCGGTCTCCACTTGGTCCTGCAGCGTCTGATGGACGAAATCTCCCATGTGTGTGAAGTCTGTGCCGCGGAAATTGAGTACCTTTGTTTTCGTGTTTGATCTAGGGAAGCCTTTCCTAAGGTTGAACCATACTATGTTGTGGTCGCTGGAGGCTAGCGTATCTCCTACCGAGACCTCTGAGACGCTTTCCCCGTTGGTGAGTACCAGGTCGAGGATTGCCTGGGCCCTAGTGGGCTCCATTACCATTTGTTTGAGACGGGCTCCCTTTAAGGAGTTTAATAGCCTCCTACTAGCACTGGTTGTCGCTGAAAGTGTGCTCCAGTCTGCATCAGGCATATTGAAGTCCCCAAGTAGTACAGTGTCTCCCCTTAGAGTGATATTCTCAATGTTTTCAATTAAGTCTGTGTCCATGTCATCCAGTTGTCTAGGGGGTCTGTATACCACACCAAGATACAGGCACTTTTCTCTGCCTCTTGCCAGGTTTACCCAGAGTGATTCCCCTGTGTATTTGACATCTGTAATCCTGATGGTTTTGATGTCTTCTTTAATATATAATGCTAGTAAAAAGTAGCCTTAGCACGCTCTTACATACGTTTTTTTCTGCATGCCAAGGCCATTTTTTCTGCATGCCAAGGCCTGTTGTAAAATACTTTGGCCATTGGCATGCAGTCATTAAGGGGTCAATTCTATAAATGGCATCCCAAGTTTTGATGGCCTATTGCTGTCTAACCACTAATCAGGACACATGCTTTAAAAAAAATCCTGGGCAGGCCTTCTACATTGTAGGCGCCTCCGTGAGCCTAGGGAGGTGCTTAGGGACGCCTAACCTCGCCTAAGACTAGGCGTGGGTGTGGTTTTGCACAGAAGTGGTCTTAGGCAAGCTTAGGCAGTCCTAGGCACCTCCCTAAGCCCGGATAGGCACCTGAAATATAGGCCAGCAAAATACTGGCCTATATTTCAATCAGATGCAGCTACTGAGCTTATCGCAGCAAGGGATCTCCCTGCAGCAATAAGTTTTGCAACCGTGGCAACCCGTCCCCCACCCATGAAGACTACTGTCAAGAGGGATGCCCAGTCCCTCCTGTTGGAACCCCCACCTGACCACCCCCCCTTCAAAGATCGCTGGCAGGAGGGATGCCCAATCCCTCCTATCCCACCCCAAAAAGTAGCACACTCAGACCCCCCAAGCCCACCCCCACCTGGACTACCCCTACCATAGTTAGATGGCTGGCCAGAGGCATCCTTCCTGCCTCCAGCCGGCTGGCTTGCATTCACTAGAATGGCGGGCCTGCCCTTTCCCAGTGCATCTTGTATTAAAGCTAAACGGGCTGAGAATGCTGTGAGGCTTTTCTGTACAGCAAACACACACTTTCTATTTCTAAGGCACAATTTAAAGGAGTCTTTTACTCTGACCTGACCACTGATCCCCACAACATGTCCATCGGTAGCTCTGCCTCCTCTAGGCTTGGTGAGCTGTTCTCCCAATCCATAGTTAGGTCTGGGTTTGAACTGGCTGCAGGTGAGATGCATTCCCAGTCATCTGGAGCCTGTTCCATAGCCTCTGAGCACTATGAGGAACTCTCATGCTCTTCCAGGTCCTTCCTGTTTGTCCAGCTCCCCCCTTGGAAACACTTCTGCCTGTTTTTAAGTTCCCTCTCTAGGGCGTGTCGTGCAGCTTTTGATAAGGACTTCCCTCTACTATGAGGTGTGTTAGCATTATGTTCAGCATTGCTGCTTGTTTCTAATGGCAAAGGTCTCACACTTTTTACCTTCCCCTGGGAAACTCGGGTTACAGATTTACTATGAGAAATCCAGAGCCTGAAAACTTCATGGGTTTTACTCCTTCTTCTTCTTCCCTTTTATCAAATGGCACACTATCTTCATTAAGCAAGGAATATAGGATAGGGTTCTGTCCTTGTTGGTAAACATAGGCAACTTGGGCTTCTTAGCTCTACTGTTGTGACAGTAGTAAGGGGGGCAGTCCATCCTGGGCGCCATGTTGGTGGGTGCTCTGGCACCCTTCCTTCTCTCCGCTCCCACCTCTTCCCACTCACCGCCACAAACAATAACTTTAACGTGCTCCTCGTGACCACATTGTCTCTCCCGCTGATGTCGCTTCTGGGTTCTGCGCACAGGAAGTGACATCAGAAGGAGAGCTGACGGAGTCATGAGAAGCACGTAGAAATTCTTGTTGCGATGGTGAACAACTAGAGGTGCAGGGGAAGGGAAGGGGAGTGCATGTATGGCAGGGGTGATCGGGGAAGGAGTGTGGGGGAGGCAGAGATGAGGGTGGGGGAGGGGTGCCACCGCCCCGGGCGCCTCTCACCCTTGCTATTCCACTATTACTTCCTAAACTTTAAATTTAACTGACCACTTGACTGTACATGCCTAATTATAGTCTATTAAAAAAAAAGTAGGATGTGCTTCGAGTAATTGAAGTCAATACATATGCCTAAAACCATCAGATTGCCTTTTTCGCTGCGATTCCCAATTTATATCTAGTCAATTTACTAGTAAAAATCGATTGTTATACTCACTCTCATACTGAAGAAAAAGATTGACTAGCATGATTGAAATATATGGATGGTGTCATCAGACATTACAGTGGCATGTCTAATAATGATCTCATCTAACTGTCGGCAGCAAAACCTCTTGCGGAGAGGTGGATTTAAATTGTATTTGGCAATAAAGGAGTATTTATGAAACTGGGTTTTAATGAGCACATTGAACAGATATAGGCTGGAAGTCAGAGACAACTAAAGGTCTCTTATTTACATCATTAGTTTCAAATATAGTTCAAACATAGTATTGTGTACTGATTGAAATAAAAAAGTTAATGTTTAAATCATACTCCACAATGGCCAACAGCATAAGTAAGAATTTCAGAAAATCATTTTCAAGATTAATCCATTTTAGGGGAAATTAATGAGGTCTTATTACATTATTAAATTTAAATTAAAACATCACTGCAAATGGAAAGAGGCAATCATACATTACAGCATGAGGTTCATTGTAGCACAGCTAACAAAGACCAGTTAAGATATATATACTCATAGTAGACTTTTTTAAAAAATAGGGATCCAACCTCTTTAATGAAAGGCATTCACGCGTTCACCTTTAAGAATCTGTACTATGTATTGTGATGGGGCACCTCCAGGGTATATTGTTAGTTTCCTAGTCAGATGAACTTCTTTCAGCTCCAGGACATTTTCTATCAGTCTTCTGGAATGCATTCAAACACTGGAGATAGGGACTTTCACCACTTAATAATTTTAATGACTCAGCATTATAAATGTATTTATTTATTTTATTATTTATAGAACCCTTAAGGTCAAATTCAATAAGAAGCGCACAAAAGTTCGGTGCCGAAATAGGCACTGTTCAGCGCGATTCAAGTAAAATTGGGTGCTCTTTAATGAATCACGCTGAGCGGCACCTACTTTGGAGGCACCCAATAAATAGGCCAGCTCTAGGCACAACTAAAAGTTAGGCGATTCTACAGCGATTCTGCAACAAAGAGGCGCCTAACACATAGCCAATTCCCAAGCCTAACATGCATAGAGCCTATTTTTATTAAGACCGCCTAAATTTTTATAGGCGCCTTATTACAGAATCGCTCTTTCTTGATAGGCACCTAAATTTCAATTATTGCTGATTGCTTAATTGAGCTTCTTAATCAATTTATATAGGCGCCTATCTAGTTGGGCGCCTCTTAATCAATTTAGATAGGCGCCTATCTTTTTGGGCGCCTCCAAAATAGGCCTGGATTCTGTAAGCAGTACCTGTTGTGGAAGATACCTACAAAATGGGTGCTTGTCATGTGTCAATCACCAACAGGTCCTGCTTACAGAAACATGGCACCGGAAATGTAGGCCAGGATTTTACAGGCCTACATTTCCGGTGCCTAGGGTCCTTCCTGAATCATGGCTAGTGTCGCCTAGTGACGCTGAAGCCCGGTGCCGTCCCTAAACATGTCCATCCAGTAGGCTACCTAATTTTTTGTTTTGATTAGGTTTTAATCATTTTTTTAATGGCACAACTAATTATCTCACCATTTAGAACCAATAAAAACCTTAAGTTAATTGTTGCTAGGCGTGATCTAGGCGCCTGACAACTACTAACCACTGGCAGCTTTTTGAGAATCCGGGCCTAGTGATTTACATTCATGTACTCAAGTATTCTCCCTGTCCCAGTGGGCTCACAGTAATGTACCTCGGGCAATGGAGTGTTAAGTGATTTGCCCAGGATCACAAGGAGCAATCATCAACTTTCACCTGAATCTTCTCAGCAGTGCCTCAGCCAAAATCCTACTCTGATTCTTCAGTCTGTATTAGGTTTCTAGGCGCCGGAAATGTAGACCAGGGTTTTCAAGGCCTACATTTCTGGCGCCTGCCTTTTCAAGTGAATCATGGCTACGGATAAGCTTTATAATACTTCACACCACTTCTAGTGTTAGCCACGCCTACAGTGACATTAGGGTTGCAAAGCTCCTCCATAGCTGCGATGCAGGCACCTTTTTTTTTTTACACCAGTAGGTGCCTACAATTTTCCTTAAATGTTATTGTTATTTTTTTAAATGGTGCTTTGCACTTAAGTTTGGTGCCAGTAGGGTGCATCAAATATTTATAGAATATGGCACCCACAAAGAAGTGTCCACGCCAACAGAACTGGGACAAATAATTCTTTATTCTGTAAGAGACCTGACACTGCCAGTGTTTTGGCTATTGGCCTGCCTAAGGGGTCTTTTTAATTGTTTATCATATGATTTCCTTATCAAAAATAATTGTCCCAAGAAAGCTAGTGTTGTATACTGGCCGTGTGATACGGTCTCTTACAGAATAAGGAATTATTCATCAAAGTTCTGTTGGCGTGCATACTTCTTTGTGGGTGTTATTGATTTTTTGTATATTTTGATCCCTTTCTTTGTGTTGTACTTCTTTATAGAATATGGGCCATAGTCACTACATAAAATTATGCTATTAAACAGCAACATTTTTTGGAAAAGGACTTATGTTATTAACAATAGTATTGATTGCAGAAGTCTTTTTCTATCACAGATTATAAAAGCTTTCTCTGATTGGGTGTCTATGGGAAAATACTTGTAACTGCTACAGAACCCTTAGAAAGCAATAAAAATACTTTGGAGATCTTGCAGTTCTGTATGTGCTGTGCACTCATGACACTGCAAGCTCTTTTATAAAAGAAATCTCCTCACAGATATAGAGGTTTCTGCCATCTTCTTTCTGCATGTTTGTCAGGAAGAAGTTACCCTCAGTAAAACCAGCTTAACTCAGTAGATAGACAATTCTATACACATCTTCCAGATGTCTAAGATCACGTCAAGATTTTTTTATTTTAGAATTTTCAATAATTGTTTACAAAAAACATAACAGGATATGAAAATCACAAAAGACAAAATTTTTTTTACACAGAATCATCAAACTAAGAAATTCCATCTAGCCCTCATTAACTGGAGAGGAGTACATTTATACAGATAAAAGAAAAACATGAAATACAAACAGAAAAAAAAGAAATTCTTTCCTTAACTTTATATGCATCTATTCAATTATTACTCCTCAATAGAAATCAGCTATCTCAAACCTAAAAATGAAAAACCCCTACTTTTGATCAAGAAATTGTGTTAACTGGACAGGATCCCCAAAAATATAATCTTTACTTTGAAAGGTTACCAAGCATTTGCAGGGAAACTTAAAATAAAAAGGTGGCTCCGATCTCCACAACTTGGGTTGATCTTGCCACGTCAGGAACCTTAGCTCCTCAGCTCCTCAAAACAAGGCATTTTTATTTTTAGAATAAAGGCTCATGATCAGTGCTTTATCACTTTCACTCAAAAAAGTCACAAGTAAGGTAGCCCTAGACTGTCTTGAGAGTCTTCAAGAAAATTAGTCAGGTCTATATCAATAGACTCCAACTGATCCATTCCTTGCTGCCTTAATACTTTTTTTTACTGGTATATAATAAAGAGTAGAGATAGGCACTGTATTAAAATTCTGCATACCCATAATTTCCCCGAGATACTTTCGAAAAAGGATCTCTGGGGAGATTAAATAAGTTTTCGGAAAAATTATCATTCTTAGGTTTCTCGACCTAGCAGCATTCTCCATAGATTCAAGTTTTAAATGAACAGTATGGGAATCTTTCATTGCAGACATGAAGAACAACTGTAGGTTAGAAACCTTTTTTTCCATAGTTGTCATAGATGAGTCTAAGATTTTAATATTGGAATCAACATTTTCCAGTTTTTCTACAACTTCTTTAGAAAATTCTTGTGATTGAGATACAACTGTTTTCAATAATTTCTCCATCCTCACATTAAGTAATTAAATATCCTTCAAGGAAACCTCTTCTGGAATTTCATCTGAGCCTACCAGCCCCTCTATAGAGGTAGTAAAAATGTGAGGCATTTTCAAAAATGATATAGCTGTTTTGGTTGGAGGATCAATGGCTTCAATTGAAGCACCAGGACCAACTCTGGATCCTGTAACCTCAGAGGATGTTGGAGGGAGAGGAAGAGTTCGCTTGGGAGAACTAAGAGAAACTCCTGAGACCTGGTCTAATTTCTCTGCTTGAGAGAGGTCTGATACTGAAGTAATCACATGATGGTCCATTGGACCTATCATAATAGGTGTAGAAACTTTACTTTTCCCCATATGCGCAATCACAAACAAGTAGTGCATGGCCACAAATTTGTCAAAAATAGCTAAGGGAAAAAAAAGAACACTTAAAGATAATAACTACCATGCTCACCAGATTCCTCTCTCCACCTTCTCCCCGTGGCTCTGAAAAAGCTTTCAGAGCCACTAGCTCTTCATCATTTTCAGCCTGTTGGAGAGGAGCCCGGATGATGTCACACCTGTTCTCATCAGTGCCTGCCCAATTTGCAGCACTGAAAGCAGGACTGAAAACGCTGCAGGAAATCAATAAGCAGAGAAGAGTCTGCAGGCAGTTCTTTCCTCCATTAGCAGATGCCCAGGGGTCAGCACACCTCTCCTCCCATCAAGATTTTTGATTAGCAATGCCTCATTTCAAAATGACCCATTGGGCCATTTCCAGAGAGAGAATATTTTTCTGGCTTGTTGTGACTCTTTGGAAAAATCTCTTAAAAGAAATTAGGTCAGAAATGAGCTATAAAATTTAAAAATGATTTTGAAAACATTATTTTGAGCAGGCCTTAGAGCAGGCCTGCACAACTCAAAAACAATCCGGGTCTGAAACAAAGTCGGAAAATATAGTGAGGGTCGCAGGCAGTGGCTATGGCTTTAGGCACCCGGAAGTGTGCGGACGTTGCCGTAATGACATCACACGCATGCGTGACATAATCAAGTTGACATCCACACATGCACATTCCAGACACTAGTAGGGGGTACCAGCAAGGAAGAAGAGAGGAGAGACACTGGCAGCGGCTGATTGCCTACAGCAGTGTTTCTGAACTACTTCAAGCTAAGTACCCCCAACCACAGACCTCCCTAGCTCTGCCCTAAACCCACCCAAGCTCTGCCCCAGATACTGCCCCCTTTACTAATTCTAATGCAATTTTTTCCTTTCATTTTTCATATACACAAATTCGCAAAACTGACCCATTTTGATTACTAAATTGAAAATAAAATAATTTTTCCTACCTTTGTTGTCTGGTGATTTAATTAGATTCTGGTTGGAGTTTCTTCTGACTGTGCATCAAACATTTCTTTCACAATTTAGCCCCATCCGCTTTGGATCCAGGTACCTATTTCTTTTTCCTCTGCTTACCCTTCCTAGATCCAGTGTCAGTTCTCCTTTGTACCTACCACCACCTTTGTTCCAGGTCTCCCTCTCTCTCCCATCTCTGTTATGATCTTCCGTCTCTCCCCCTCTGTCTGCACCTCCCATAGTCCAGCATCTGCCTCCTGTCTTTCCCCTTTGGTCCAGGCCTCTCTCTCTCTGTCTTTCTTCTGCTTACAATCCCCCCCCCCCCGCATTTGTTCTCCTTTCTTCCAGGTCTTTCTCTGCTTCTCTCTCTCTCTCTCTCTCCTTCCTTCCTCCCTGGTCCAGAATCTTTCCACCTCTCTGCAGTCTCTTTCTCTCTCTTCCCTCTATACACCACTCTATACACCTTCCTCCCTCCCTATTCTTCACCACAGAGGATTAGTAAAGCATAAAAAACTGCAATCTACAGCACAGAAACTCCTTGAATCTTGAAATGTGGTGTTCAGTGAAAGCCCAATAATTTTGATTGTAAGCAATGGACTCCAATTGCAGAGAATGACACACGGTGGTTGATATCCGCAGGGAGCCGTGGGTACCCTGCCATAACGGGGAGCGAGAAAATAGTAGTTGCCACGAGGACGGAGACAAGGCCATTTACCGCTCCGTGGAGCAGTGAATGGTCTTGTCTCTGCAGTGAAGGGAACACGACGTGCGGTCATGGATTACGCTGTCCAGGAGCCCCCTCCCGCCTGATCGCCGCGTCCTGCAATTACTCTCCCTCCCTCACCCTATGTGCCAAATTGTTGTTCTCCCAGTGGTACGCTTTCAATAAGTCGCGCGCAGCTGCTTCAGTTGAATCCTCCTCTGACCAACTGGAAACAGGAAGTTGCGTCAGAGAAGAAGATTCAACTGAAGCAGCCGCGCACGTGACTTGTTGAAAGCGTGCCGCTGGGAGAACAATTCGGCACATAAGGTGAGGGGGAGGGAGGGAGATGGTGGGATGTGGCGATCGGGCGGGAGGGGGCTGCTGGACCTCGTGATCTGTGACTGCGCGTGTTCCCTCATAGCATGAAGGAGGGAGTGAAAGGGAAAAAGATGCTGGGCTAAGTGTATGAAGAGGGAGCCAAATATTGTGAAAAGGGAGGTCAGGCAGGTGAGACAGATGCTGGAAGCGGGGGGAGAAAGGGAAAGAAGCTAGATGGGGTTGGAGAGGAGAGAGACATATTGGTGTGGAAGAAGAAGAGAAGGGAAATCTGGACACAGGAAGGTAACAGAAACAGAGGAGAAATTATGTGCATGGGGGCTTAGGGACAGAGACATAAAGGGGAGATACATGGGGATGGTATATGGACATGGGGGGGGGGCAATGCCGGACACAGGAGGGAGTGTACATAAGAACATAAGAACTGCCATCTCTGGATCATACCTATGGTCCATCGAGTCCGGTGATCCGCACACGCGGAGGCCCAGTAAGGTGTACACCTGATGTAGTTTTAGTCACCCATATCCCTCTATGCCTCTCGTAAGGAGATGTGCATCTAATTTGCTTTTGAATCCTAGAACAGTGGATTCCGTAATAACTTCCTCTGGGAGAGCATTCCACCACTCGCTGCGTGAAGCAAAACTTCCTGATATTTGTCCTGGACTTGTCCCCCCTTAGCTTCAGTCCATGTCCTCTTGTCCGTGTCACTTTGGACCACGTAAATAATTTATTTTCCTACCCTATTTTGTCGATGCCTTTCAGTATTTTGAAAGTTTCAATCATGTCCCTTTGCAGTCTCCTCTTCTCAAGGGAGAACAGTCCCAGTTTCTTGAGTCGTTCCTCATATTCCAAGTTCTCCATACCATTTAATAGCTTCGTTGCTCGTCTCTGCACCCTCTCCAGCATTTTTATATCCTTCTTTAGGTTGGGAGACCAATGTTGGACACAGTATTCCAAGTGTGGTCTGACCATTGCCCTATAAAGCGGCATTATAACTTTCTCCGATCTACTCGTGATTCCTTTCTTTATCATGCCTAACATTCTATTTGCTTTCTTTGCTGCTGCCGCACATTGTGCCGACGGTTTCAGGGTCCTATCTATCAGTACACCCAGGTCCTTTTCTTGTTCGCTCTTACCCAGAGTTGCACCTGATATTCTATATTCATATTCCTTGTTCTTACTGCCTAAATGCATTACTTTGCACTTTTCCACATTAAACATCATCTACCATTTCTCTGCCCATTTTTCTAACTGACACGAGTCAGATACAGATACAGAGGGGAGATATTAGAAATGGGGAAAATAGGAACACAGAAGGGAGATGGTTTGTGTGGATGGGATCAGATGGTTTGCGGGGACGGGACGGGGACTGAGCTTGCAGAGATGGGACGGGGACCGAGCTGACAGGACGGGGACGGGGATGAGCTCACGGGGATGGGGCGGAGACGGGGGCAAATTTTTTCCCTGCATCATTCTCCATCCAACAGATTAGGCTGTAAACATCATTGCACCCTTCCTGCCTACCACCCACTTAGTGTCATAGTCACAGAAAGGGTTAATAAAACTCGTACTTATCTTTAATAGCTCAAAGTCCTCTCGGTCCGTTGCTCTCAATATTCCAAGTACTCCCCAATTGTATCAAGTAACGTGTTCAATAAAAAAGTTCTCCACTGCTACTACGTTTTTTCTTGTTCTTTTTCTTTTTTGCAATCCTTAGTAGTGGAGAACTTTTTTATTGAACCACATTTCAAGATTCAATGAGTTTCTGTGTTATAGATTAGAGTTTTTTATGCTTTACTAATCCTCTGTGGTGAAGAATATATTCAATGCAAGACTATTTCTTGGAATGGACATTGAATATCTGGTCATCTGCAGAATGCCAGCCAATATTCGGTACTGATATGACTAATTTTTTGTGGGGTCCTACTTATTCAGTTAACAATGTGAATATCAAGTTTCAAGTTTATTTGATTATTTGATTAAACGCTTATCATGAGATACTAAGCGTTGTACAATAATAATTAAAACATTAACAGGAGTATGGGAAGACAAACAATTTTAACATACTTGACTATTTTTTTTTTTTAAATCTATAAAGACACAATAGGAAAGGAAGGGAGAACTACAATATTTATTAAGAAAAGGTACAAAAAAGGAAAGTACATTGGGACGGGGAAAGGTTAAGAGTTGCTGGTATCCGTATAGCCTTTGGCTTCTCCCCAACTCTGCCCACTGACTACCCTGGCACTAATTGTAGAGTGTCATAGTGGTCAGAGGGACTGTGCAGTAAAGTGGACTGCTCAATATTCAGAGTGATTTAAGCGGGCAGGAAGCTTTCCACCACCAAAGTTGGGATATTCACCTCATTTAACTGGAGAGTACCACTGAATATTCCCTCAGACTGCCCAAGTAAAAAGTGGGCAGTTCAGGGGTTATGCTGGGGGTGGCACTGGTGAGGAACCCCAGTCTATGTGGGTGACGGCATATTCAGTTTGGGCACCCACATAGTGAAGCGGCCAGATTTAGGGCCATGAACTCACAATCTATTCCCCAAAAGGAAGTCACACCCATATTAAAAAAAAAACTATCCCTCCTCACATCTTCTGGGTCTCTCTTAACCCCTGGGACTTACCGGAGGGAGATCTGATAGACACTATTGTATTAAGTAGCTAATAAGTAAGTTTGACAGTAGAGATAGGGAGGAATGTATTTTGTTGATTTGGAGATGAAGGCTTAAACAATTGCATGTTAGTAACTGTAAAGGGGCAGATAGGTTTTGATTTTTAAGCAAGTGCCAAAGGAGTTATTAATTTGTACATGATGGTTGAAATACAGTATATTGTATTTCCATGTGTAAGATGTTAAATACATTTATACTGCTTAGCTCGTTGAGAAAGAGGCAGTGTTCTCCCCAGGGCCTTTTAGCCGAGCGCTGCGCCCGGCTGTCATCTATTGTGAATCCTGCCGCCGCTGCCGCTCAACATAAAAAAATAAAAAAAAAACACCTCTCACCGGCTTGGAGACGCGAACTTATTCTTTGGGGCTCTAAGGTGTGCGTTCCGGCTTCCCTTCTTTTCCCTCTGAAACCGGAAGTTACGTCCAGGGGTGGGGGGGGGAAGAGAAGGGAAGTCGGCACGCACACCTTAGAGCCCCAAAGCATGAGTTCGCTATGGGCTAAGGCAGGAGACAAGCAGGTCAACAACGGATAGAAGCTTACAACTTGCTTTGGGCCTTCCTCGCAGCCGGGTCCTGCCTACTTTCTGTTTCCGCGAAGGCAGGACCTGGCAACGAGGAAGGCCCGAAACAAGGAAGAGCAGCAAGTTGTAAGCTTCCCTCCATCACTGACCTATAGAAGATAAGTCAGCGATGGAGGGAAGCTTACAACTTGCCTAGTGACTCTGCCGACGGGTGTGTGAGCTGGGAGAGATGGGAAGAGAAATGCTGCTGCACCACCACATGGGGGAGGGGGAAGAGAAATGTTCTGCTGCTGCACCACCCATTTTTGGGAAGGAGGTGGAAGAGAAATGTTCTGCTGCTGCACCCATTTTTGGGAGGGAGGGAGGGGGAAGAGAAATGTTGCTGCTGCTGCACCCAATTTTTTGGGGGGAGGGGGAAGAGAAAATCTGCTGCACCCAATTGGGAAAGGGAAGAGAAGTGCTGCTGCTGCTGCATATAATTGGGGAGGGGGAGGGGAAGATAAGTGCTGCTGCAGCAGCACCCAATTGGGGAGAGAGAGGGGAGAAGGAAGACCAGGGAAGGGAGAGGAGAGGAAAGAGATGCCAAGACCATGGGAGGGAGGGAAAGGAAAGGAGCTACCATACAATGGAGGGGGGGAGAGATCAGGGCATATGGGGGGAGGGGGAGGGGGAGGAAGCAGATGCCAGCCCAGGTGGAAGGAAGGAGAGAAAGGAAGGAGAAGAAATGCCAGATAATGGAGTGGGAGGGGGAGTTGAGAGGAAAGAGATGCCAGGACATTGGGGGAAGGAAGGGAAACTAAAGGAGACAAAATGCCAGACCAGAGGGAAAGAAAGGAGAGGAGGTGCCAGAGAAGAAGGGAGAGGGAGAGAGAGGAGGGAGATGCCATGGCATGGGGGGAGAGAAGGGAAGGAGATAGAGATGCCAGACCATGGGGTGGAGTAGTAAGGAAGGAAGGAAAGGAGAAGAGAGAGATGCCAGAGCATAGGGGAGGGGGTGAAGCTGAAATGAATCATGTACAAAGGAGAGAAAGGGCACAGGATATACAGTTTATTGAAGGGACATAGAAAGAGGGAAGATGCCATATGGAACAGAGAGAGGGCGGACACTGAATGGAAAGGGCAGAGAGGGTGGATAGCGGATGCAAGGGGCAGAGAGAGGGTGGAAAGTAGATGGAAGGGGTAGAGAGAGGGCAGAAGCTGGGTGGAAGAGGCAAAGAGAAAGGACATGTTGCATGGAAGGGAGCGAGGACAAACACTGAATAGATAGAAGAAAGCGAAGAGAAGATAATTAAAGCAGAAACGACAAAAGGTAGAAAAAATTTTTTTGTTGTTGCTTTACATAGAATCAAGTAGTATTGTATCTGTATTGATTAAAGTTTATAAATAGGAAATGGAAATAAGGCAATTTTGGGGGGACTAAACCCCTTTCCTCAGGTCAGGATAGGATACCATAACAGCAGTATACTGTACTGCAGGGGTGCCCAAATGGTCGATCGCGATCGACCAGTAGATCGCAAAGGCAATGTGAGTCGATTGCATTGCCTTTGCGATCTTTTTCTTCCTGCCTCCCTGAGCCAGGTCAGGCGCGTACAAGTGCCGGACTCACAAGACTTCACCTCTGACATCAAGTTCTGGCTGGCCTGGAACTTCCTCTCCGACATCAGAATTGATGTCAGAGGTAAAGTCTTGTGAGTCCATGCCTGGTTCAGGGAAGCAGCAGGGAGAAATAGTCGTGGTGACTTGGGGGTAGGAAAAGAATCAGGGAAATGGAGAAATCGGCGCGATGGCTTGGGGGGGGGGCAGGGAGAGAGAGAGAGAAAGAAAGGCAGAAATAAAGAGGGGGCAGGGGAGAAAGAAAGAGAGACAGAAAGAAAAGGGGAGGGGCAGAATAAATAAATATTGGATTTACAGTCAGAAGAAGGAAGTGCAACCAGAGACTCATGAAATCACCAGACAAAAAGGTAGGAAAAATGATTTTATTTTCAATTTAGTTATCAAAATGTGTCCGTTTTGAGAATTTATATCTGCCGTCTATATTTTGCATTATGGCCCACTTTTACTAAACCGCGAAAGTGGTTTTTAGGGCAGGGAGCCTATGAGTGTCGAGAGCAGCGTGAGGGCATTCAGCGCAGCTCCCTACGCTAAAAACCGCTATCGTGGTTTAGTAAAAGAGGAGAGGGTATATTTGTCTATTTTTGTATAGTTGTTACTGAGGTGACATTGCATATTTTAAAGTCATCTGCCTTGACCTCTGGAAAAAAAAAACCCGAATACAAATGATAATTAACATTTTCTCTGCATACAGTGTGCTTTGTGTTTTTTAAATTTTTATTGTTTGTAGATCATTTTGACTTGGTCATTTTAAAAAGTAGCACGCAAACTAAAAAAGTGTGGGCACCCCTGCTATATTGTCTTGAAGAAAGATTTGGCCTCTGAAAGCTAATTGAAAAATGGATTAGTCCAAAAAAATTGTATTTTCTTATTTCTCATTATATTTTATTTCTGTTTGTTAATTTGTAAAGTGGTGATTGTTATGTAGCAGTTTTTTTCAAATTTACATCTACTTGTCTTTATATTTTGCACAGTATTAGAGGACGTGTCACTGTTTCTGTGGTCTTGCATTGTATGCAGAGTCTGATTTCTTGGTTCAGTTTAACTTTTGTCTGCATAGTTCTATTTTTAGTTTGTGATTATTCCATATTGGGCAAGGCTGTGTGTATGAAAAGGACATGGCTTTCTGTTAGCAATGACTGTACAAGATCAATTGACTGTTCAGGATCTGGCTTGTTTAGTTTTACAATGCGTGTGTTGGTGTTCTAGTGCTCGCTGCAGGTTTAAGATGCTGCCTTTTCCTAGGTGCACCCTTGTTGTGTGACTCATGGATTATTACTAAAAATATCTTTTTTATATAGAGGAGGGGGTTGTTACAAAATGATCAGTACTGGCTGTCATATATACTAGGTATGCCACTGGATTTAATGACCCTATTCTAACTTTACTGTTGATGTAGGTGTTGTCCCACCCCATCACCCCCCCCACATACACACTATAAAAAATTAAATTAAAGTTGTATTAACATCAAGCATCTTTCAAATGACATTATAAGCAAATAAAAATAAAATATTTTTAACACATTGCTAATTATTACGTGCTTCTTTACCTAAACTGCTTTGCCCTAGCTCTCACTTTGCACTACACTTCCCCCTCCATATTTGTGAATTCTGTATCTACGGATTCGCTTATTCGCAGTTTTAAACCAAAAAAATGCATTTTCATTTTCAAGCTATTTTAAGCCCTGTAAGCCCCCCCCCCCTTAAGCCTTACCTGGTGGTTTAGCTGATTTTCAGGGCAGGAGCGATCTTCCCACGCTCCTGCTCCATGCAGATCTTCTCACGGGAGCTGAAGGCAGGCATTTCCTGTGAGCGATCTGCACAGGGCAGGAGCGTGGGAAGAACACTCCTGCCTGAAAACCCGCTATACCACCAGGTAAGGCTTAAGGGGGGGGGGGGCTTTCAGGGCTTAAAATAGCCGTGGGAAGCAGGGGTTAGGGGCAGAACAGGTCCAAATATTATTCACGTTTTTTTAATATTTGCGGGCCAGCTCTGCCCCTAACCCCTGCGAATACAGAGGGGGAAGTGTACAGCATAAAAAGTAGCAGATAAAGATCAATCACATAGGTCTCTTTCAAGGCTCAGTAACACCTCTCCATAAATTATGTGAAAGAGGTCTGGAAGTGGGGATCACATCTATTTCATATCCTCAGTGAGACCTCAGGAAGGAACCTAGTGATCAAAACATTATTAGAGGTGCTGTAGAGTCATTTCTTGTATGACTGGATGAGATATATTTATCTTTTTTTTTCAGTTGTTTAAATTCTTGCAGAAATAAATGGCTAGATTGAACCTACTGACTTCATTAACGCATTTCCCTTTTTTAAACCTCTATACCATTTGAAAGAGAGCAAATATCTAATTATTCCCTTCTAGAATTGGATATTTCTTAAATTTAGTAAAAATATTCTGGCACAAGTGTCAAACCTTAAAAAAGGAAGTCATATTGAGCATTGGAAAATAATAATAATTAATAAAAATAGTACACATTTAGGGCTACTTTTACTAAGCTGCGATAACGGTTTTAGCATGCGCTTAGCGCGTGCAGAATTGCCATGTGCGCTAACGCTAACGCCAGCTTTGAGCTGGCGTTAGTTTTCCTGCGTAGTGTGGGAGTTTGCACGTGCTAATATTCTGCGTGCACTAAAAACACTAGCACACCATAGTAAAAGAGGGGGTTAATTTTCCCCACCACCAAATTTCCCCATCCCGCCCCACCCAGCTACTTTTTCATGCCACCCAGCTGGAAAAAATTTCTGGGGAGAACACTGAAGAGGGCATGATTCAAATCCTTATTTTCCCCTCTCATGCAGTACTATAGATTAAGTTAAATAGAATTTCTGATTATACAAGATTCTTATTAAAATCTCTGAACAAAATATAATTTATTCTTATACAGAGCCTCAGAGAATAAAGGATTTATCCCCTACAAGCCCATAGTAAGACTTCATGGCACCCTCTACTCCTTTCAAATAAAATCTACTGATAAATAGATTGTAGAGCAATGAATACAAGACTCAGACATGCACACCAGATCCATATTTATTCAAGTTGTGGATCCTGTGCTGAATCCCTAGGGGGAGAAATACATTCAGAACTAGCACAGTACAGTTCACTTGGGCTTGTGATACAAGATGATACTCAGACCTATAAAACATGAAAGACACATTGAACTTAATGAAAAATGAAGTTTCCAGCAGCCTTATACTAACCAAAATCTAAGGTATTGCAGACTAAAAACGGTTTCTCTGTTAGCAGTGTACACTACAGGCAGATGAAATGATAATGGGATCACTCACCTCCCCAGCTGCGACAGGAATGCACACATTATACTTTGGACATATCTAAGAACAGGCTTCCAATCACAGAAAATAGCAGTTTCTGGTCCTTTTATAAGGACTGACCAAATTTCTTTGAGTCCTATACAAAATTTGATTTATATACAATATAACAATGAGCAGAACGGAGAAAATCAAATTGTCATCAAATACCTACACAAAATTGTTTTTCATTCAATCTAGTCAACAGTACAGTATATACTATCCAGTGAAGCTTAGTAAAATGTCATGGTTAAAATCACTGATCTGAGCGAATCAAAATCAAGATGGCATCTGAAGCGGCGCCTGAGAGAGGGAGCTTTGTTACCTTGTCTGGTTGATACTGCTTGATAATCTTCCCCGGTCGGGAGCTATGGGGAAGAGAAAGGGAGCCCTCCGTTCTAACCCTCCAGCGGCGATAGCCCAGCAGCGTTTGGTCCAAACAACGATCGCGGAGGCTTTTTCCTGCCCGGATGACTCTGCTATACCTAATTCGGGGGAGAGCCTGATTTTCTCAGGTGAACCCATGCAAGCAGGAAGGGCGTCATTGAGTCCGAATCCTGGCCTTGGAAGGAATATTTTTGTTAAAATTTCCAGTAAAATGTTTTCTTACCTATCAAACTAAGAATTTTCTCTTTTTTGAACCCAAACAGATGGTAGAATTTATTGAATCTAAAAAAAGAGGAGTATCTGTAACAAATGATGTGTAACTTACTTTACCGGCTTTAGGTAATGAAGAGTATTACCGCTTCCCTATATTGTAAGCTAATTTCATTAAGGGTTAATTACCTGTTGATTTTCTTTAATATTAATATTTTGGACTAAATAACTAAATAGTATTGTTTCCTTATTATGATTTTTGTTTCTAATGTGAAGTATTTGATCTCTTCAAGTTGTGTTATGCTTGATTGTAAAAGTAAGAAGTTATCAATTAAAAAAAAAAAATCACTGATCTGAGAAATTCATCCACAAATTACCTTTTTTTTTTCTCCAGGGACAAAAGTATGTAATATTGTAGTTGCATAGGGGCTTATTTTGGAAACAGAAAAATGTCCAAACCCCCTCTGCTATGCTAGGTAAGTTAACCACATTTTCCAGCAACAAATTCCAGAGTTTAATTACACATTGAGTAATGACATATTTTCTCCAGTTTGTTTTAATTCTACTACTTAGTAGCTTCATCCTATGCACCCTAGTCCAAGTATTTTTGGAAAAAGTAAACAAAACATCTGCCCTTCCACTCCACTAAGCATTTTATAGACTTCTATCATATCTCCCCTGAGCTTTTTCTTCTCCAAGCTGAAAAGCCCTAGCTGCTTTAGCCTTTCCTCATCCCTTTTATCATTTTCATCGCAATGAGAGGGCATAGGATGAAGTTAAGAGGTGATAGGCTCTGAAGTAATCTAAGGAAATACTTTTTTTACAGAAAGGGTGGTAAATGCATGGAACAGTCTCCTAGAAGAGGTGGTGGAGACAGAGACTGTGTCTGAATTCAAAAGGGCCTGGGATAGGCATGTGGGATCTCTTGGAGAGAGAAAGATAATGGTTACTGCGGATGGGCAGACTAGATGGGCCATTTGGCCTTTATCTGCCATCATGTTTCTATGATAGATTCAGGAGTAATCTAAGAAAATACTTTTTTATTTTTTTTTACAGAAAAGGTGGTAGATGCATAGAATAGTGTTCTGGTAGAAGTGGTTGAAACAAGACTATGTCTGAATTCAAGAAAGCGTAGGACAGGCATGTGGGATCTCTTAGGGAATGGGGGAAATAGTAGATGCTACGGATGGGCAGACTAGATAGGTCATTTGGCCTTTATATGCCATCATGTTTCTGTATTTCTAGTGATTTGACCACCATTAAATGGCAAGGAAGCTGTTGCTTCTCAAATCTGGGAGCTTTCTGGACTCTGTACTTGAAGCAGTAGCGTACCAAGGACATTTTAATAAAGTGCTTGTTACAGAAGAGAATCAAATGGATGAGAAAAAAAGTGAATGTAGTCTAGAATCTACAGTCTAGAATCTTTATATCTGCATCTGTAAAAATACATGCTTTCCTGAAGACATACCAGTTCTTTAAAGGACAATTAAAAACTCCCTAGTATTTGCAACTAGAGGTCAGTATTGTTCTTTAAATCATAACCAACTTTTAGAAAACTATAGAAAATATTGCTATCTAGATATATTATCTTAGCAAAGGGAAGCAGGACACTGAGATCATTTAAAAATACAGAGATGCATCGCTACATTACTCATGCTTCATGTAACCCAACAAATTTCATACTGTGGCTTTCAAAATATTTCTATATTAAATGAAATCCAAGAGTGGGAAATGATGTTACTAAGCAGGGTTTTTTTTTTCTTCTTATTATGCTATTAAAAAATGGAATAGTATGTGATATCAACCAAATTTTCTCTGTAGTAGCCAGATTGTATCAAAAGTCAAAATTGGGATTGACCATTTCAGCTTGTGCAATCATTTTAAGAATAACAAACCCAGGAGGGAGATATATTGTTTTGAAAGACTAATGTTATTTTGTTTTTTCATTATTTTATGAAATGGAGTACCGTAAGCCATTTTTTTTGCTGTAATTTTCATTGTTGCCATGTTAAAAGTATGCAAATTTAATCAAATCTGTTGCCATCCATACAGGCAGTTTTAGTAAATCAAAAATATTTTCACAGGCAAGTAGAAAAATATTTTGGGCCCCTTTTACAAAGCTGCTGTAGTGATGCTGCAGCAGTAAATGTACCAAAGCCCATAGAAATTGAATGGGTTTCAGTGTATTTACCACGACAGGATTACTACCACAGCTTTATAAAAGACCCCCTATGAGTGCCAATATTATTATGCAGAAAATCTGATTATGCACTACTCTGTAAATAAATTCACACATATCTTACATAGGAGGCCTTTTACTAAGCTGTGGTAAAAAATAGCCTTAGGATGTGCTTACCCGTGCCATTCCTACCCGCTATACCTATTTTGTAGGCAATAATGGCTCACATGGTATTTATTTTTATTTTTAAAATATACATACCACATGATCTGCCATTCTCAGTGTTTACAAACATAAGATCATAAAAACAGTCTTACTGGGTCAGACCAATAGTCCATCTAGCCTAGTATCCCGTCTTCATGATAGCCAATCCAGGTCACAAGTACATGGCAAAAACCCAAATACAGTGGTACCTCGGTTTACGAGTGCACCAGTTTGCGAGTGTTTTGCAAGATGAGCAAAACATTCGCAAACTTGGTGCCTCGTAAACCAAGCTTGCCTCGCTGTATGAGCGCCCCACCCCCGTGATCCGGCATCCCCCCAGCGATCCGGCATCCCCCCCACTCGCGTTGCCCCCCCTCCACCACGATCCTAGTTCCCCCCCCGAGCAGTCAATGACACCCTTTACCTGACTTGGCACCAGTGCCGGTGCCCGAAGATCCTCCCTCTTCTGGCGCGGCCTGGGCTGGGCGGTGCGTCGGAGATCCTCCTTCTTCTGGGCTGGGCTGGGCTGGGCTGGACTGGCTTTGAGCATTTGCGCATGCTCAAAGCCTTCTGATCTCACTCTCTCCAATTTCCAAAAGTTAGATAGTATTTTTACTGTCATATTTTGGATAGTCAGTAGATGTTTTAGTAATGAAAGCTTCAAACCACACAGCATGGACTTACAATAATCTAAGGGCTCCTTTTACAAAGTCGCGCTAGGGCCTTAACACGCGGGATAGCGCGCGCTAGATTGCTGCATGTGCTAGCCACTGCTGCCTCCTTTTGAGCAGGTGGTAGATTTCCAGCTAGCACGCGCTAATCCGGTACGTGCGATAAAACCGCTAGCGCGGCTTTGTAAAAAGACCCCTAAGTGGTTAAATACTAAGAAGGAGGATGCAAAGATTTGTTTTATGTTTTTATGCTAGTATATGATTGTAGGATTACGCCTGGCTTTTTCCTGACATCTATTCACATCCTTCTGATGCCTTAATCTGCGCCAGTTTCAAGGCACCCCTAGTGGTAGTCTCATGCAATTACCACTAGGAGGTCAAATTTCCATCTAAGGAAAAATTGCCTTACATGACCACTAAGGGTAGTCACATGAGACTACCACTAGTGGCAACATTTTGAAGGTGGCACAGCATAAGGCAGGAGTAACTGGGCATCACTCCTTATGAAGACCTTTGGGGGTCTCCCTGAATCCCAAAGACTTTCCCTGGACCACTGATGATTTATAATGGTAGCTCTGGGGGGGGGGGGGGGCTGCCCAGTTTAAGCTGAGGTGGTAGGCCAGATGATCTGCAGGTCCAGGACCATTGGGCCACAGCTTTGCAGACTGATGCTCCTGGATGGTAAAATAATCCCAGTACCTTTTTTAGTGGCGGTGGTCCAGCGTGGTCTCCTGGACGGCTGCCTTTGTCTTAGAAGAGAGACGCCCAATGAAGGAGTGTGACCTCTGCGCTTCCTGCCTGCCTCTTCCTTCCTGCCTCTGCCTTCCTTCCTGCCTCTGCACCGCTCTGCAGCCAATCACAGAGTGGCGCGGGACCAAGCAGGAAACGCAAAGGTCTTGCTCCTGCGTTGTGCGTCACTCTTCTAAGACAAAGGCAGCTGTCCAGGAGACCACCACTAAAAAATATATCGGGGGGGGAGGGGAGCTGCGGGCAGCTTCTGGTATGTGTGGGGCGGCTGCGGGCTTCCCCGCACCAGACCACCAGACGCACCTATGTGTAAAGGAGGAAAAAACAAGAAGAAAAAAATTCTGAACCAAATATTTTTTCTCGGTTTTTCCTCCTCTACAGGTGGGTGCGTCTTATGGTCCGAAAAATAGAGTAAATTTTTTTTTATTTGGTTAGATGGCATGGTAATTGCCCACACCATTAAAATAATCCATGGTTCTGAGGCTCTAACACAATTTGCGGATGTTTTACATTTCATTACTACCTAACCCATAGTGACTTATTTAACACTGTGGTATTTTCGATGAGGCAGCATTAGGGCCTCTTAAGGCATGTAAGGCCCAATTAACAAGACTTAAGGCCCTAATGCTGCTTGAGGAATTCCCCCCTAAATGTCTATATTCTAAAAGATTAATGTCAGGAATTACATCCACTACCAAGCACACTCAGGATTTGGTAAACAGCTGCTACTGCCTCCATACCTTAGTGTGTTTTTTTGTCATCCTCAAATGATGGTCAATATGAAGACGTGGAGCCTTTTTTTTTTAATATAGTGTTCAGGTATGTTCTTATAGCATATGCTTGTTTATGAGCATCAACCACCTTATTTAAAGATTTAAAGGGCTTTGGGGCTGTTGCCGCGTGGCTTTGTAAAAGAGGCCGTAGGTGTCTGCAATTAGGGCGACTTGCAGAGGCCAGAGCCATGTATAGAATCAGGCCTATAGTTGCCTATGTTAGGTTTATAAAATAAACTAAAAATAAGGTGGTGATGCTCATAAACAAGCATATGCTATAAGAACATACCTGAACACTATATTAAAAAAAAAAAGGCTCCACGTCTTCACATTGTCCATCATTTTAGACTTATTGGTTACATTACACATCATATTTCGTGATTTCTTTTTACCTGAAGTGATATATGAAGTGCTCTTAAGGTTTTCCTGAATCTAGGATATAAAAATCACAACACTTATTTTCAAGAGACTGACTGATGTTCTACTGTTATTGACCCAACATCAGTGTTTCAGCTCAGTGCTCGGGGTAGGGGGTGGGGGGTCAGTATTTAAAGTCAAATCTTGAAAGGACATTCGCTGGAGCACAAAAGCATGCATTACTACTTCTCAGAAATATAGCCAGACATCTATTTCTCTTCAGCATCCTGCAAGCTGCAGTTCATAGTTCTATAATTATATATTCTATGGAACTAGTCTCGAGTGCCAGGATGGTGCTCTGAATCTGCCTTCTTCTCAGAGTGCTGCTTCAGGGACCCATTATCATATGAAAGCTGGCCTCAGTATATTTAGAGGCAAATTCCTTCCTTGGGCAATTATCTACATATTTATTACAAACCCTTTCAGGGTCCATTGGCACATCACAATAATGTATATAATATTTGGTCAACCTGCCAGAATAGCAGTTTACTCCTAGCCTCCTGTAAGTAGGTGAATTGATCTCTGTTTCAAAAGAATGCAAATTAACTAATTTACAGGCTTTATGTACCGTTTTAGCCCTCCTGTCATACTGAAAGTTGATCTATCACTCACTAACACTAGGGGCTCCTTTTACTAAGGTGCGTTAGGGCCTTAACACACGGAATAACGCGTGATAAATTGCCACGCGTGCTAGACCTTAACGGTAACATTGAGCTAGCATTATTCTAGAAGCGTGGTTTAACGCGCGGTAGTTTTGTGCATGCGCTAAAAATGCTAGCGCACCATAGTAAAAGGAGCCTAGGTTTTGCTGACGATCACATTTTGATTAGGTTTAATAATCAATTAAGATCAAACTGCACACAGCAAGCCAGAGAGTATATGGAGAGGTTTTTTTATGCCAACGACGTGAACGCATCCATTGATTCCTAGAAAATGACACGGGGACACATTTTTCTCTGTCCCCATAGGAACTCAGTTCCCTATCCCGTCCCCATGAGTTTTGTCGCTGTCCATTTTACCTGCCCCATTCCTGTAAGCTCTACCTTAACCGCACAAGCCTCAAACACTTATGATTTTAAAGAGTTTGAGGCTTGTGCAGATGAGGACAGAGCTTGAAGGAACGGAGCAGAAACAGGAAAAGAACTCGCTGGGATGGGATGGAAAAATGAATTCCCGTGGGAACGGAGGAAAAATTGTCCCCATGTCATTCTCTACCTATCATTATAATGTAAGTGAAGGTTGGGTTCTGAGGCCTTTTGTCTTCTACTCCCTGGGGTGCTTTGTGTAGCGTGATCTAACTTGATCTTAATTGATTGATAAGCTTTATCAAATATTTGATTATCTTAGGTTCTTTTTATTATTGTCATTACTATTTTTACTATACTGAAAGTTGAATCTATCCCCAAACAGAAAGAAGCAATAACAAAAGAGTGAGTTGGAAATAATGTTAACATTTGTAGAAACATTTCCCTATCAAAATAAAGTCTTTTTTTATATTCTGCAAAAATCAAAGTTTCTTTTCTTAAGACATCTATGGAAGCTCACACGCACCAGTTCCTCTTTGCAATGCTTCTTTCATCCATTTTCCTTTAATTAAGGCTATCATGCTTAGAGCGCAAAGGGATATGCTATGCATTGCAAAACACCCACTTCTTGAAGCATATTTCAGAAATATATACATAAATTTAAACCTTATTTAAAGATGGTGTGGAGTATGCCAGGACAAATAGAATACTATTCTATACTTTATCGTTCTTTATTTTTATAGATATGATAGCTACCGATTTCATTAAGTTGCACAATCGTAAGGGTCAGATTTGTACGCACAGATATCTCTCAATATTGAATGTGTTCTTTGCATTTAAAGTGCTTCCATTGTGCTACTGTCTTTGCAGTTAAAGCTTCTCTCATAATCATAATATTGATTATATAGCGACATTTGCTGTTCTTATTCTTGTGTTCATTCACCCGTCTAAGCTCACAGGTTTTGGAAGGCTGTATAATGATAAGCTTGTTGATTCTCTGTTGCTTACTGATTAATGCTGCAGCCATGCTGTGTGACCATAAGCAAGTTTTTCTTTTGCTTCTGAATAATATGAGCTCCAGTCTAGAATGCTTCTTTTCAATCATATACTTGATTTTTTTTCTCGCATCATACTCATAACCAGCTATAACGTTCTTTCAAACAAAATGTATTATAAGCAGTGTTCCCTCTAAGCGGGCGGGTGTTGTGAGCAAACTTTTTTCACCGTGAGCCAAAAATATCGGGCGCCAGCAAGTTATGAGCCAACTCGCCCGATTCTCCTCTCGCCGCCCTGCCATCTGCCGTACGCCTCTTCCGATCGTGCGCTGTGACGAGAAACGTGTGCGCTGCGATGTAATATTTTGTGCGCCAGCGCACGCCAGCGCAGCTTAGCGGGAACACTGGTTCAAATGGTTTTATTTATTTCCCCAAATTTATTTTTGTTATACGCATTGAAAATATTTGATATTGCGTTTAAATCAAAATCTCAATAAACTTGAAACGAGTGCCCGTGAGATTGTGGGAGGGTTAAATACTCAAAACTTAGAAGTTTTTGCTACGCCAGCTTTCTGGTATCTTTACATACAGTGGCGTACCTAGCATATGTAACATCCGGGGCCCATCATTTTTTTGGCACCCCCCCCCCATCTGTAAGAAAAACATGATTTTTAGTAACAAACCACACGTTACACATGAGTACCTAGGAAAAGGCAGCATCTTACATATTGCAGTGAGCAGTACATCAATACACCCATTGTAAAACTAAACAAGCCAGACCAGCACAGATCAATCCTACACCGTCAATCCTAACAGAAAACCATGTCTTTCGAACACACAGAACACAGAAAACACCTTCGCCTAGTAAGGAATATGTAATCACAAACTAACCCCTCCCTCTTTTACAAAACTGTAGTGTGGATTTTAGCTACGGAGGTAACAGCTCTGATGCTCATAAAATTCTGAGCATCAGAGCTGCTACCACCAAGGCTGGTGCTAAAAACGCTTCACAGTTTTGTAAAAGGGGGGATAAAATAAAAATACATAGACAAAGGTTAAATTGAACCAGCAAGAAGCTGGACTCTGCATACAATGCTTCACAGAAACAGTGACACGTCTCCTAAAGCAATAAATAAATAGAAATTTTTTTCTACCTTTGTCTTCTGTGGTTTCTCCTTTCCTCATCTTCTTGTAACTCTCTTCCTTCCATTCACTGTCTGCCGTCTCTCTTCCCCTATATGGCATCTTCTCTCCTTCTATGCCCCTTCCAGAAACTGTATGCCTCCCCCTTCCATCTCTCCTTTCACCCCATTGGTCTGGCATCTCTCTCCTCGCCTTCCCTCTCCCACACCTCTCCTCATAGTCTGGTATCTCCCCTTCCCTGATTCTCTGGCATCTCTCTCCTTTCCTTTTCTTCCATCTTTCGCTCCCCCTCCATGCTCTCACATCTCCCCCTTCCTTTTCCCTTAGACTGGCATACCTTCCTCCTACGCTCCAAGCCCTGGCATCTCCTTTAATTCCCTCCCTCATCTTCCTTCTCCCTCCAGCTGGGTACCGCAACACTCTTCCCTGCAGCTCTGCACTTCCCCACAATTGCCATGCTTCGGTTCCTCTTCTTCCTTCCTTCCTCCCCCCCCCCCCCCGTGGGACCCTGCGGCACCATCAACTCTTACTCCCTCTAATGTCGGCCCTGCAGCTCCAGACTTCCTCGCACCTTCTCCCCTCCCCCTTTGGATCGCTATTATTTTAAATGTTATAGCCGCGGAGCTGTATCCATCAATGGAGATGTCTAACCTCGGCCTGCCCCGGAACTCTTACTGCAACAGTGACTTCCTGTTCCTGCCTAGACGGGCGGCTGCTGCAGTAAGAGTTCCGGGGCAGGCCGAGGTTAGACATCTCCACTGATGGATACAGCTCCGCGGCTATAACATTTAAAATAATAGCGATCCAAAGGGGGAGGGGAGAAGGTGCGAGGAAGTCTGGAGCTGCAGGGCCGACATTAGAGGGAGTAAGAGTTGATGGTGCCGCAGGGTCCCGCGGGGGGGGGGGGGGGAGGAAGGAAGGAAGAAGAGGAACCGAAGCATGGCAATTGTGGGGAAGTGCAATCCCCCCAGTGCGTCCCCTTACCTTACCGACGCGTGTGTGCGCTGTGAAGAGAAACTTTGCGCTGCGATGTAATATTTTGTGCGTGAGCGCAGGCCAACGCAGCTTAGCGGGAACACTGATTATAAGATATCAACATTCAGCACAGCAGTTAGGCCTGGATTCTGTAACCAACGCCGTTATTGGCGGCCACCTTAAAAGTGGCCACTGATCATGTGTCAATCAAGTGCCAATACTGGGTACAGAATTATGCCTCTGGCAAAGGTATGCGCCGGAAATGCAGGCCAGGATTTTTCTGGCCTACATTTTCAGTGCCTTCCTATGTTGTGAATCGCGACTCCGTACGCTCTTTAGGCTGCCTAACACCATTTCAGGCATTAGGTAGCCTAATGCGCCTACAGAGGCGTGACTCATGTGCCTATTTTTTAGGTGTTGGTAAGCAACTTGAAACTCAGTTAAAAATGCCATTTCAATGTTTTGTTTTGTGTTTTTTTTTACTGAGTTTGGGCACCTTTTGGTGCTATTTAGAGAATCCAGACCTTACTGCATAAATTATTGATGACTTATGGCTAAACTTTAGGGCAAATTCTATAAGAAGCACCCAAAAGGTAGGTGCCAACTTAGGCACCATTCAGCGCAATTCAAGTAAAATTGGGTGCTGTTTAGTGAATCACTCTGAGCGGCACCTATTTCAAAGGCGCCCAATAAATAGGCCAGCTCTAGGCACAACTAAAAGTTAGGTGCCCATGTGAGCGCTTAAGCACTCTTAAGAGCAGTGATTCTGTAAGAAGGCGCCTAACATGCATAGCACCTATTTTTTTGAAGGCCGCCTAAATTTTTAGAGGCGCCTTGTACAGAATCGCGCTTTCTTTATAGGTGCCTATGTTTCAATCAGTGCTGATTAAAAAGCTTAATTGAACTTGTTATTCAATTTAGATAAGCGCCTAACTAGTTGGGTGCCTCCAAAATATGTGCCTAACTTTAGGCGCTGGTTACAGAATTTGGGCTTTTATGCCAGTTTTTTAGCCGGTTTATCCTCTTAAGTCAGGGGTCTCAAAGTCCCTCCTTGAGGGCCGCAATCCAGTCGCGTTTTCAGGATTTCCCCAATGAATATGCATGAGATCTATGTGCATGCACTGCTTTCAATGCATATTCATTGGGGAAATCCTGAAAACCCGACTGGATTGCGGCCCTCAAGGAGGGACTTTGAGATCCCTGCCTTAAGTAGATGCAGTGAAACACCTTTTTGGCTGAAGGAACCAAACCAATGTCTGGCCATACCACCAAGCTGTCTAATTGTTAATGCTGTATTGGCAAAATATTGGTAAGGCCTCAATAACACACGTATTCTACTATGTATCACCACTGAATATGAGGATCTAGATTTAAATGGGAGGGCAGTGTGGCTTAGTGGTTAGAGCTGCTGCTCCAATACCCCAAGGTTGCAAGTTCAATATCACCCTGCTCCCCGTGACTCTGGGCAATTTACATAACTCACCTTTGCTATAGGTACCACAGATAGGTTGTAAGCCCTCCAGAACAGATAGGGAAAATACTTTGGGTGAATCTCTTCATGAATTCCAGTAATAAATCCCAATGAATATATATATATATATATAATTTATATTTATTTTATTTTTAAGTTTCATATGAAATAAAAAATATAACATTTGAATAATATTGAATATGTCTAAAAAAAAGAAAAAAAACAAAGCTTCCACATGCTCACATAATCAGAGGCACCTGGTGATTACAATAAAGAAAACTACTTAAGGGCTTCTTTTAAGAAGCTCTTCCCTGGTTTAATAAAACTCAGTGTAAATAAGAAAAATCAATACTTAATCTAGTATATATCTAAACACTGTTCATTCTAGTTACTTTTTTATTCAACACTTACCTATAGTTTTTGAACTGAAGCCTGCTTTATAGGAGGGGTTCTTCCAGTTGACCAGGATCCCCCCCCAAAAAAAGAAAATCATAATTAGTATCTTTAAAATAATCAAAAAGGTTGCATGGGAATTTAACAACAAAAAAGCTCCCGATGCAAGTGGACATGGCTTTAATTCAACAAAATCTTCCGACCATAATATAAAGTTCTTTATTCAAAAAATAAACATGCATAGCTAAATATTCAGCTCCTCTCACAGACAAATGAAACTAAGAGGGTTGCATGTTGATGGGAAGACATTGTATGAAGTTTCCAAAAATTTAGCCAAATCAACCCCCTCCCCCTTTTACAAAGCCGCGTTAGGCTTTTTCAAAGCTGGCCATGGCGGTATTAGCTGCGACGCTCATAGGAATTCTTTGAGCGTCGGAGTTAATACCGCCATGGCCAGTGATATAAAAGCCTAATGCGGCTTCGTAAAAGTTTCAAGTTTCAAGTTTCAAGTTTATTAGGTGACTTGATCAATCGCTTAATCAAATATTCTAAGCGATGTACACTTTCAAATTTACAATTATTAAATATAAAAAAATAAAACAAACAATACAGTACATACAATTACTTAAAAAAATGGGTAAGAACTCTTGATTTTAACATTGATAAACATGGGGAAGGAGGGATGAACTACAATTCATAAAGTAAAGAAGAAACATTGAGGGAAAACACAAAGGGAAATAGTTAACACAGGTATCATATAGGAAAACATGATACTGAAACTAAAATTATGTTGTAAAAGCATCTTTAAAAAGGAAGGTTTTAAGTTCAGTTTTAAATTTTCCAAGCTCTTTTTCCTCTCGTAAAAAAATAGGGAGGGCGTTCCATGTTTGCGGTGCAGTACATGAAAAAATAAATTGTCTCCTTGTATTGATAATTTTTAATGAAGGGATAGATAGCAGATTTTGTTCGCTAGAACGTAGAATTCTCTTTGTAGAATATGGAATAAGAAATCTATATAAAAATGCAGGGGTCTTATTGATCAGAGTTTTAAAGATAATTAAACATAATTTATAAGTGATTCTGTAATTAACAGGGAGCCAATGAGCCTCTTTGAGGAGTGGTGTTACATGATCAAATTTTTTTGAATTGGTTATTAATTTTATAGCTGTATTTTGTATGATTTGTAATCGTTTAATTTCATATAGTGCAATTCCTTTAAATAAAGAATTGCAATAATCAATTTTAGACATCACCAAAGAGTGAATCAATATTGTAAGGAGGCCCAAATTCAGATTCAATTCCAAATGAGGTAAATAATACAAATTTGATATTATAGAATCTGCAGAGACACTGACAAAACTTCCTTCAAATACTATATATACAAAATACTGTAGAATCTCAGGTGACAATAAACGAGTAACAAGATAAATTTTCTATTTGCAGATATTTGTGCAGCCGTACCTACGAGACTGATAATGTTATCTAGATAGTGCTGTATACCAGCATTCAAAATAGTGGGGCAAGCAGACTATATCTTCCCCTATTTTACCTTTCTCTCTCTCTTTCTATTAATTTCTCTGTCTTTGAAACATTGTAGTTCCTTTCTTATTTATGGATTGAATTGTAAACTGCTCTTTCTTTTTTTCCCAAAAGGTAATAAATATATCCAGAACCTATTAAATATTAAACAGCAAACTTTTCAAAATTTCCAGGGGTGATACTCATAACACAAATTACCCTTCCTGGGGACACAGTACAGAAATATGCACAATATTGGGAACGCTGTGCACTAGAGAATGACATGGGAACTGCTACTGCGGTAATACCGCAGTAGCGGAAGTGCCCTTGGAAAAAATTGTTGCCCTTTCAAATTCTTTTTAAGGTTTGGAAACAGAAAAATAGTCAGATGGAACAAGATCTGGTGAATAGGGTGAATGGTCTATGCCAATGTCTCTCAAACCTTTTAGCTCTGGCACACTAAATGGAGCAAAATGTTTTTTACGGCACACTAAACGAAGCAAATGTTTTTCGCTGCACATTATAATTATAGTGGTTATTAGTGCAGGGAGCTACGTTGAATGCTCTGCACTGCTCCCGACCCTCATAGGAATTCAGCGCATCTCCCTGTGCTAATAACCGCTATCGAGGTTTAGTAAAAAGGGGGGATAGATAGAATAGAATTGCTAATGAATGTGATAATATAAGAACATAAGAATTGCCGCTGCTGGGTCAGACCAGTGGTCAGCCCTTAGGTCAACGATCAGTGCCTTATTTGAGTCTAGCCTTACCTGCGTACGATCTGGTTCAGCAGGAACTTGTCTAACCTTATCTTGAATCCCTGGAGGGTGCTTTCCCGTATAACAGCCTCTGGAAGAGCGTTCCAGCTTTCTACCACTCTCTGTGCAAATTAACTGAAAACGGCTCAATAGTTGACAAGCAAACATGCATTTCATCATCTACCATCTGCAATCATTCTCTTTTTTTCAATTTAATTTCTGTCAGAGTTGAAAATTCAAGTTCACAAAGATAAAATCCAAATGGTAACAAAACTTTGATTGCTTTGTTGTTCAAGTTAGGTTAATTATTGCATAAAAACAAAGATAAAAATAAAATTACTTACCGTTAGTTTTCAAGGACCAATTACATCAAAGAATGGGCACACAGACACTCATAACATTGACAGACTCTTGCTTACACGATGTACATGTCATCTATTCTAGATTACGAAGATTATGAAGGGAGTTTTTAAAAGTAAAGTAAAATTCTAGACTCTTTTGTGGCACATCTGGAATCTCTCAGTTTGAGAGACACTGGTCTATGCACTGAAATCCAACTGCGTCAAAACATGCATCGTTTTGCCAGCCTCGTGATCAGGTGCATTGTCTTGCAGAAAAAGAACTCCTTTTCACAGCTTCCCTTTCCTTTTTTCTTTCAATGCCTTCTTTAATCGGTATAGCAAGTTATAGTAGTATTCTGCATTAACTGTTTGGTCCCTTGGAAGACAGTCAGTCATTTACAACACCTTCCTAATCCCAAAATGTGGCCATGATCTATCCTGCTAACTTTTGGGTCTTGAATTTCATTGGCCTTGCAGAACCTGAGTGCTGCCATTGCATGGACTGTTGTTTTGTCTCAGGATCCTAGTGGTATAACCTTGTTTCATCAACAGTAACTAGTCGTTCCAAAAAGTTTGCACCAGCTTGCTGAAAATGCTGCAAAATCAACTTGAAAGCACTACTTGATGTCGTTTCTCATCAGCATTCAAATATTTGGGCACCCACTTGGCTGACAGATTCTGCATGCCCAGCTGCTCATGAATTATATACTCATGTTCCCTGGATATCTGTAGTATCTTAGCAATTGTTTTTAGCCAATATTCACCAATCTGCCAAAATCAGGTCATGAACATGATCAACAATTTCAGGAGTTGACACCGTTTGAGGCCTCCCCGACATTATTACATCTTCAGACTTGAAATCTCCATGCTGGAAGTTTGCACACCACTTCTTCACTGTGGAGTATGATGGGCATTTGTCACTCAATGTTTGCATTATACATTCATGGATTTCCTTTGGAGTTTTCTTCTGCAGAAACAGGAACTTCATAACAGCTCGGAGTTCCGTTCTTGAAAATTCCATACTTTTCATTGACATTCCTTTTTTTTTTTCTATTTCTATTTTTTCTTGGGACTTGTATACTGCCTTTTTGTAGTTTTACAACTACACTCAAAGTGGTTTACATACAGGTACTTTAAGCATTTTCTGAAACAATGTCAAAAACATAGCATTACATTTCTGTAAATTGGCACTTTATAAAATAATAATAATAATAATTTTATTCTTATATACCACCAAAACCCTGAAAGTTCGAGGCGGTTTACAACAAGAAGTGCTGGACAATCAGCGAAGTGGTCACAGAATAAAGTCATCGAATACAAGCCATGGTAGTTCAAGGCGGTTAACAACAAGAGGAGCTGGAAATCAGCACCATACAAAGACATCGGATAACAAGCTTACAGAATGAAAGAAGAGAAAACTAACAAATTTCTTAGGATACAAATCGATTAAACAGATTCGTTTTTACTGATTTTCTAAAATTAAAGTAGGATGAGGAATGCGGGATGATGTTACCCAGCCAATCGTTCCATTTGCCTGCCTGGAAGGCGAGAGTTCTGTCCAGAAATCTCTTGTAGTGACAGTCCTTTATTGTCGGATAGATGAACAGATGAATTTTACGAGTGGGCCTAATAGAACTAGCCAGATTAAATTGAGACACCAAGTACGTGGGGGCCAGGCCAAATGTTGATTTAAAACAGAGGCAAAAAAATTTAAACAAAACTCGTGCTTCCAGGGGCAGCCAGTGAAGTCTTTGATAATAGGGGCTTATGTGTTCCCATTTCTTCAGTCCAAAAATCAATTGAAATGCCGAGTTTTGGATAACTCGGAGTCTTTGGAGGTTTTTTTTGAAGAATCCCAAGTAAATGATGTTGCAGTAATTGAGCATGCTTAAGATGGAAGATTGGACCAATAAACGGAATAATGCTGCATCAAAATATTTTCTGATGGCTCTAAGTTTCCATAATGTCGAGAAGCATTTTCTAACCAGTAAATCTGTGTGAGCATTTAGAGTAAGGTGACGGTCCAGAGTCACTCCCAGAATTTTTATGGAGTAGACGATGGGGAAGACCTGACCAGTCAATAAAATCGATGAATCTTTAATTTTATCATTCGGGCTTGCTAAGAAAAATTTGGTTTTGTCTGAGTTGAGTTTCAATTTGAAGTCGGTCATCCATAATTCAATATGCTTTAATATGGATGATTGATTCTTTGTCTCCGAAGATAGGGTGGTGAGGGAAATAACTATAGTGATGTCATCAGCATAGATGTAAAATTTGACTTTTAAGCTTTGCAGAAGGTTCCCCAATGAGACAAGGTAGATGTTGAATAATGTAGGAGAAAGGTGAGAGCCCTGTGGAACTCCGCAAGAGTTTACCCAGCTGCGGGATTGTTTGTTATCACTGTAGACTTGGTAAGATTGTTTGCTCAGAAAACCCTGAAACCATTTCAACACATTGCCTGAAAGACCAATTGTCTCCAAACAGTCAATCAGAATGGCATGGTCGACCAAGTCGAAGGCACTGCTTAAGTCCAATTGCAGAATTAATGTGCTTGTGCCTTGACTGAATAAGGTGTGAAGGAATTCTAGCAATGATGCAATGACTGTTTCTGTGCTAAACCCCGATCGAAAACCTGACTGATTGTCACTTCAGCTACAGCAGCAAAATAATGCACAGTATTTAGGAAGTTGGTTGGGCTGAGAACTTTTCAGCACCCCCTCAGTATTTTTTTGCTGGGCTTTTAATATACTCTAATGGAATATCTGTTTCTTGCATATTTACTGTACTTGAATTTTGAACGTATAGCATACATCAATCAAAATATCATGCTGCTTCAATTTATTAATTGCATAAATTCTAACAGACCTATTACAGTATTAAGCTGTATTATCTTAATAACCCACAATAAAGGCCACTTAATGCAAATTAATTGACCCTAACACATGATATACTGAGATAACGCTTTAATGCATGGGCAAATCGGGCATTAAAAACAATGAGCTGTATCATAATGCAAAGTGCTTGCAAAGCAGCTTGCTAATATAGAAATGGAATAATATAGCTTGTGTGAACAGTGGGAAGCTATGTTATATCATGCAAGTTAGATAAACTTCATAAGGTACAATAAAACCTTGAAATGCAAGTAACTTGGTATGCAAGTGTTTTGCAAGATAAGCAAAACATTTTATTAAATTTTAACTTGATATACAAGCAATGTCTTGCAATACAAGTTCATACAGTATACACACGTCACAGCATCAGAACTGAGCCGATGGTTATTTTCTCTCTGACACTGCAAGAATGTAGTGACTGTTCTAAACGAGCAAAGTCTTACAATACAAGTACATACAGTATACACGCGTAACATCATAACTGAGCCGATGGTTCTTCTCTCTGATGCTGCGTGAGTGTAGTGACTGTTCTAAACGAGCAAAGTCTTGCAATACAAGTACATACAGTATTTTGTATTAAAGTTTTGGGGTTGTGGAACAAATCATCTTAGTTTCCATTATTTCTTAAGGGGAAATTTGCTTTGACATACAAGTGTTTTGGATCACAAGCATGGTCTTATAACAAATTATGCTCGTAAACCAAGGTTTTACTGTATAAACATTTTCACTCAGGATCATCAGTTCACTAATGTGCACCAGACAAAACAGTAAGTGTGTCAGCAATATGCAGAAAAATGCATACCCTCTCACCTGTATGCAAAGTTTCTGATAGCCTAGTGGTCACAGTCCAGGACTCCTGTTTCACCTCCCCCTGTGTGCACTAAAGCTTGTAACGGACAAAGTGATTGTGGGAAACGATCCTTGATAAAACGTTGAGTATGCGAAACATGACGGATCTAAGTTTCCCCGATCATAAAAACTGAGATAAGTTATAAGCTTCTAGTACATATATAAAAGTATTTGACTAATAGCACTTTAAGGCATTTTTTTAAGCATTTTGCACTTTAAAAACTGCACTTTAAATAATGAAATCCGATTAGGATAAAATAGTGGGCCAGTGAGGAGACAATATGTCAAGTTTATCGCTATGATAAATATTTGAGCGATGAGTGGTGTTTCTGAGGGCCGAAGTTTCAGTAAAATTATGAAACTTATAGCCATTAAGAGTAGTTGAATCATATATTACAACAGGCATTTATTACTTGGAATAAGAAACACTTATTCGCTTAGGCATCGGCAGGTATCTAACTTAGGCACACTCATTTAGGCCAAGACAACCCTGGTATAAATAGAGTGTGCCTAAGGTTTCATTGCCTACCAGTGCCTAAGACCACTTTAGGTGCGATTCTAAAATTGGCGCCTAACTTATCTAATCTACCCCCTCTTTTACGAATGCATAGCGTGGGTTTTATTGCCAGCAGTGGCAGTAACTGCTCCAGTGCTCATAGGAATTCTTTGAGCGTTGGAGCAATTACTGTCACTGCTGGCGCTAAAACCTGTGCTATGTGGTCATAAAAGGGGGCTAATCTAGGATTTGTGGATCACTCTATGCCTGTAAAGGTTCAAGGCAATTTACAGTGACATAGGAACCCATAAAAACATGGGGAACTTACAAAAGAGTCACGGTAGCAGATTACAATGAAGAGAACTTACAAAACAAGAGCCGACACAAGCTAGGGGAGTTTATGATTACACTTGTGTTCTTTTGCACCTACATGTAAGGCAGCATTTACAGAATCAGACCCTATAGCTGGTATCTGTGGTCACAACTAAAACTGAGGCGCATATATGCCCTGCTATACTGTATTCTTTAAAGACAATTATGTGCATAGGAGGCAACTGTAGAACAGCATGTTTGGGCAATTGAAAAATCCAGGTAGTAAACTTATATTCTGTGCTCATTTACGTGCATGTTTCTTTGTAGAATACCGGCATTAGCGCACCAAAATTTAAGCACAAATATTCACAGTAGGTTTAAGGCTTTTGTAAATGGCAACAACTAAATGTGACATTTCTACATGCAATAACAGTATTCTGTAAGTTGCCTATGTAAGTTGTCCATGCTTCTCTTTTGTGAATGCCCTCTAAGCGTCACATGCTGTGTAATTTGAGGGTGTAATTACAGAATAGCAATTAAGAGCTATGCAGCTTTTTGTATGGGTAAGTGTATACTTATCTGCATTGATCACAGTATTCTATAAATTTACACGTGATCTTTCTTTTTTTTAATCTTTATTGATTTTCAAACTTCGATAGTGCAATACAGATGGTAAATCAGAAAAACTGCACAAAACACTATTCACTATACAATTATTACATTAAACAATCATTTTCTCCCATCCTCATCTTCATTCTTAATATAATAATACATATGATGTGATTACAAATTATAAATAAATAATTTAACTATTCAAAATACATTTCTCTCCCCCCACCCCCTCCCCCACTCTCCCTGGATGTGTAAGGAAATCTAACGATAAAGAAAGAAACATGACCCATATTATAATGCAATAAAATTAGTCAATGGACTCCATACATCATTAAAGGATTTACTAGTCCCCAGACTTTCCACCATCATCCTTTCATACTTATATGTGGTACACACATTTACCCACCAAAAAGTGAAATTGGTCCTATCATGATTTTTCCAATTCTGTGTAATCAATTGAACAGCTATTCCCGTCATAATCAGGAAAAGGCAACTTTTATACTTATCTAAAGTAGGCTTAATATGTAGTAATGTACCACAAATTACATCTTGATAAGATAAGGGAATAGCTGCTTCAAGAATGAGACAAATTTGTCCCCAAATTGACTTCCAGAAACTAAGTATCAATGGACAAAAATATAACAGATGATCCAAAGTCCCTATATTAATATGACAAAATGCCAGCATCTATTAGACTTAGAACTGTCTAATTTTTGTAAACGAACTGGGGTCCAAAAAATCCTATGTAATAAAAATAACCAAGTTTGTCTCATAGATGCTGACGCTGTACATTTCAACCTCCAAGTCCAAATTCGTGGCCAATGAGATACAGAAATATACTGTTTTATCTCGATGCTCGAAATATCTCTAAGACTATTTTTTGGCTTCTTATTCAAAAATTCAGAAATTAATTTGTACCACTGGGTGGTCTGATGTCCTACTAAATCTGTCTGGTAGCAAAGGATCTGCAAGCTATAATAAGTTTTTAAGTTTTTCCATTCAGGAAACCCACTCTGAATAGCCTGCTTCAACTGCAACAACCTATAATGTTGAGACTTTAAAATACCAAATGATTGCTACAGCCGTGAAAAATCAAGCAATTTCCCATTAGATATAACATCATCCAATGTCCGAATACCTGCCTGCATCCAATTCTTCCAGGCGATCCTAGCACCGCCTACTTGAATCTTGGAGTTCAACCTTAAGGACTGCAAAGTAGATTTCATTATAGGAACATCTGTTAATTTATCAATAAATTTAATTGTTTTCCATATATCTAATAAAATTACGTTGTCCTTAGCTTATCTAGGTAGTCTGAAACTTAATACATGATATAGTCGCATAGGGGGCATAATTTTCCATTCTAGATATAGCCAATCTGGAAGATGCTCCATGTTTCAAAGGATTATTTGACACGTTCCCTTTCCTTTGGAAGGAAGGAGGTATAAAATATTTAGGCATTTGGATTCAGAAGATGTTGGAAGAGATGACGCAAGTAAATGAAAAATCCTTATTACTGAAGGTCTCAGAAATGTGTGAGCATTGGAACCCATTACATCTGTCTTAGTGGGGGAGAGTTCAGAATGTAAAAATGATGATTTTGCCTGTGGTTGGTTACCAAATGGGCATGTTACCGGTTTATTTTCAGGGGTCCTTTTACAAAAAGTTAAATAGTATTCTGACAAAATTTATTTGGCTTGGGAAAAATGTGAGAATTGCTCTAGTAACCTCCTCTACGGGCAAGCGAAACAAACCCACCTCATTCTCACTCTCTTCTTCTTCTTTTTCTCTTCAACAGGATAGCAGTTCATCAATACCACAGCTAACTCTAAGAAATAAATTTCAGATACTACAGGATGGAACCACCGAGGAAATAGCAGAAGAGGCTCATGAGGATGCCCGGCTCACAACATCAATTCCAGAGCACGCAGACCAGCCCCCTCGGAAGGAACGAAGAGTGGTAGTCATTGGTGACTCCATGCTAAGGGGCACCGAGGGACCAATATGCAGGCCTAATTTGCAGTCAAGAGAGGTCTGCTGTCTCCCTGGAGCCAAGATCCAGGATATTACCACTAACCTAGACAAAATTCTAAAACCTAGTGATCATTTTCCCATGTTTCTCATCCATGTAGGCACAAACGACACTGCGAGGAATACCACAGAGAACATACCCAGAGATTTTGGAGTGCTGGGAAAGAAGTTGAAGCAGATAGGAGCACAGGTGGTCTTTTCGTCAATTCTTCCAGTAAGAAACAAAGGCAGAGCTAGAGAAGAGCGTATTCAACGGACTAACGAATGGCTCTGAGAATGGTGCAGAGAAATGAACTTTGGATTCCTAAACCATGGCGAGACGCTCCAGGGACTACAAGGACCAGACGGACTCCACCTAACCAGAAGAGGTAGAAACGTATTTGGACATCGAATGGCCCGCCTACTCCATAAGGCTTTAAACTAGGTAAGTTGGGGGAGGGTACATACTTATATCCCAGAGCAGTAAGAAACCACCCCGAGGAGGCAAGTCGCACTCACACTACCAAGTCTAAGGTAAGTACCAAGGATATCCACAATAATTCAGGGAGAAATATCATTGATAATTTAGGAGCCACACTAACTCATAAAGTAAACTCTTCACAGAAATGGAGGGCTATGTATGTTAATGCGCACAGCTTGGGCAATAAAATTCTAGAATTAGAAACTGAGATAACTAACGCCGATCTTGACGTGATAGCGATATCCGAAACCTGGTTCACGCAATCGCATGGGTGGGATATGGTTATACCAGGGTACAACCTACTTCGTTGCGACCGAGTGGGTAAATTGGGAGGAGGAGTAGCGCTATACACTAAAGAAAGCATCAAAACCACCAGAATCACAGATGTAAGATACACCGGGGAATCCCTCTGGGTGAATCTGGCCAGAGGGAATGAAAAATGCCTATACCTTGGTGTGATATATAGACCTCCCAGGCAACAGGAGGACAAAGACATGGAATTAATCGAGGACATAGAGAATATCACACTGCGCGGGGACTCAGTAATGCTAGGAGACTTCAACATGCCAGATGCAGATTGGAACACACTCTCCACGACTACGGGTAGCAGCAAAAGAATATTAAACTCCATAAAGGGCGCACGTCTCAAGCAATTAGTATTGGAACCCACCAGGGACAAGGTGTTACTAGACCTAGTTCTCACCAACGGAGATAATGTCACGGAAGTCTCAGTAGGAGAAACACTGTCCTCCAGCGACCATAATATGGTATGGCTCAACCTCAAGAAAGGATTCCCAAAAACAAACACCACAACAAGGGTTCTCAACTTTAGAGGCACAGACTTCAACCGCATGGGAGATTTCGTCCATCAGGAGCTACATAAACAAGCAAAAACTGACAATGTGGAGGATATGTGGTCGTCTCTGAAGTCCATACTACATGAAGCAACAGACCGATACATAAAGACGGTAAGTAAACGCAGTAGAAACAAAAGACCCCAATGGTTCAGTAAAGAAATTTCAGACCTAGTTAAACAGAAAAAAGACGCATTTATCGCCTACAAACATTTAGGCAGAGAGGGGGCAAAAGAGGACTATCTAGACAGATTTAAAGCTGTCAAAACAGCAGTCAGAGAGGCCAAACTCCGAATGGAGGAAGAGCTAGCGCGGAAAATTAAGAAAGGGGATAAATCTTTCTTCAGCTATATTAGTGACAGAAAAAGAAACAAAGATGGGATAGTACGCCTGAAGCAATCGGACGGTAACTTTGCAGAATCTGACTCTGAGAAGGCAGAATTACTAAACCAATACTTCTGTTCAGTGTTCACCCGCGAAGCGCCGGGAGCTGGTCCACAGCTGCAGACGGGAGATAACCGGAAAGACCCGTTTCAAGATTTCGAATTTACGCCCAGTATTGTCTACAACGAACTATCAAAACTCAAAGTAAACAAAGCTATGGGACCGGATAACCTACACCCCAGAATGCTCAGGGAGTTAAGGGAAGTCCTGGCAGAACCATTATCTGTTCTTTTCAATCTTTCCCTAAGTACAGGAAGGGTCCCCTTGGACTGGAAAACCGCCAACGTAATCCCACTCCACAAAAAGGGCTGCAGGACAGAGACAGCAAACTACAGACCAGTGAGTCTCACGTCTATAGTGTGTAAACTCATGGAAACACTGATCAAACAGAATATTGACACAATCCTAGACGAAGAAAAACTGCATGATCCACACCAACACAGGTTCACCCGGGGTAGATCCTGCCAATCGAATCTGATTAGCTTTTTTGACTGGGTTACTAGACAACTGGACACCGGAGAGTCACTAGACGTGGTATATTTGGACTTCAGTAAAGCATTTGATAGCGTCCCTCATCGAAGATTACTGAACAAGCTGAAATCGATAGGATTAGGAGACACTCTAACTACATGGGTTGGGGATTGGCTGAGCGGTAGACTTCAGAAGGTGGTGGTGAACGGTACCCCATCCGAAGCATCAGACGTGATCAGTGGAGTACCGCAGGGATCGGTCCTGAGACCGATTCTATTCAACTTATTCATAAGAGATATGACGCAAGGACTTAGAGGAAGGGTATCACTGTTCGCCGACGACGCCAAACTTTGCAACATAGTAGGCAGATGCTTATTACCTGATAATATGACACACGACCTACTGCTACTGGAACAATGGTCAAATACTTGGCAGCTAGGCTTCAATGCTAAAAAATGTAAGGTAATGCACCTGGGCAAAAAAAACCCACGTAGAACTTATGAACTAAATGGTGAGACCTTGGTTAGGACCACGGCGGAACGCGATCTAGGGGTGATCATTAGCGAGGACATGAAGGTTGCCAATCAAGTGGAGAAGGCTTCCTCCAGGGCAAGACAAATGATGGGGTGTATTCGCAGAAGTTTCGTCAGCAGGAGACCTGAAGTTATGATGCCGTTGTACAGAGCCATGGTGAGGCCTCACTTGGAGTACTGTGTTCAGTTTTGGAGACCACACTACTGAAAGGACGTGCTGAGGATCGAGTCAGTTCAGCGAACGGCCACCAGGATGGTCATGGGGCTCAAGGATCTCACGTATGAAGAAAGACTAAAGAAATTGCGGCTGTACTCACTTGAGGAAAGAAGAGAACGGGGAGATATGATTGAAACGTATAAGTACATCACGGGACGCATCGAGTCAGAAGATGATATCTTCTGGCTCATGGGACCCTCAACCACCAGAGGGCATCCGCTGAAAATCAGGGGAGGGAAGTTTCATGGCGACTCCAGGAAGTACTTCTTCACCGAAAGAGTGGTGGATCATTGGAACAGACTCCCACTCCAGGTGATAACCGCCAGCAGCGTGACGGATTTTAAGAAAAAATGGGATACTCACGTGGGATCTTTAAGGGAGTAAATTCAGGGGGGGGGGATACTTGGAATGGGCAGACTTGGTGGGCTATAGCCCTTTTCTGCCGCTTTTTTCTATGTTTCTAGTATCTTTACAAAAACAATTGTGGAGGGTGGGGGTAAATTTTACACATGTGATCTTCATATAAATATAAGTAACCTGCTGTGGAATGAGGAGGATACTTTTTTATAGAATAGGTTCCAAATAGGTGTTTCATGGCAATTATAAATAGTCTGTTATAGAGCTACCTCTCATGTGCTAAAGCTTAGAGAATGACACAGGGACAAATTTTTCCCCATCTCCATGGGAATTCATTTTCCCATCCCGTCCCAGTGAGTTATTTTCCTGCCTCTGCCCCATTCCTGCATGCGCTGTCCTCATCTGCACAAGCCTCAAACACTTTAAAATCATAAATGTTTGAGGCCTGTGCGGTTAAGACAGAGCTTACAGGAATGGAACTGGTACAGGGATGGTGATAAAAATTGCGGAGATGGGAGGGGGAAATTGGCTTACTGTGGGGATGGGCAAAATTAGCTAAACTAGCTATGCTAGTTTAGCACATTTTAGGCAATAGGCCCATAACAGAAATCGTTATCAATATGGTCCACCATTAACATGTAGACCTTGTACACGATGCAGGCAGGCTTTATTATGACAAGTAAATCTTTGATTAAAAACCTTTTACCAGGTAAGGGACCCAACACGGTCCGTGTTTCGGACTAACCTTCGTCAGGGGTCCAATTTTGATAAAGGGGAAAATTATCAAAAGAAAAAAGCCTTGGGTAAATAGCGATGGGTAACACACTGAAAAAACCGCCCGAGGATTGTTTTACACTGCAGACAGTTGAACCTTGGTTTCCTCCTTGGATTTGGTTTGTTGCTGTCCACCATTAACATGTGCTATTTTACCACTAAATTGTGCTATTTTAGCAAAGGCCCCGCTCTATTCATGACACATAAGGCCAAGTCCAGCAAAAGGTGCAGAAAAACATTCGTGCTCAATGCAGTTCTAAAATGAGCACTCATAGTTGAGCACTCATAATAAATGCTAATTTCAGTACTCAAATGTGGGCACCAGTACTTTCACCTGCCGAAACCAGCTATAATTCCCAGCTCTCAATTTGGATGTCTATCTTTGGTTTTCTATAACACTGTGTGCAAATTTTAGGAACACCCCTGAACCACCCATGACTCTCCCATGGCCATGTCCCCTTTTGTGTTGCGCACTATGGGATTTGGGTTCATATTGTTATATAATTGTTTGTTGTTTATTGTTTGTTTGTTTAATTAGTTTTTTGATTAAATGCTTTATCGGTTCTGCAAAGCGTTGTACAAAGCATTAAATAAAATAACATTTCAACAAACAAAATTACAATAAAACATACTTTCAAAAAAAGAACTATAAGACAAACTACTACACATACTAGGTTAATTAAGGACGAACGAACAGAAGACACACAAAGGAAAAAGGGAAGAAATACAATAGCTATAGTAAATGAGAGAAACATTAAGGGTAAGCACAAAAGGGCAAGAATTAATAGAAAAAAAGAAGACTAAAATAACTTTAGTTAAAATCAGCTTAAAAAAAAGAATGATAAAACTTTAGTTAAAAGCATCTTTAAAAAGGAAACATTTTAAGTTGCTTTTGAACGTTTTTAAAGTATTTTCCGTTTTTAGATACAGTGGAAGAGCGTTCCAAATCGTAGGAGCTGTTACGGAGAAAATGGAGGTTCGACGTGTGCCAATTATTTTTAAGGAAGGGATAACTAGATTAGACTGGGATATGGATCTCAAAGATCTCGGTGGGTCATAGGGAATCAATACTCTATCTATAAAAGCTGGGGAATTAGTCTGCATAGTTTTGAATGTCAAAAGGGCTATCTTATAAGTTATCCTATGTGAGATTGGTAATTGCATATAGCAAGATAGAAACATGATGGCAGATATAGGCCATTCACATCATCCTCCTCTCCCTAAGAGATCCCACATGTCTGTCCCACACTTTCTTGAATTCAGACACAGTCTTTGTCTCCACCACCTCTACCGGGAGCCTATTTCTGTAAAAAAAATATTTTCTTAGGTTACTCCTGAGCCTATCACCTTTTAACTTCATCCTATGCCAGGGGTGTCCAATGTCGGTCCTCGAGGGCCGCAATCCAGTCGGGTTTTCAGGATTTTCCCAATGAATATGCATGAGATCTATTTGCATGCACTGCTTTCAATGCATATTCATTGGGGAAATCCTGAAAACCCGACTGGATTGCGGCCCTCGAGGACCGACATTGGACACCCCTGTCCTATGCCCTCTCATTCCAGAGCTACCTTTCAAATGAGAGACTTGTCATTTATGCCATGCAGGTATTTAAATGTCTCTATCTCCCCTCTCTCACCTTTCCTCCAAAGTATACATATTGAGATCTATAAGTCTTTCCCCATACGCCTTATGACCAAGACCAGTGACCATTTTAGTAGTCTTCCTCTGGACTGACTGCATCATTTTTATATCTTTTTGACGGTGCAGTCTCCAGAATTGTATACAATATTCTAAATGAGTTCTCGCCAGAGTCATATACAGGAGCATCAATACTCCTTTTTCCTACTGGCCATACCTCTCCCTATCTACCCTAGTATCCTTCAAGCTTTCACTGTTGCCTTTTTAACCTGTTGGGCCACCTTTAGATCCTCATATATTATCACATCCAAATCCTCTTTCGTGCACAAAAGTTCTTCACCCCCTAAACTGTACTGTTCCCTTGGGTATTTGCAGACCAAATGCATGACTTTGCATTTCTTAGCATTAAATCTTAGCTGCCAAATATTAGATCATTCCAATTTCATGCCAATTAATGTCAATTATCACCCAATTATTGGCACTTAATTGCACTGGTAGACATCTTGGATCGACTACACCATCTTGGATCGACATCCAAATATCAGCACCCAATTTTAGGCGCCATATATAGAAACTGATAAAAAAAACAAGTGGAAGTGGCATAATCGAAAGAAACATCTAAGTCCATTTTCATCTATGCTGCAAGTCATCCAAAGTCAGACAAAACTTAGGACACATTTTTGAAAAATAAGCCCCTCAATTTTTTTTTTTTTCTAAAATCGTCTAACTATATGTCTGATCGTCCAAGCTGCTAAATTGTCCATCTTTATACCACATTTTCATCCAAATATTCGTCCAAGTCAAAAACACCTAGAATAAGCCCTGTTGGATGTGGGAGGGGTCAGAAAAGTGATGGACTGGGCACCCAGACATGCCACCTGAATAGTGGGGTACCTTACAGGGCACTGCTATGAACTTCACAAAAAGGGTGCTCCATAAACATCTCACTACAGCTCCCTTATAGGTCATGGTGAGCCCCCCAAAACACCCCCAAAACGTACTATACCCACCTGTCTACAACCTCAATAGCCTTATAGCTGCAGAAGCCACTTATATGGCAGTACAAAAGGGTTTTTGGGGAGTGCATATGTTTCATCATGAATTCAGTGCTTACAGTGGATTATGGGCCTGGGGCCTCCTCTCGATGGGTTCCTAAACCCCCCCCCCCTCCAAACGACTTAAGCCACCTCTGTGCAGCTCTACTAGGCTTTCCTATGGCAGGCTGCCAGGTGCTGATGTTCTGGAGGTAGATATTTAAAGTTGTGATTACGATATTTATGGTGGGGGGGTCAGTGATCACTGGAGTAGTGTGTGGGGGTCTGTACTATGTGTTTGCAGTGCTTATCTGTTCACTTTATATCATTTTTTGTGACTTAGACCATGTTTTAAATGGCCTAAGTCACAACGTCCAAGTTCCGTCTAGGCTGTTTGTAAAACTTTCGGTTATAAATTCAGTATGACTAAGTCTAGCAGGGCCCATGGCCTGCCCAAATCCAGCCCTCGATACTCCTCCTGAAATGTCCCGTTTAGCTCTGGTCATTCAGCGGTACTGGGAAGGCCTGGGTCATTTGTAAACACGTCCAAAACCCGTTTCAATTACCGTATTTTCACGCAGATAACGCGCACCCGTGTATAATGCGCACACGGGTATAGCGCGCAGAAACCACGATATTATGTATAAAAACTTTTGTATACCGCGCTCACGGGTATAACGCGCATGCTGCCCGACTGTCCTTTCGCCCGCCCCGACTCTCCTCTGGCCACCTCGACTCTCCTTTCGCCCACCCCGACTCTCCTCTGGCCACCCCGACTCTCCTTTCGCCCTCCCCGACTCTCCGTGCGCTGTCCCGACTCTCCGTTTACCCGCCCTGCCCTGCCCCCCCCCGGCAGGACCACTCGCACCCCCACCCCGAAGGACCGCCGACACCCCAACAATATCGGGCCAGAAGGGAGCCCAAACCCTCCTGACCACGGCGACCCCCTACCCCCACCCCACACTACATTACGGGCAGGAGGGATCCCAGGCCCTCCTGCCCTCGACGCAAACCCCCCTCCCTCCAACGACCGCCCCCCCCCAAGAACCTCCGACCGCCCCCTCATAAATGCTTTTATTAGAAGCTTATGGCTTGCCCACTAAATATCCTCCCTTCTGGAAGACACAGCAGAGAGTCTAATAAGAGCCCACGAGATACAAAAGTTTTTCTACATAGTTCCCACCCAGCCCGACGCCCAATTCACCCCCCCCAGCAGGACCGCTCGCACCCTCACCCCGAACGACCGCTCGCACGCGCTCCCACCCGCACCCGCGATCGGAGCAAGAGGAAGCCCAAGCCCTCTTGCCCGGCCGACTCCCCGACAATATCGGGCCAGGAGGGAGCCCAAACCCTCCTGGCCACGGCGACCCCATACCCCCACCCCGCACTACATTACGGGCAGGAGGGATCCCAGGCCCTCCTGCCCTCGACGCAAACCCCCCTCCCTCCAACGACCGCCCCCCCCCAAGAACCTCCGACCGCCCCCCCAGCTGACCCGCGACCCCCCTGGCCGACCCCCACGACACCCCCACCCCCCTTCCCCGTACCTTTGGTAGTTGGCCGGACAGACGGGAGCCAAACCCGCCTGTCCAGCAGGCAGCCAACGACGGAATGAGGCCGGATTGGCCCATCCGTCCCAAAGCTCCGCCTACTGGTGGGGCCTAAGGCGCGTGGGCCAATCAGAATAGGCCCTGGAGCCTTAGGTCCCACCTGGGGGCGCGGCCTGAGGCACATGGTCGGGTTGGGCCCATGTGCCTCAGGCCGCGCCCCCAGGTGGGACCTAAGGCTCCAGGGCCTATTCTGATTGGCCCACGCGCCTTAGGCCCCACCAGTAGGCGGAGCTTTGGGACGGATGGCCAATCCGGCCTCATTCCGTCGTTGGCTGCCTGCCGGACAGGCGGGTTTGGCTCCCGTCTGTCCGGCCAACTACCAAAGGTACGGGGAAGGGGAGTGGGGGTGTCGTGGGGGTCGGCCAGGGGGGTCGCGGGTCGGCTGGGGGGGCGGTCGGAGGTTCTTGGGGGGGGCGGTCGTTGGAGGGAGGGGGGTTTGCGTCGAGGGCAGGAGGGCCTGGGATCCCTCCTGCTCGTAATGTAGTGCGGGGTGGGGGTAGGGGGTCGCCGTGGCCAGGAGGGTTTGGGCTCCCTCCTGGCCCGATATTGTCGGGGAGTCGGCCGGGCAAGAGGGCTTGGGCTCCCTCTTGCTCCGATCGCGGGTGCGGGTGGGAGCGCGTGCGAGCGGTCGTTCGGGGTGGGGGTGCGAGCGGTCCTGTTGGGGGGGGGGGTGAATCGGGCGTCGGGCGGGGTGGGAACTATGTAGAAAAACTTTTGTATACCGCGCTCACGCGTATAACGCGCGAGGGGTATGCGCAGTAGGTAAAAACGCGTATAACGCGCGCGTTATATGCGTGAAAATACGGTATCGGCACTTGAACGTTTTTCGTTTATGATCGTTCAAGTGCTGACTTAGGCCGGTTTTGGGATGTTTTTCCACTTTCAATTATGAGCCCCTTAGGGTATTAAATAAATATACAGCCTCCTATTTCAAGAATTCTTTAAAAAATAGTCAATTAAATATCAATTACAAATTACAATAAACTCACAATATTTTTTTTCGTGAAAATTTAATATACTTATATTTATAAAAATAATTAACATGCTACAATCATGTTACTACTCATAAATACATACGCCCAATGTCCAGAGAACACCCCTATACCCTTGATATATGGGTGATCTCTGGACATTGGATGTATATATTTATGAGCGGTAACAATGATTGTAGTATGTTAATTATTTTATAAATATGTATATTAAATTTTTCCCAAAAAATGTTATTGGACATTGTTATTGATTTTTAACATTCTTTTTAAAAATGAATTCTTGCTATATAGAAGCTGGATAATAATTATTAATAACTATGGTTAACAGTAAAATAACATGTCTTAATGTTATCCTACACTGGTAAATGGGGGTGAGGGTAGGAGAAGTTATTTAAAAGTGAGGAATAGGGCTCTTAAACTTTTTTTTTTTAAATTCTTTATTCATTTTTAAACGTACAATAATGCATCAATATAATATAACAAATAGATCATAAATATATCACTTAATAGTCATCAAGAGTACACATAAAATGCTATTAACCCCCACCCTCCCCAACCCTTCCTCATATACTAAGGGGCTCATAATCAAAACAGAAAAATGTCTAAACACCGGCCTAAATTGGCACTTGGACGATCAGTAACAAAAGTCGTCCCAGTGCCGATAATCGAACAGGGTTTTAGACATATTTAAAAACGACTTAGGCCTTCACAGTGCTACTGAACTACTAGAGCTAAAAGGGGCATTTTAGGAGGAGTGGTGAGGGCAGGATTTGGATGGGACATGTGCCGTCCTAGACTTAGTCGTACTGCATGTATAACCGAAAGTTTTACAACACTGCCTATTCGGAACGTGGACATTGTGACTTAGGCCATCAAAAACCAGGTCAAAGTCACAATAAGGTATCCAAAGTGACCAAATAAGCACTGCAGACACAAAGTCCAAACTCCCACACACAGCCCCAGTGATCAATGACCCCCTCCCCCACCCCCATAAAAAACATAATAATAACTTTACATATCTGCCTCCAGAACATCAGCACCTGGCAGCCTGTCATAGGAAAGCCTAGTAGAGCTGCACAGAGGTGGCTTAAGTGGTCTTATGGGTGGATTAGTGAACCATGGAGAGGAGGACTCAAGCCCATAAGCCACTCTAATCACTGCATCCATGGAGAAACATGTGCATTCCCCCCGAAAAAAAACCCCAAACCCTTTTATACAGCCATAAGGGCTATTGGGGTGGTAGGTGGGTCTTGTAGATTCTGGGGGTGTTTTGGGGGGCTCACCATGACCTATAAGGGAGCTGTTGTGAGATGTTTATGTGGCATCCTTTTTGTGAAGTTCACAGCAGTGGCCTGTAAGGTGCCCCACTACTCTGTTGTCATGTCTGGGTATCCAGTCCCTTACTTTTCTGGCCCCTCCCTCACCCAAAAGGTCTTTTTCTAAGCATTTTTGAGTTGGACGAATTTTTGGTCATAAATGGGTATAAAGATTGATGATTTAGTGGTCTGGACGATCAGATGGCTGGACGTACAGTTGGATGATTTTTGAAAAAAAAATATGCTGGATGTATTTTTTGAAAATGGACCTTTTCTCTTGTCCAACTTTGGACTACTTGTGAGTTAGGCCAAAACGGACTTAGACATTTATTTTGATTATGCCCCTCCAAATGTACAGCAGAACATTGCTTCAGGATTTTCAAATTATGACTAAAATATCTCAGCATAAATATATGACAATATTTTTCATTTTAGAATACAGAATGCAAGTATTATTTTTTGTTGGCAACGTGTTAGCGGCCCTAATAAATAATTCAGTTTCCCATCATTTTATCCATAGAAATCTACTATGATAGTTTACAGCTATTTCCATCCAGTGACAATTGACCCAGATTTAAAATGAACTGTACAGTCTTGAAGACAGTGCATTTCACATGGAGAGTAAAAATGTTTGCAGAAGTTTAAAAGATGGAGTTAATATTTAATTTTCACAATTCTGCTTAAATAGTTTCAAAGACCACCTTAACAAAAAACTACACCAATTACACTGCAAAATTTCTTGCAAAAACACTGTGTTCATCCCACACTTTTTTGAAGTCCATCACCATTTTCATCTCCACCACCTTTCTCAGGAGCACATTCCAGGCGTCCACCACCCTCTCCATAAGGAAAAATTTCCTTACATTGCTCTTGAGTCTACCACCTCTCAACCTCAAATTATGTCCTTTGGTTTTACCATTTTCCTTTCTCTGGAAAAGATTTTGTTCTACATTAATACCTTTCAAGTATTTGAATGTCTGAATCATATCTCCCCTGTCCCTCCTTTCCTCTAAGGCAGGGGTGCCCACACTTTTTGGGCTTGCGAGCTACTTTTAAAATGACCAAGTCAAAATGATCTACCAACAATAAAATTTAAAAAAAACACAAAGCACACTGTACACATAGAAAATGTTAATTATCATTCCTATTCCAGGGTTTTTCAAAGAGGTCAAGCAGATGACTCTATGCACTATCACCTCAGTAACAACCATACAAAAATAGACAAATATACCCCCCTCCCTTTTTACTAAACCACGATAGCAGTTTTAGCGCAGGGAGCTGTGCTGAATGCCCAGCGCTGCTCTCGACGCTCAAAGGCTCCCTGTGCTAAAAACCTCTATTGTGGTTTAGTAAAAGGGGACCTTAGTGTAAAATATAGACAGCAGATATAAATTCAGACACATTTTGATCACTAAATTTAAAATAAAATAATTTTTCCTACCTTGTCTGGTGATTTCATGAGTCTCTGGTTGCACTTTCTTCTTCTGACTGTGCATCCAATCTTTCTTCCCTTCTTTTAGCCTGTATGCTTCCTCTCCTCCAGACCTCATTCCCTCCCCCAACTTTTCCTTCTTCTCTCCCTTCCCTTTCTTTCTCTCTGCCTCCCTTTCTTTTTTTCTGTTTCTCTTCTTTCCTTCTGTCTCCCTGCCTGCCCTTTTTCTTTCTTTCTCCCTGCCCTCCCCCAAGCCACTGCCACTGCCAACGGGGACCAAACTGCCATCGGGACCAGGACCCAAACTGCCACCAATAACAGGCCCGAAAGCCGATGCCGCCCCAAGCTGTCCCTACTTCGGCCGACCAGCATCGCAATCGACCTATTGGGGGAAATGCTGCCGGGTCCTGCCTTCGCGGAAACAGAAAGTAGGCAGGACCCGGCAGCAAGAAGAGGAAATGCTTCACTAACCTGTCTCCCGCCTTAGCCCGTAGCGAACACTTGCTTCAGGGCTCTCAACATGTGCGTGCCGGCCTTCCTCCCCCCCCCCCGGACATAACTTCCGGTTTCGGAGGGAAGAGAAAAGAAGCCGGCACGCACACGTTAGAGCCCGGAGCATAAGTTCGCTACGGGCTGAAATCTCCAATCCGGGTTTTTTTCAAATGTTCAGCAGCCGCGGCAGCAGATGACAGCTGGGCGGACCGCCCAGCTAAAAGGCCCTAGGGAGAACACAGAGGAAGGCTGATCGGCCCGGTAGATCAGGACGGCAACACGAGTCTAGCGATCGACTCACGTTGCCTTCCTGAGCTACTGGTCGATCGCGATCGACGTGTTGGGCACCCCTGCTCTAAGGTATACATATTCAGGGCTTCCAGTCTCTCCTCATACGTCTTTTGGCACAAACCTTTTCTGGACTCCTTCAAGCATTTTTGTGTCCTTTGCCAGATACGGTCTCCAAAATGCGGAAAGTCGAGTCTCTTTCATTTGAAAGGCAACTCTGCAATGAGAAGGCATAGGATGAAGTTAAGAGGTGATAGACTCCGGAGTAATCTGAGGAAATACTTTTGTACAGAAAGGGTGGTAGATGCATGGAACAGTCTTCCGGAAGAGGTGGTGGAAACAAAGACTGTGTCTGAATTCAAGAGGGCTTGGGATAGGCACGTGGGATCTCTCAGAAATAGAAAGAGATAATGGTTAGTGTGGATGGGCAGACTAGATGGGCCATTTGGCTTTTATCTGCCATCATGTTTCTATGTTTCAAGTGATACAGCAAAGCTCTCCAATGTAGGGTGATTCCCTGTCCAAAAAACCGTTGAAACTGGAGGGCCTTGACAAGTGCCCCCCCCCCCCCCCCCACACACACACACCTTTCTCTTCTTCCCCTTATTGAATGGGGATTCAGGTTGGAAAGCACAGCAGAGGAAAGGTGGCCCTGGCATTTCCTGTCATTTTACATTTTTCAATCTTACTTGTCATACAATGTGACCCACTAAGCATAAAGTTACCAAAAGTGGGGTTTGTGACTTATTTATACCACAAGATAGAGTGATATGGACTGCATAATCTTGCCAAATTTTGGTCTCAGGTATGGATTAATTACATAAAAAAATAAGAAACATTCATCAATAAAAAGTCAATTAACCCCAGAAATTAAATACCCCACCTGCAGTTTTAGGATTTAGAACATGAAAAACATCAAAGTTGTGAAAAACAATTGCATAGTGCCATTCTATGGACCCTATATCACTTAAAATTTTCAAAAATAAAGTTGCCCTCCAAACTTTATAGTTTTATCTTTTATTTGGAGCTGTACTTTTGGTATCTTTTCACTCAGTAAGCCATAAATGTATAATGCTTGCTAATGGTTTGCTAAGATCATTCTTTTAGGGCTCCTTTTACTAAGGTGCGCTAGTGTTTTTAGCACATGCAGGATTTTAGCGCGTGCTAAACCTGCGCTAAGCTAACGCCAGCTCAATGCTGGTGTTAAGATCTAGCGCGCGTGGCAATTCAGCACGCACTATTCCGCGCGTTAAAGCCCTAACGCACCTTTGAAAAAGGAGCCCTTAGTTTCTTTTATAAGTGCTCCAATTTTCAGTCACATTTTCTATCAATATCGTTTATGTATTGACTATGTAGTAGCTTGTCTTTCCAGTTGTTAAACATGCATTCGGTTTCTTGCTTTTTATATTCGAATGTTCGTTTTGAAATTATTATTGTTAGCATTATTTTTATTATAGCACTGCCAGTCATTTGAAGCTTACAATCTAATAGACAGAAAAACAAGCAACAGAGAAAAAAAAAATCATTTTTTTTTTTGAAGGGGAGGAAGGAGGGGTTGAACTAAAACAATAAGGCCAACTGTAAGAATGAAGCCTTTATACAGTCTGAGAGCTAGAACTGTGGCTTAAGTCCAAATAGCAGGTGGAGTGCAACTTAAGATGGCCTGCCGTTCTCAATTAGGTAAATCTACAGGATAACCTGTGCTTAAAAAAACAATCTATATTCATCGTCCAAACGATGAATATTTAAATAGACCTATGGAACCTAGACTGTAGTATAATTTAAAATATAACCTGTATCTGAGACATCCCTGCCGATCTTTTCTTCAGCTAGACAGGCATATCAGCATGGAAGGAACGGCTGCAGGGGATAGTTTAATGTTGCATCTTGCACTATCGGTGTTTGCTGTAATTCTAATTTTGGGCTTCAGAGAAGGCAGGGACTCTTAAACTGTTGGTGACATTTACAGTTATAACGAAAAGCTGACATCTAGGGATTTTAGTTACAGAACAATTCCATTTTATTCCTCTAAGGGGAAAACTATAAGAAAACACTAAAGTAGGCAGGATTTATTTGGCGCTGGAGGTGGCATTTGTGGAGTAAAGCTGTAAGCAGTTTGTGTTTACCTGATTGATGGATTGCCCAGAAATGTTTTGCTCATAATCCATTCTATATAAGAATAGCAGACCACGAGGGAGGTGAGTATTGAGGGGCACCCAGATTTATCAAGTTCGTTGTTCAATATTTTAGTATTGTCAGTAAAAACAGCAAAAAAGAAAAAAAAAAAAGGAAAACTTTGTTACATTTCAGCACAATAGGAAGCGGGGAAAAGCAGTTTTGCATCTTATTACTGTCTTTCAAATTATTATGGAAACCTTCACTACAGAAAATCCAGTATGTGTCATAATAATTGCTAGAGAGAAAAAAAATAGTCTTTAAACCTTAAACAGATGTCTGACATTATCAGAAATTTGTTGCAAAAGAGTTTTCTCTAATATTGTGGAACAGTTTCTTACAAACTTTCTGACCGGCAGCACACTAAATCCAGTGCCCCGGCCGGAAGGCACTCGGAAGTGTGCGGACGTCGCTGCGATGACATCACACGCATGCATGACATCATCGCGTCAACGTCCACATATGCGTGGAGGCCCATCTGGCCGTATCCTGCTTCGGTGGCGGGATCTAGGAGGTGCAGGGAGAAGAGGAGAGACAGCGGCCAGGAGGAGAGCCATCTGTGCCGGCTGACTTCCTACAGGACATGCCTCTCATCGCGAGAGGCACATCCTGTAGGCAGTCAGCTGGCGTGGATGACTCTCCTCCTCGCCAGTGTGTCGCGGCACACCTGAAATCTCAGGAGGCACACTGCTGTGCCACAGTACACAGTTTGCGATACACTGTTGTAGAAGGTTCAAGGTTCAAGGTTTATTAAATATTTGATGAATCGCTGAATCTGTTTACAAAGCGATGTACATAATAATAAAATAGGATAGAGTTAAAAAAAATACAAAATACATGAACATTAAGATTAAGACAGGACAAACATTAGTTGGAAGGGAAGGAGGGTAAAAGGCACATCTGTTATATCAAGAAAGACAAATAAGGGAGAAAACAAAAGGAAATTGGGTAGCTAAAAATAAAAAAAAATATCATAGAAGTCAAGAAGGTTATTCTGAGGGTCATTCACTAACTCATGGTAAAGGTACATTAACTCTTAGCAGCATACATTTTTATTTATTTATTAGCATTTATTTGCCACCTTTTTGAAGAAATTCACTCAAGGCGATGTACAGAAAGAATCAAGTCAAACATAGGCAATAGACAAGTACAGTAGTAAAAATACGAGGAGCCACTGAAAAGTTCTCAGCCCAACCAACAAAGCTGGTGCAGTCTCCATTGTGGGCTATACACTTAGGCCTCCTTTTACGAAACTGCGATAGCAATTTCTAGCACGGGGAACCGTGCTGAATGGCCCGCGCTACTCCCGATGCTTACTGAGTTCCTATGAGCGTCGGGAGCAGCGCGGGCCATTCGGCGCGGCTCCCTGCGCTAGAAACTGCTAGCACAGTTTTGTAAAAGAGGAGGTAAGTCCAGTGATTTTCCACTTTTTTTCATTCCATCAGAAAAATATGGAACGAAAAAGTGGAAAATCGCTGGATTACGTGTATAGCTGATGATGGAGACTGCCCCAACTTTGTTAGTTGGGCTGAGAACTTTTCAGTGGCTCCTTGTATTCAAATAATAAGAGGGAAGGCATAGGTAGGTAATACTGTAATAATAATAATAATGCTGATTAACACCATTATTTAGTAAATAGAACCTACTGGGATTAATGGGAACTGCAGGAAATATCACTTGCTCTCAATAAAAGTAAAGACGTTTTGCAAACAGCCTTTATCAGGCCTATTCATGAAAGTAAGCCTAACCAAGATTATTTTAGAAGCCCTATGCAAATGAATGAAAATAGTCAATATTCAAACTCCACAGTGTGCATTTCATATAAATGCCAGCTATAGCATTTGAAGTTATTTCTGAGTACTCAAGCCAACACTATCTGGATTTTGGTGCTGAATTTCAAGATATTACAGGCAGATCCAGATTATCCGGGTAATAGTGATATTCAGCGCTGTTACCTGGATAACCATCTAACCATCTAGATCAGGGGTGTCAAAGTTCCTCCTCAAGGGCTGCAATCCAGTCGGGTTTTCAGGATTTCCCCAATGAATATGCATGAGATCTATTTGCATGCACTGCTTTCAAGACATATTCATTGGGGAAATCCTGAAAACCCGACTGGATTGCGGCCCTCGAGGACTGACTTTGACACCTGTGATCTAGATAGTATAGGAAAGTTGTTGGGGGGTTTTTTTCTTCCTGTTCTAAGATATCCAGATATTGTGTCACTCTTTGGACTGCGCTGGTGCCATATAGTTAGCACTGGGACAGTCTGCAGAGATTTTCAGTAGCATTATCTGGATAATGCTATTTAGAATCTAGTTATGGTCTGGGTAAGCAGAGGAAACGGCACCTGCTACCCTGATAAGTGACGCTGAATATCCAGTGGGGTGATTTAGAAAGCTGCTATGGGCATGTTTAGATTCAGAGCACACACAGTGGGGAAAGATGTGTATTATGGAAGTGGTTTTGATGAAATGACAAAAGTCTGAATGTATATCCAATTTTGCAATGGTAATACATATAAATGTTTCAACACATCTACACATCAGCATTTACACCTGCTCTGAGGCAGTCGTATTGGTTAACAGCACATTTGGACCAGGGTAAGCACCAAAAGATAGAAGAGGCAACTGTGCTTATCTCTTTGTCATTAAGAACCACCTCAAAGTTTTATACTAAAGAAATATTTTCATTTGACTCTGAAACCGAATTTTCCTGGATATTCAGTTTTATGAAATCTATAAATTGCACATGCACGTTGCAAAGCTGTCACTTAATACGCTTATTTTTATATACCGCACAAATGTCTTTTGGTTCAAGGCGGTGTACCACAAGAATACATTAAAAAAATATTGTTAACATTAGAGACAGGATAAACCGTATCAGGAAACAGAGACATTCACAGGTATTGGTGCCAGCATGTATATATGTACAACCTTGAATAATGCCTCTCTCTCTCTCTTTAATGTGTTTTTCCATAAAATAGATGCTTCAGCTGTGTATGCTGTCACATACATCTGCATTTCCTACTGCTTTATAAGTATTTTAAAAAAGGTTCTACAGTCAGTGAGCCTGTTGCAAAATAGTAGCTTTCTAATTGTAAATGCCCTAACTCAAATATCCTTACCTGTGCATCCTATTCAAAATCAGGTTTTTAAGTGACTATGTTACACCTAGTACAGGAATTAATATGCCTGCTTTACGCAATATTTATTGCTCTCAAACTGGCCACTGTTAATGCCTATGTTAAAATTCCTATAATGAAAAGCTAGGCACTAGATATAATCAATTTGAATGAAGAATATTCTCATATAACAGCCAGCTTCAGTAAGATGTTATCTCACTGATTTACCAAACTTCATTCTGCATGACTTCACAATATTTTCAGGTCCTCAGCGGGCCACCACACACTCAAACCATCTCATTATGTGGGGTTTTATGCTCCCACTCGTCATTGAACCCATATATATTTTTTCTATGCATGTATCATAAATATTGATTTTTTTAGAAAAATTTTTTTATATATAAATATATGCTAAAAGTACTTAGCTTGTGGATTCAATGCTAATCGGGAGGGTCGAAACATCAATCACCCAACATGTTTCGCCCATGTAATTCAAGGGCTTTATCAAGGCTCCCTCTCCCGTTCATAACCATTTTCTCCCATCGCGTCTAAAACAAAATATATGGTAGTACAGTAGGGTTTGGGGTTTTTTTTTGGTGGGCTCATATTTTTACCATGAATGCAGTGGTTAGAGTGGCTTATGGGCCTGGGTCCTCCTCTCTATGGTTCACTAGCCCATCCCCCAGACTACTTAAGCTACCTCTGTGCAGCTCTACTAGGCTTCCCTATGCCATGTGCTGATATACGTTTTTATTCTGGTTTTTATGGCGGGGTGTGTGTGGGGGGAGGGGGTCAGTGATCACTGGGGGAGTGTGTGGGTCTGTACTTTGTCCCTACAGTTGTTATCTGGTCACTTTGGATATCTTCTGGGCACTTAAACCTGTTTTTAGATCGCCTAAGTCACAACATATAAATCCTATCTAGGCAGTCTCGTTAAACTTTCGATTATCACTGAGGGACAACTAAGTCTAGATCGGCCCACATTCCGCCTACCTCCCGCCCTAACCACTCTTCAAGAAACGCCCCTTTTCACTCTGGGTTCACAGCGGCAGTCAAAAGGCCTAAGCTGGTTTTAGATACATCTAAAATCTGTTTTGATTATTGGCCCTTGGAAGACCTGTCTTTTAGGTTGTCCAAGTACTAATTTAGGCAAGTTTTTAGACATATTTCCATTTCGATTATGAACCTCATAGTGTCACTGTATTCAAATATTATGCAAATGAGAGGCGAGAGGTGGCTGACATAAATAGAAAACAATGGACTCAATAGTCATCCAGCAATGGGCAGCACTTTGACTGCCCACTGCCAGTGTTCAACCCAGATTTCAATATCTGAGTGTTTCAACATCAGCTAGTACATGGTCGGTTAATGCGATATCCAGACTTAACCAGCCATGGCTTAGTAAGGAAAGATAAGTCTTTTTATGTAGCTTATTTGCCTGCTAAGCCTGTCCACTTATTCCAAATATCAAGACTTAAGTGATCACGCCCCCATAATGCTCCCAATATTGTCGTCTTTTTTTTTCAGTACTAACCAGGCATTTTCAGTGGAAATAACCAGTTAAATGTGACTGAAAATGTCCAGTTATTTGCTGAGATGTGAGTTGACTGGTTGGCGGTCATTCCGAGCTGATTAACTTGTGCTGAATATTGGCTGGTGTATATATATAAACAGCACCTCCAATTTAGAGGTGAACATTTACCTATATTGCTGGAATTGTAGATAAAATTACTTTAGTGGGATTGGGTGAGTTACTGTGCAAAACATAATACTCTGTATTAATAAGTGCATATCCTCTAGAACAGTGTATCTCAAACTGTGTGCCAAAGCACACTAGTGTGCCTCCTGAGATTTCAGGTGTGCCACGGCACACTGGGGAGGAGAAGAGGCGCCGGTGCCAGTTGACTGCCTACAGAATGTGCCTCTCTTGGCAAGAGGCATGTCCTGTAGGCAATCAGTGGGTGCCAGCACCTATCCGTCTCTCTGTCCCTTTTCCCTTCTGGCACCCCTCACTAGCATCTCAGGGCTCGCCTGGAGGGCCTTCACACACACGTGGACATCGACATGATGATGTCACGCATGCGTGTGATGTCATCATTGCGATATCCACACACTTCCAGGTGCCTCGAGCCATGGCCACTACCTTTAGTGTGCCGCGGCTCAAGAAAGTTTGCGAAACACTGCTCTAGACCATAAAAAGAGGCTTGCTGAGATTCATTGAGCCCATCATCCAGTCTTCGATCAGGATAATAACATAAGAATAGCCTTACTGAGTCAGACCGTCACTAGTACCTGGCCAAAACCCAAGGAGCAGCAATATTCTATGCTATCGATCCAGGACAAGCAGTGGTTTCCCCATGTCTGTCTCAATAACGGACTATGGATTCTCCCATTGGCACATGGGCTAACCTAAGATTCCAGTAGATCCCTTGCCATGATAAGACACTCATGACACTCAGTTTGCTTCTGCAGTGCTCAGGTTTTGTGCCTCTTCGGTGGTTGTGTATTCATTTTCTCAGATCACTGAGGAAGGTGTGTTTTGCTGAAACACAGCCCGGGTTGGGTTGTCCATGACAAATGTGGATATTGTATTTTAAAGGATTAACTGAATAATAAAAGAAGCATCAAGAACATTGGATTTCTACAGTTTCGTTTTTTGGGGTTATCCTCTCGGTAATCTTAACAATCCCTAAATCAAAAAAGGAAACCAGCAATAACTATGCCTGCTTAACTCTTATGTAATCCACTTTGAATCTACTAGGCATAAAGCAGAATATAAATCACCTTTAGCATAGCATAGCAAATATACTGAAATTATGTGGATGCTTAAAGTTAATTCCACTTGATACTTAAAAGAAAAATAATCTACAAATATTTTGAGATTCGTTACAGGCAGCATAAAAGGGAATAACAAAAGGTTATTATTGAAGTTTATAAAATCATGAAGGGTGTGGAACAAGTAAATAGGGATCAATTATGCATCTTTTTAAATAATAAGAGGGTTTTTTTTTCAGTAAACATACAAGTAGTAGAATTTCTTAATAAATGATGCAGACAAAACAAGATCAATAAAAGTTTGGACTTGTTCCTGAAGAAGTGGTCCTGTGGTCCATTAACATTTATCTAGGCTTGAAAATACAACTTCTAACTAGGAATGAGCAACCAGAGAACTTTCATTTTGTGTCATTTCCTATATTGTTTATGGGCAGTGGCATAGTGAGGGAGTGGGGGAAGACTGCCCTGACTGCTATCTCTGCGGTAGCACCAGTGTTTCTGCTCTTCTCCGCCCCCTCCCGCGCACCTATTGAAATATTTGTCGGCATGAGCAGCATCTTCCACCTGCTGCTTGTTTTGGCATCACTTCCTGGTTGCAAAACCCACCCAAACCTACTGGACCATCATATAGGTGGCACCTGCAGACATAAGGGCTATTGTTGTGGTGTATAGTTGGGTCTAGAAGGTTTTAGGTGGGTACTGGAGGGCTCACCATACACTAAAAGGGGGTTATGGTGAGATGTGGACCAGGGTATTTTTAGATGAGATTCATTAGAGTGCCCTCTAAGGTGTCCCACTGCTCTGCTGGGATGTTTGTGTGGCCAGTCTACTATATATGCTGGCTCCTCCTACATCGTGATGGCTTGTTTTATGCATTTTTCTTTTGGATGTGTCTTTTTTTCAAAAAATGGTTCAAAAAGATAGACACACATCTGAAAAAAATGACTATTTTTTTTTTGGGGGGGGCGGGAAAAAAATCTAGATAGACGTTTTGCAGTTTTGAAAGTAGCCATGTTTTAGTACAGGATTTTTGTGTGTCTTCCGCAAAACATTTAACTCAGAGTTAGATGTCATATCAAAAATGCCCCTCTGTATGTGCCAATTAAGGAACCACTCAAACATAAGTCGTGCATAACTGTATGCACTCTGTTATTGAATTGCCCTACCCATTTTTTAAGACATGCTAATGAACTGAGGGTGGGCTAGATTCTATAAACTGTATCTAAAAGTTGAAACTACAAAAAGAGCTTAATGCTATTCTATAGAATAGCACTTGTCATTAGGAATCTACTACTATTATTTATCATTTCTACAGCACTAAAAGGTACATGCAGCGCTGTACATTTAACATTCAATGGATGGTCCATGATCAGAAGAGCTTACAATCTAATTTGGACAGACAGGACATCTCAGAGTTGTAGAGTTTCTAGCAGAAGGAATTATATGAGGGGTACAGGTAACTGAGGGTGAATGGGGAGTTAAGTGTTGAAAGCATTCAGCACAGCAAGAAAGAAGGGGCAGAATCTAGAGTTGGCAGTGGAGAAGGGCACAGATAAGAAGGACTTATCCGATGAACAGAGTTCATGGGGGGGGGGGAGCATAGGAAGGAATCATGCCTATGAGGATATTTAGACCAACTGAAATGTGGTGCAAATCCTCATGCTTAAATTAGGTACGGATTCCCCCGGTGACGCGTCAAAACTGCGCAAAGCCAAACCAACAATCACGCGCAGGACATCAGCGTGCTGGGTTTAAACTCAATTTGAGAGTGCACCGACGGTGTGTGTGTGGGAGAACCTTAACTTAGTAGTGTTGGCGCTGCCGTTGGGGGGGAGGGAACCCCCACATTAAAGAGGAAACTGAACTTTTTCCCTAAAATATAGGGAAAAGCCTGTTTCCTCTATATTGGGTTTTATTTTTTTTCCCCACCACCACCACACCTCCCCCCAACGGCAGCCCCCCTCGGAGCGCTTTCAAATTGAGTTTAAATCTGGCGCACTGATGTCCTGCGCGCGATTGTCGGCCTGGCTTTGTCTGCGCACGATTGTCTCGCGCAGTTTTAACTATGAATCGATTCCTCCCCCCCCCCCATTCTGCTTGTGTAAATCTGAGGAATTCCCATGATCTGCCCATTATCCTCCCACGGTCATGCACCTTTTTTGGAACCATGCAAAAACCCAGTGCCTAAAAATATATGCATACATTTTAATTCCAATTAACATCAATAATTGCTCATTAGCATCCCAATTATTGGCACTAATTGGCTCATTATTCAATTAAATTACACAAGTAAATTGTAAATGTGCCCAAATTTGTGCGAGCAATTTTTGGCACCTTTTATACAATTAGGTTGTGAATGTATTCCAGTGAATATGCATCTCCGCATTCTAGAACTATTTTTTTGTTTAGGCGTACCTAGCATTAAATTAATAACATTGCACTCGAATGCAACATCTAGGGCTCCTTTTACGAAGGTGTGCTATTGTTTTTAGCGCACACACACAATTAGCGCGTGCTAGCCAAAAAACTACCGCCTGCTTAAAAGGAGGCAGTAGCGGCTAGCACACATGGCATTATAGCATGCGCTGAAACCGCTAGCGCACCTTTGTAAAAGGAGCCCCTAGTGTGTTAACACTTAAATAGGAATCAGTGATAAAACTGACAGAGTTTTGAATGGTGAATATTCTTTTATTATTGCACAACACAGATTCTTTAGTTTTATGTTTAGCAAGGCGGCAATAGCCTGTAACATGCAGTAAATAGTGAAACACTGAGTGTGAATATAAACAGCAAACAGGAAATCGCTTTTAACAGCATATAATTTGAATAACTTGACTAGATGGTATATTAGAATTCCCTGTCCTGTATGAATGTGAATGCATGCTATTTTCTCTGCTTATTTCTTTCAGTCCTCCAGTTTATTAGCAAACAGAGAATAATGGTAGCCATGGGAACAAGAGTATACAGATAGATCTATTTGTGAGTTACAAAATGAATGTTGGATCACACAAGATGCTAGTAGAAGTAATTTTATTGTCCCTTTGTCCACAGTCCAAGAGTGGTTAGAATTTACTCAGTCATTTATATTTTAATGTGCAAATATAAAAATTTTCCACTGAATATTTATATAATCTGCAATAATGGAAAACACAAAGTGAGATCTATTTAAATGACCCGTTGAATCACTGATGTACCACTAGATGCAGAACCCCCCCCCCCAAAAAAAAAAAACAAACCTAAAAACACAGAAATTTGTTGAAAAAAATCTTGAAACTTCTCTGCTTAGATTTTCTTTTGACAGATTTTATACAATAATCATAACAAGTTTAGTTGGAATGGCCACACTCCCTTTTCTTCCTAGGCTGCTAGCATTTCATTTAAATATGTTAAATATGCACATCTTTATTAACAGCAGACAGTGAGCTACAGTCCACCAAAATTCTTGAGACATTACAAATAGAAATCCAATTACTCACCATATTGCTAGTTGAGGCTGGATTCTGTACACAATGCCATTATTGGTGGCCATCTAAAAAACAACCACCGATTGTGTGTCAATCATGCTAAGTGCTGTTTATAGAATCGCGGCTATGTGAAAGGTAGGTGCCGGAAATGTAGGCCAGGGTGTTCAAGGCCTACATTTCTGGCACCTACCTTTCATGAGAATTGCATCCACGAAGGCAGCTTATAACACCTAATGCCACTTCTGGAGTTAACCAAGCCTACAGTGGCATTAGGTATTGTAAGGCACTTCCATGGGTGGGATAATAATTGCCTTTTTGGGGCGCCTCCATTTTTTAAAATGGTGTTTTAATTGGGTTTTTGATCGGCATGACCAAATAGTGCGCTGATTAAACCAATTAAACCAAATTAAGTTAGGCAGCAGTAGGGTGCCTCCCACCGCCTTAGTTCGCCATTTTGAAAATCCAAGCCTGAGTGGCTCCTCACCATCCTAAATTCACCAGTTAGTAAGCAAATACTGTAAAAAGAATGCCTCAACCCTCCTGTCATATTATGGAGAGGGCATTCCAGGCAAGCCAGGCAGTGATTGACGTCAGGAAGAAGGCTTCTGGGCGCGATTAGCAGCAGGGAGGTAAGCAGAGGAGCAGCGGCGGTGGGTGGATGGGGGGGAGGTTTAAATTGGGCCTGGAGGGAGGCTTTTTTTCCAGTGGCAGGGAGGGAAGGAGGTAGGCAGGCAAGCTGGCTGGCTTTGGCGCGGCAAAGAGGTAGGTAGGTAGGCAGGCAGGTTGGCTGGCTTTGGGGGAGCTAGGCCAGCAGGCAAGCTGGCTTTGGGGGAGGTAGGCAGGCTGGCTTTGGGAGAGGCAGGCTGGCTTTGGGGAGGGGAGGCAGACAGGCTTTGGGGGAGGCAGGCAGGCTGGCTTTGGGGAAGGTAGACTGGCAGGCTGGCTTTGGGGAAGGTAAGCCGGCAGGCTGGCTCTGGTGGAAGTAGGCAGACAGGCAGGCTGGCTTTGGGGGAGGTAGGCAGGCAGGCAGGCTTTTTGGGAGGGGGTGGGACAAAGGCTGGAAGGCAGTGAGGGGGACATAGGAAGAAGAGAAAAAGGCAGAGAAAGGAGGGGGGTTATAAACTTCAAGCTGAAACTAAACACAGAAAAAACAAAAGTCTTCCTTGCAAGCCCAACAGACAAAATTACCAATACAACGTTACATATAAAAGATCATGCATACCCGATTACTAAAACAATAAAAATATTGGGAGTCACACTAGACACACACTTGACAATGGTGGAACACACGAACATAGTAGTAAAAAAATGTTTCCTAACACTGTGGAAATTAAGGTCCATCAAAAAATATTTCTACCCTCTATTATTTAGACTACTAGTGCAATCACTAGTGCTTTCAACATTGGACTACTGCAATATTGTTTATATGGGTATACCCAAAAAAATGTAAGGAAACTTAGGATTGTCTAAAACACAGCGGTCCGCTTGATATTTGGATTAAAAAAGAGTGACCATGTTAGCCCCTACTACAGACTACTTCACTGGCTACCAATGGAGGCACGAATAATTTTCAAGTTCTCTTGCATATGTTTCAAGCTGGTTTGGGGACTAACTCCTACATACCTGCTACCACACTTCATTTTATACAGCCCTACGAGACAAACCAGAAACAGCAACCTATTTGCATACCCAAGCATTACTGGCTGCAAATACAAAACCTTCCTGGATAGAACTTTTATGTACCAAGCTTACAAACAACAACACTGGATAGACAGCTACATAAATGGAGCAAGACTGACATATAATGCCTTTGGAAAAGCCATAAAAACTGCCATATTCAACAAAATTATCACCTAAAAAAGTATCTACATCTAACACTACATATGTCCACTCCTGCTTTTAAGTCTGAAATGTCTAACATTATATTTTGCTGCCTTTTTAAGATTCTGTTTGCTGTATTTCACTGCCTTTTGTAAGATTCTATATGCTATATCTCTCTACCTTTTTGTAAGACTCTATATGCTCTTTGTAAGATTCTATATGCTGTATCCCGGACTTTTTGTAAGATTCTATATGCTTTTTGTAAGTTTCTATTTACTTCAACATATTGTAACTCGCTGACTGTCCAGCTCTCTTCAGTTGTGAACCGCCTAGAAGTCTCACGACGATGGCGGTATAGAAGAATAAAGTTATTATTATTATTATTGTTATTATTATAAGTAGAAGAAAGACTAGAGAGTTAAAGGCCTGGACCAAAGGGGAAAGACAGGAGGCAGAAGCAGGACTATGGGAGGTGCAGACAGAGGGGGAGAGACCCTGAGGAAGAGCAGAGAGAGGCAAGATCATAACAAAGGAGGGAGAGAGAGGGAGACCTGGAACAAAGGTACAAATGAGAACTGACACTGTATTTAGGGGCATTAAGGACATATAAAGGAGATGCTGGAGATACTAAGGACATAGGAAGGAGGCACTGGGGGCACTAAGGACATAGGAAGGGGCACTAAGGACATAGGAATAATAATAATAATAATAACTTTATTTTTATATACCGCCAACAATCTTGCGACTTCTAGGCGGTTTACAATAAAGAGAAACTGAACAGACAGCTACTTACAGAGTATGGCAGTGTTCATCTGATAGTAACAGCATTAACAATAATAACAACAGGTTGTATACTGCAGGACCATGAAGTACCATGTGGTTTACAATGGATTAGAAAATTCCATAAATTGAATGGAGCATTCATTGTTAGTGATTAGGGGTTAGCAGTTTACAAGATCAGATTTGGGTGGGATTGCGAAGGGGGCTATTGTTCTTGTTCGTTACCTAGGTATTTCGAGAACAGGAATGTTTTTAGGTGTTTCCTAAATTCTCCATAATTGTTTGTGAGTGTGATTAGTTTTTCTAGGTCTTTGCCCCATAAGGCTGCTTGATACGATAGAAGTTGTTGATGGTATCTCTTATATTTGCATCCTCTAGCCGGTGGGGAGACGAATTTCAGATGTGCACTTCTTTCATGTCTGTTGGTTGGGAATGAGAAGAGGGCTGTTATGTATTTAGGGGTTAGACCAGATAATACCTTGAAGCATAGACATCCCAGCTTGAACTTCGTACGTGCCTCCATTGGCAGCCAGTGCAGGAGTCGGTAGGAAGGGGTTATGTGATCGGACTTCTTCAGCCCGAAAATCAGCCTGACTGCTGCATTTTGTATCAGTTGTAGTCTCTGCATTTGCTTTCGGGAGATTGCCAGATGGGTAATGTTGCAATAATCAAGGTGGCTTAGTATTAGGGATTGTACCAGGATTCTGAATGCTGACGCGTCGAAGCATGCTCTAATGGATCTGAGTTTCCATAGAGTAAAAAACCCTTTTTTGACTAGGGAGTCCACATGGTCTTTCATGGTTAGACCTTGGTCCAGTGTTACCCCCAGAACTTTCATTGTTGGTTGAATGGGGTAGTTGAGATTGTTTATGCTTAGTGATTTTGTCGTGATATGTGTGTGTGGCGAGGCTATGAAGAATTTAGTTTTGTCTGAGTTAAGCTTCAGTTTGAATTCTGAGGTCCATTGTACCATCAGGTTTAGCGCTTCTGTTGCTGTGGGGGTGATTTCGGAGGGAGACGTATTAAACGGGATAATGATTGTGAAGTCATCCGCGTAGCTAAATACTTTTATACCCCTCTGGGCCAGCTGTGTGCCTAGTGAAGATATGTAGACGTTGAAGAGTAGTGGGGATAGTGGGGATCCCTGTGGGACGCCTGATGGGTTTCTCCATGTTTTAGAGAGGTTGCAGTTGAAGCGTACTTGATAGGTGCGGGTCGTAAGGAAGGAAGTGCTGGGGACACTAAGGACATAGGAAGGAGGCACTGGGGGCACTAAGGACATAGGAAGGAAGGAGGGAGGGAATAGAAAGGGATAATTGTTGGGCCTGTGTGCAGAAAGAAATGAACGAAAGGATGCACACTCAGAAGGAAACGTAACCAGAGACTCATGAAATCACCAGACAGTAAAGGTAGGAAAAATGGTTTTATTTTCAATTTAGTGATCAAAATGTGTCAGTTTTGAGAATTTATATCTGCTGTCTATATTTTGCACTATATTTGTCTATTTTTCTATAGTTACTGAGGTGACATCTTTGAAACCCCCCCAAATATAAATGATAATTAACATTTTCTCTGTGTATAGGGTGCTTTGTGGGGTTTTTAAAAAAAATTTTATGGTTACCATTATGAAATAAGATATTGTGTGTACATGAAAAATGAATGGAAGAAATTGTGGGTGGGGCTAGGGTGAGATTGGGGGGTGGGACCTGGGCGGGATTGGGGGTGGGACTGAATATTAATAGATGTCCCGTTTTGATGAAAAAATAAATGGTCATGTTATTTATAATCCCCAAGATATGAAGAGGGATTTTTCAATCCTTAGGGGCTTCTGTTTCCACACCTATGATGCAGGAGAAACAGAGGCTTTAATTTTTGTGTCTTTGCTATGGTCTGCTGGACTAGTATAACTTCAACCATAAAGGTGGACATACTCTGATTCTTATATTAGTGACAACTACTTACGAATATATATTTAAAATGAGGAATTAATTGTTGGGTCTCCTGATTTGATCATCGTTTGGTTTCATTTAATTTAATGACCTTAGAGGGAGATAGTGAGAAGGAGAGCAAACAGTCATGTGACCACCTGAAAATTCAGTGTCTTAATGCTGATCTGGGGGGGGTATAGTTAGCAGGACAGCAAGCAGTCATATGACTGCCTGAAGTAAGAGGAAGAACCTTTATTTAAAAAAAAAAAGAACCATTGGGGTGTTTTTACTGATCTGTATGTGACTGTGTGTGTTTGTTCTACTACAAAGTGCAGTGTCCTCTTCATGCTGATCTCATGATAGTGAGCAGGAGAGCAAGTGGTCATGTGACCACCTGAAAGTGTAGTATCCTCTATGTATTGACCTCAGAAGGAGATGGTGAGCAGGAGAGCAAGTAGTCCCATGACTGTGTGAAGTAAGAGGAAGAGTCTTTTTAAACAAGTACAACTGTGGTATTTTTATTGATCTGTATGTGTGTTCTACTACAGAGTGCAGTATTCTCTTCATGCTGACCTCAAGGGGGAGATAGTGAGCAGGAAAGCAAGCAGTCATGTGACCATATGAATTAAGAGGAAAAGTCTTTTAAAACAAGCACAATTATGACATCTGCGCCATGGGCAGATCCTGCTCCTTGGGATAAGCAATGGAGGTGAACAACAGAAACTGAGCATCCCAGTGGAAGTACGAAGAGGCTGTTCTTATGGATTTTTTTCTTACTGTGCTGTTTTTCTTCAGGCCAGAAATGACACATATGGCAGAAGGTATGGGATCTTGTTGAGCTGGTGCTAGTATTCCAGTATAGTGGTGAGAGAGGGGGCCTACATGGGAAAGGCCTGTTTTGGATAGAAATCTAACACATCAGAGGCAGTTTCCAGGGTCCACCACCCTTTCAGAGGTGTACAGCTGGGGGAGGGTATTTTTGTTATTAAATTGTTAATCAGTGAAGTCAAAAGTGGATTTGCTTTATGTGTTATTGCAGGAAGTTAGATTGGAAGTGATATGTCTTACAGAAATATGACTGTTACAGGGCTACTTGGCGCAATGTATCCCTTGGTATTATTTTGTATATTTTCATTGTCACAAAGGTCAGAAAGAGGGGACGTAATGATTTTATCTAAATAGCCTTTTATATACAGTCGACTCCACCTAAGTGCATGTTGGTTAAGCAGTTATCTACAGCCTACCACTATGGTCCCATTTTTTTTTACATTAACGTCAATGGACGTAAACTCCGGATAATTGAATTCTGATAGAAACATAGAAATAGATGGCAGATAAGGGCCACGGCCCATCTAGTCTGCCCACCCCAATGACCCTCCCCTACCTTTCTCTGTGAATAGATCCCATGTGTCTATCCCATTTGGCCTTAAAATCAGGCACGCTGCTGGCCTCAATCACCTGAAGTGGAAGACTATTCCAGTGATCAACCACCCTTTCAGTGAAAAATAATTTCCTGGTGTCCCCGTGCAGTTTCCCGCCCCTGATTTTCCATGGATGCCCCCTTGTTGCTGCGGGACCCTTGAAAAAGAAGATATCTTCTTCCACCTCGATGCGGCCCGTGAGATACTTGAATGTCTCGATCATGTCACCCCTCTCTCTGCATTCCTCGAGTGAGTACAGCTGCAACTTATCCAACCGTTCCTCGTACGGGAGATCCTTGAGTCCCGAGACCATCCGGGTGGCCATTCTCTGGACCGACTCCAGTCTCAGCACATCCTTACGGTAATGCGGCCTCCAGAATTGCACACAGTATTCCAGGTGGGGTCTCACCATGGATCTATACAATGGCATAATGACTTCAGCCTTACGGCTGACGAAACTCCTGCGTATGCAACCTATGATTTGCTTTGCCTTGGATGAAGCTTGCTCCACTTGATTGGCAGTCTTCATGTTCTCATTGACGATCACCCCTAAGTCTCGTTCTGCTTCAGTTCTTGTTAGGATCTCGCCATTAAGGGTGTAAGTCTTGCATGGATTTTTGCTGCCCAGGTGCATGACTTTGCATTTTTTGGCATTGAAGCTGAGTTGCCAGGACCTAGACCAGCGCACTAATGTTATAGGTTCCACCTCTATTCATTCACGTTACGTTCACTCCGGTTAAAAGCAATCACGTTCTCACTTGGATGAGTCGCATGTTTCGGATCAGCAGTCTAGGCCTGGCCAGGTATTCGGACTTTCGGAAATGCACCATGGCGAGAAAAATCTTTGTCTTTGTCTGAACGTGTCTATGTCTTAAAGAGACTTGACCAACAGGAGAATCAGGTCTCTACTGTAAAACATTATAGCGTTCATCCTAGCCATATTTCTCAGATTCAACCAAAAAAGCAAGCCATATTGAAAGCCTGGCAAAACAACAGCAATCCTACCAGGAAATGGAAAAGAATTGAGAAGGCTGGAGATGTTGAACAGGCATTGCTGTGATGGTTTTTTGAAGCTAGAAGTTGTCAACTGCCAATCAGTGGGCCTCTGCTGATGGAGAAAGCAGCACAGCTATCTGAAGAACTGGGCATAGAAGACCTGTACTGGTGTGCCATCCCTGAAGGAACATTGGCTTTCAAATGCAGTGAAACTGTTGGCTTCAAGGTGCCAAAGGAATGATTGACATTGCTGCTCAGTTGCAATATGGATGGTAGTGAAAAGCTCGATTGGGAGGAATTGAAATCCTCGGTGCTTCAAAAACATTAAATGCCTGCTTGTTGAAAATGAAAGCAACAAAAACACATGGATGATGGCGACACTGTGGATTGAATGATTGTAGAAGCTTGACAATCTGATGAGAAGGCATAGGAGGCACATTGTAATGCTGTGTGATAACTGTGCAGCACACATCAAATTCGTGTTTCTGCCACCAAACATGATATCTTTGATCCAACCAATGGACTAGGGGATAATCGCCAAATTTAAACGTCATTACAGGTCGCTCATCTTAAGATATGTGATGGCAGTGATTGATGCAAGCATGGAATCCAGCCCATGAGCCCATTTTCGTGAGAAAAATGATGGCGCTCGACTCTCTTAACATAATACGGGAGGCATGGAGTTGAGTCTCATCATCAACGATTTCAAATTGCTATCGACGGCATTTCAAATTACTATTGTTCATGCATCTGATGAGATAAATGAAGCTGACACTTAGTCCATTAAACTCCCAGTTCGACTCTCGCCGCAAGAGTTTGAGCTGTTTGTCACCGTTGACAACGATGTGCCCACATCACCCGACAGCACTAATTCCGATATCTGTAAAGTCATAAAGGACACTGCAGACAACCAAGGGTCTGATGAGGATGGAGATACTGCTGCGGTCATCATGACTAATGAAATACCTGCAGAGATTGTTTCCTTCTGGGACGTGCTGAAGTCCCTAAACATGCTGTGTTATCTGGAGATAAATGGCTGTCATGACTATGGACAGTTTTACAGCATCAGTAGTCAGATACACAGCCTGAATCGTGCAATCTGCATGCAGAAAGCAATGACTGATTATTTCAGTAGAATGTTGGTTTAAAAAAGGTTTACAGTGTATTGTATTAGACAGAACAGTGTTTGCTGAATAAAAGTTTTATTGCATTTGACTACAGCATACTGTGATTTTTCATGACTAAAAGTGGTACTCCGATTAAACACACACTCCTTTTAAGCGCACGGCGCAGTCCAGTCCAGAGGGCTTGCACTTAAGTGAAGTCGACTGTAGTTATCAGTGGAAAGACTCCTGTACAAGTAATTGCAGGAGCACGTTACAGGGCTTCAAAGAAGGTTTGGATAGGTTCCTAGAGGACAAAGGGATTGAGGGGTACAGATAGGAGTAGAGGTAGGTTATAGGGATAGAAGTAAGAGGTAAGTTATAGGAATAGTCAGGGATCACTGCTCAGGCAATAGGCCTGATGGGCCGCTGCGGAAGCGGACCGCTGGGTGAGATGGACCTCTGGTCTGCCTCAGCGGAGGCAACTTCTTATGTTCTTATGAAGAATCTGGGAAGGTTGAGAACATATGTTGCACTTTTTTATTAAACTACCAGTAATGTCTGCAGTAGTATTGGAGGATGTCTTACAATCAGTTTCAAAGTTTGTGGTGGCTTGTCCTAGTACTTTATTCCTAGGGGACTTCCATTGTCCATATGGATGACCAGAGTATGTCCCATTCTTTACTGTTTCATGTTTAGATATGATACAATGGGTTCAACACATTTGCGTGGGAATTTGCTAGATTTAGTCTTACCAACCAGGATTGGATGTATGGTTTGGAAGGAGTTTTAGATATCGTATTTTTCGCTCCATAAGATGCACCCTAGATTTAGAGGAGGAAAACAAGAAAGAAAACATTCTGAACCAAATTCTCCCTGCCAGGCTCTGTACCCTGTCCCCCCTCTGGGGGTCTAGTGGTAGGCCAGGACAGGGCACAGGGCAGGCAGTCAGGCCTAGAGGCCTAGTGACAGGCAGACAGACTGTCACACCTGTGCCGCCAAAGAGTTTGGCGGGCAACCAGGTAGTGACACGCTACTTAAATCTGGCGTGATACCCCTGGAACTAGGGGAGCCTCTCAGGTTGTTTATCCCTAGGCAACAGCCTAGAACTGCTGGAGGAGTGTGTGGCGCAGTGGTTGAAGCTACAGCCTCAGCACCCTGGAGTTGTGGGTTCAAATCCCGTGCTGTTCCTTGTGACCCTGGGCAAGTCACGCAGTCCTCCATAGCCCCAGGTACGTTAGATAGATTGTGAGCCCACCGGGACGGATAGGGAAAATGCTTGAGTACCTGATTGTAAAAACCGCTTAGATAACCTTGATAGGCGGTATATAAAATCCTAATAAACTTAAACTTGAAACTTGCTCTTCCAATGAACACCACTTAGTCAGAATGGCCGTAAGAAAAAAATATAAACTTTACTTGGTAAATGGCCCCCAAATCATAGTCCTTGGTAATGCAACACAAACATAAGCGCATCACAGGTTTTCATGAAAGCAAAAACAAAATAAAATCAACAGAAAAGATTTGGATTGTAAATCCAAAATCAGGGTTTAACCCAGTCGCTGGTTCTAGGCTTGGTAGGTGAATTAAGCACTGTCTGCTTCACCAGAGCCTCATTCTGGGAATGTTTGAACATTTTCAATACAGTTCCTTTAGTTAATGGCTTTAACATTTACATTGGTTAAAATACAGTAATCCTCTTTCCTGAACTTTAAGAGGAGCTTGACTGCAGTGCTTCCCAGGTTAACACAGACGACTACCAGCACAGTAAACTATGAGAGAGACAGCAAACTTATACTTCTGAGCACAGAGGTTCTTTTTCTAGCCTAGAGATAGCTTTATGGCATTCAGACAGCAGAAAACAATAATGGTTCTTAAGGACAGACTTAGTCCCAAACCCGGATGGTAGTTAGCAGTAAAAATATACCAGCATTCACTTACAGAGATTTTCTACCCCCTTTTTGGGGGTAGAAAAAGTGCATCTTATGGAGCAAAAAAATACGGTAATAAAAGATTGATTATTGAAAGCTTCTATACCGCTACTAATGAATGGGTAGTCAAGTCAGAGTGGTTTACATGAGCTTCTACAATGGTTATACTATACAGTACATGAGCTTCAGTAATGGTGTTACTATACATGAAATTTATGAGCTGCTATAATGATGTTACAATACATGAGCTTCAGAGTTTCAGTTATGGTGTTGCAATATAAGCTACAATTTATGAGTTTTTATAATGATGTTATGATACTCAAGCTTCAGTAATGGTGATACAGTACATAATGGTGTTACAATGCATGAGCTATGATATAAGTTTTAGAACAGAGTCAGGATTTTTCTGTGATGGTTATCCATAGCTTCATTTATGATGTTACAATATATGAGCTACGATTTATGAGTTTTATAATGATAATGATGTTGTGATACATGAGACGCTGAATGATATAGAAATGCTTTAGAATTACAGTAAAAAATAATATTGCATGATTAGTATTACATGGTTGGCAAGAGACTGAAAGAAGATTAGCCCCCAGGAAAGAGACTTGGGAGTATTTGTAGACAAGTCAATGAAACCGTCTGCGCAATGCGCAGCGGTGACGGCAAGGGCAAACAGAATGTAGGAATGATTAAGAAGGGGATCACAAACAGATCTGAAAAGGTTATCATACTGTTATAGCGGGCCATGGTACGCCCCCATCTAGAACACTGCATCCAACATTGGTCGCCATACATGAAAAAGGACATAGTACTACTCGAAAATGTCCAGAGAAGAGCGACAAAAATGGTGAAGGGAGTTGCCGTACAATGAGAGGCTAGAAAAACTGGGCCTCTTCTCCCTTGAAAAGAGGAGACTGAGAGGGGACATGATCGAAACATTCAAGATATTGAAGGGAATTGACTTAGTAGAGAAAAAGAGATTGTTCACCCTCTCCAAGGTGAAGAGACCAAAGGGCACTCACTAAAGTTAAAAGGGAATAGATTCCGTACAAACGTAAGAAAGTTCTTCTTCACCCAGAGAGTGGTAGAAATCTGGAACGCTCTTCCAGAGGCTGTTATAGGGGAAAGCACCCTTCAGGAATTCAAGAAAAGGATGGATAAGTTGCTACTGGAACAGAACATACGCAGGTAAAGCTAGACTCAAATATGGCACTGGTCTTTGACCTAAGGGCCGCTGCGTGAGTGGACTGCAGGACACGATGGACCACTGGTCTGACCCAGCAGCCGCAAATCTTATGTTCAAAATCCAGCATGAAGGAACTGAGATCAATGCTGGACAGACTTCTACAGTCTGTGATCCACAAATACTAAGAGACGGGTAAAGTTTCAACACCTTCATTTTATTGTTACATACTGCGAGTGGGGATGCCTTGTAGCTTCCAGGGAGGGTAAGGCATCTTGACTGATAAGTTGAATACTGTCAGCAATATTTAGAGTCTTGGTTATAACTATGTATCATCCGCATCATGTTTGGCTGCCTATATGGTTGGCAAAGTGGTGACTTCACAACCAGCATTTAAAACATGGGTGACCTGGGCCTGCACAGAGTTGTGGGTAAAGCTCCGTCCACCTTGTTGGACAGATTGGATGGACTGTGAAGGTCTTTTTCTGCTGTCATTTACTATGTGTGTAAGAACTGGGATAAAAACGCTGGGGATCCTGAATAATGGGTTTTATAGAAAAGCATTAGGATATTTTATGAGTGTTGGGTGACCGTTGCTTTTTCAAAGTTGTTAAATCACCAGCCGATTGTGAAAAATTGCAGGAAGACCTTACAAGACTGGAAGTCTGGGTATTTAAACTGCAAGTAGACAAATGCAAAGTGAGGCACATAAGGCGGAAATAACAGAATGTACAAAACAAAAGAAAAAAACCCTCTTTAAAACTCTGAGTTCAATTAGAAAACAAGGAATAATAAGTGACAAATATATAAGTCCAGTGGGAAATACAAAGTGTTATTCCAGGAATTATATGTCAATCAAAACCGGAAACACAAATAGTTATGGAGTGGTAAACAGATACAAATGAGAACTTGATAGTTGTAGTCCAAATAGTGTACTAAAAGATAAGATGACTCATAGCAAGCAAAAGAAAAAAAAAAAAAAAAACAACCTGGAAAATAAGACATGTGTTTTCTGTAAGAAAAAGTTGGAACCAGCTACGTGTCTCTTAGCTGGCTGCAAAGTTCTGATGAAAGAAAGTTTGGATACACAAAGGCATAATAAGGTGTACGCCTCATCCATTAGAACCTTTTTAAACATTGCAACATTGCTGTGCCAGAATAGCATTGGGATCACAACTATAAGAGAATTATGCAAAACAAAGTTGTTATGCTCACTCAGCTGGGACATTCCAATTCCAACTGATAAAAAAGCTTGATGCAAGAAAATCGAACATCATGGTAAAGGAGAAATGCACGAGAACAGCATTGATAATAGAGGTCTTAGTGCCAAGTGATTATTCTGTGCATTGATTGGAGAAAGAGAAGATCATCAAATATCAAGCAGTGCAGTCAGAGAGCAAAAGGAATGTGGCAGAAAGATTCAGAAATATTCACCATCATATTGGATGCCACAGGCTTGATTAAAAGGAATTTTCAAGCACACCTTCATAAGTTGCCAACATGTGTTATAGTTTAAACTCCAAAAGGAAGCTTTCTTTGGCACAATGCATCTACTATGGCAACTGTTAGCAGTATATTCAAGAGACTGAGATCATACGTTACATACCCTGGTTTAAGATTGAAGTCTGTTGCGGTCAAAGTATGCAGAAAATCCATTTGGAGACATTGCTTAGAAGAATAACCCAAACTACAGCTGCACAATGCTAGGTTCCACTTTAGGAGAAAGGATCACAGTGGACAGTGGATGATCATGGCCAGAAAAGCAAATCAAATATTAGGAATTATTAGGAAGAAATAGAAGATAAAACAGAGAATATCATAATATCTCCATATCACTCCATGCTGCTATGACATTTTGGTATTGTGTGCAAGGCACCATGACTGTTCTACTCATGCTGGCTCCTTCAGCATGGAGGAAGGGATTTATAAATGAATGCACTACCTAGTGCTTTTTGAACTCATTACCCATCATTCTGATTTTTCTGAAACCAGAGATGTATCCCAATTGCCAAAATCATAAAGAGAAAAATAGTGGCTCAATTGAACATTCCCCCCCCCAAAAAAAAAGCATGTAAAAAATAAGGAATAAAAAAAGAACCCTTAGGAGTGGATTCCTCAGCTTTTGATAATAGATAAGAAGACTGATTAACTTTGGCTGTTTCCCCTAACAAAATTGTGGACTTGATCTCCATTTGTCTTTTGCCATTTTTGGGACACAGGCCAAAGAAGTCTGCCTAGCACTGGCTTTAGTTCCCCACTACTGGAGTTGCCGTTAAAGACTACTCCAGCCCATCCTGATCTGTCTTTGCCAAATATTTAGTTTGCTATTGACATAGATATGGGGGAAGCCACTGCTTGTCCTGGGATTAGTGGCATTGAATCATGCTATTATTTGGGATTCTGTCAGGTACTGGATTGGTCACTGTTGGAAGCAGGATACTGGGCTAGGTGGACCATTGGTCTGGCCCAGTGTGGATATTCTTATGTAGACCATAGAAGTCTGTCTGTCATTGGTCTTAATTTCCAGCTATTAGAATTGTGAAATTAACATCATTCCCAACCATAACACATCAATAGCTATGTTTTGATTCCACCTTCTTTTTATTTAGGCATCTTCTGTATTTATCCCATGCATTTTTGAATTATGTCACCATTTTTGTCTTTACCAGCTCCCAGAGCTGACAGTGGGCCATCTTTTGTGACCCTTGACCCATGTGACCCATCACGCCATTGACCCATGACCCACGGTGCATTTTCCCGTCTCTAGATGCACTGTCAGCAGATAAAGTTACAACTGACAAATATAGGCCTCTTGCTAACCGGCACTGCATTGTTAACTGCCAAACTAGTTCTAATTGTGCAAATTTCCTTGTTTTATTTTTGCTATTATTTAATTTTTATGATTACTGTATGAAATTTCCATTCTTTCATAAATGGCAGAAAGACATGCATCGCAATTGTAATGGTCACAAGACTACTATGTGCAAGTTGTGTGCCATGCGACTGCAGAAAGACTATTTCATGTACTGTCTGCCTGAACCTGTCACTGTTCCAAAATCACTTGATCAATTTATTTTTGTATCCCTCAAGCATGATCAAAATAGCCACAACAATTTCAGAATACTGTATTGTGATATAATTATGTGTTGAGCATTGAATGCTCTGAAGTGTCTCTCACATTCATCTGAAGATGCTGGAATTACATAGAGTCGTCTAGCGATGTCTGATTACAACGGAAACGTCTTGCAACAGAGACCCCCACCACTTTAGTGGGTCAAAGTAAGGTTGAGGAGGGTTTGCTTCTCTCTCATAATCTCTCATTTCATCATTCACTCTCTGTGTGCGCCTGGACACTTGGCTCATGTTTCTGGCACTGTTGTTGGCAGACACCTTAAAAGCTGCCGCCAATCGCATGTCAATCACATAATTGTGCTGGTTAGAAAATTGCGCTTACAGTAAAGGTAGGTGCCAGAAATATAGGCCAAGGTTTTTCAATCCTACATTTCTGGTGCCTACCTTTGATGTGAATCGAGCCTCCATAGATGCTTTATGGCACCTACCTAATGCCACTTATGGTGTTAGCCACATCTACAATGGTGTGTCCCAAAAGGCTTTGTAGAAGGACCTAAGGCTTGGAAGCCTGGAAGTATATGTGATGCTTATTTTTATGGTATTGTCTCCAAAGAGGTTAAACTTTGCACATAGCATGACAGAAATGAACCTCATCCATGTGCCAAGGTATGTTGGGAGATTATCTCAAGTTCATTGCTAATGTTCAACATTTACATTGTTTGAAAGGGAACCTCCTTGTAGAGTTCATAAGGTACTATATAAAATACACAGACAGCATATCAAGATGCACTTGGAGATTCTTTTACTAAGGTTAGTGATACCCAGTACTGTTAGGGCAATGTCTGCATTTTTCTGCCATATTTTCTTAATCTCCAATTGAATTTGTTCTACATGAGGACTTTTGTTTCTTCCAGATGAAATATAGAATAGTCACTTTGCACTGACACTTCTATTAATAATGCTGTTCTTATACTTTTCTCATTTACCACAGTGTCCAGTTTTCTTGCATCAAGCTTTTTATCTATGGGGATTGGTATGTCCTAGTAATCAAAACTTCTTTATTTTCCACTATTCTGTCAGGGTCATGATCCCAGTGTTTTTTTTCTTGGCACAGCAGTGCTACTCTGTTTATATAGCTTTCAGTTTATAAGATTTGCTGTCTTACTGTGCTTTTCTGCATGGAGTTTTTCTGACATCAGCAAATCATGATTTTCCTGTGAGTGTACCCTTTCGCTGTCCATTCATTTTTTTTTTAGTGTGAGTTATTGATAAATAATGCACACTAAAACAAAATGGAACAAGATGTACATGAAAAGAAATGAGAATCCAATAATAAAAAAGAAATAGAAAAAAAAAGAAGATTCCCTTCTTTATAATTTCTGTAATATTTAGGACATTTTGCTTGCACTGATAATAATTGGTAGGCAAACGACGGCAGAAAAAGACCCTCCCGATCCATCCAGTCTGCCCAACAAGGTGGCCACAGCCATGATAGCCACTCCATGCAGGCCCCAGCCACAACCATGCTGGTTGTGTAGTCAACACCAAGGAAAACATATAGGCAGCCAAACATGATGGGGATGGTACATGGTTATAACCAAGATGCCAAGTATTGCTGACTAGTATTCAATTTCTAGTCAAAATGTCTTCCCTTCCTTTCCAAGCTGCATAACACCCCACTTGCAGTACGTGACAATAAAATGATCTAACACACCGGAGGTGTTGAAACTTCACCTGTCTTTTTCCATTTGTGGTACACAGACCATGGACATCTGTCCAGCATTGGCATCAATTCCCCCTTGCTGGAAATGTTCCTTCTTCTTCCAGTCTCTTGCCATTTGACAGGTGTGAAAGTGTTTGTGCTTAAAGAATGGTATACATTAACATTAGTCATATGCAAAGAAAGGTTTGGGCACTAATTTATGCACCCAAATAATCAAGGTATAGACAGTTGCACCTGCTCATGACGCCCAGAAAGAAAATGCTGTAGGTAAACAATAAAAATTTTCCTTGATTTACCTATAAAACAAAAGATATCCACAAAAATGTGTATTCTAACTGAGGAATAAATTAGGACACCCCCCACATATCCTCCCACTTAAAGTGGCTCAAATCACACACAAGTATATCACATCAGTTGCACATGATTAGAACATCGTTGTGCAGCATTTTGAAGGAGGTTTGCCCTACTTAAACCTTAGACATTTTAGTTGGTGTGCTTATGACTGCTGCAGTGAGAGTGAACACCATGGTGAGATCAAAAGAGCTGTCTGAGGCTTTCAGAAAGAAGATTGTAGCAGCTTATAAGACTGGTAAAGGATCTAAAAAGATCTCAAAAGAATTTGACATTAGCCATTCTACGGTTCGGAAAATGGTGTACAAGTGAAGGACTTTCCAAACAAGTGCTAACATGCTCAGATCTGGCTGTCCAAGCAAGTTGACCCCCAGAGCAGACCGAAAGATGCTAAAAGAAGTCTCAAAAATCCCTAAAATGTCATCACGGGACCTACAGCAGGATGTTGCTACTGTTGATGTGAAAGTGCATGCCTCTACAATCAGAAAGAGACTGCACAAATTCAACTTGCATGGGAGGTGTGCAAGGAAGAAAACTTTGCTCTCTAAGAGAAACATCAAGGCCAGACTGAAGTTTGCCAGAGAGAACGTAGACAGACAGCAGGACTTCTGGAATATTGTTCTATGGACAGTTGAGTCTAAAATTGAATTATTTGGACACCAGAAAAGAGGACATGTTTGGTATACACCAAATACAGCATTCCAGGAAATGAATCTCATACTAACTGTGAATCATGGAGGTGGAAGTGTCATAGTTTGGGGATGCTTTGCTGCAGCAGGACCTGGCCAGCTCACCATCATAGAATCCACCATAAATTCTACCATGCATCAGAGGGTGATTGAGGAACATGCAAAACCATCTGTTAGAAAATTAAAACTGAAGCGGAACTGAACCTTGCATAGTAACATATAGTAACATAGTAACATAGTAGATGACGGCAGATAAAGACCCGAATGGTCCATCCAGTCTGCCCAAGCTGATTCAATTTAAATTTTTTTATTCTAATTTTTTTAATTTTTCTTCTTAGCTATTTCTGGGCAAGAATCCAAAGCTTTACCCGGTACTGTGCTTGGGTTCCAACTGCCAAAATCTCTGTTAAGACTTACTCCAGCCCATCTACACCCTCCCAGCCATTGAAGCCCTCCCCTGCCCATCCTCCACCAAACGGCCATACACAGACACAGACCGTGCAAGTCTGCCCAGTGACTGGCCTAGTTCAATATTTAATATTATTTTCTGATTCTAAATCTTCTGTGTTCATCCCACGCTTCTTTGAACTCAGTCACAGTTTTACTCTCCACCACCTCTCTCGGGAGCGCATTCCAGGCATCCACTACCCTCTCCGTAAAGTAGAATTTCCTAACATTGCCCCTGAATCTACCACCCCTCAAGCTCAAATTATGTCCTCTGGTTTTACCATTTTCCTTTCTCTGGAAAAGATTTTGTTCTACGTTAATACCCTTCAAGTATTTGAACGTCTGAATCATATCTCCCCTGTCTCTCTTTTCCTCTAGGGTATACATATTCAAGGCTTCCAGTCTCTCCTCATATGTCTTCTGGCACAAGCCTCCTATCATTTTCGTCACCCTCCTCTGGACCGCCTCAAGTCTTCTTACGTCTTTCGCCAGATATGGTCTCCAAAACTGAACACAATACTCCAAGTGGGGCCTCACCAATGAGACAGTGACCCATAACATACAAGTAAATCCACCAAGGACTGGCTGAAAACTAAGAAATGGAGAGTCCTGGAGTGGCCGAATCAAAGCCCTGATCTTAATCCCATTGAGATGCTGTGGGGTGATTTGAAATGGGCTGTACATGCAAGAAACCCCTCAAACATCTCACAGCTGAAAGATTTCTGCATTTAGGAGTGTGCCAAACTTTCCTCAGACCGATATCGGAGACTGATAGATGGCTAAAAGAAGAGTCTCACTGCAGTTATTTCAACCAAAGGGGGTATCACTAGTTGTTAGGGTATAAGGTGTCCTAATTTATTCCTCAGTTAGAATACACATTTTTGTGGATATCTTTTGTTTCGTGAGTAAATCAAGGACAATTTTTGTTGTTTACCTGCAATTACCGGTACATCACTTTCTTTTCAGAGATAAAATATATATATATATATTTGACATCGATATGTCAACATTTCTTAAGAAAGAACTGAATATTTCATGGGGTGTCCTAATTTTTACACATGACTGTATATAGCTTGATGATAAATATCCAATACGACTATAGCTTAGCTCAAAACATGATAATGTCAGTGTGACAGCTATCTGACTGCTTTGTATTAAAGCTTATTTCTGAAAATTATATATATATATATATATATATATATATAAAAGAATTAATCCACCTTCCTCAAAAATCAAAAACAATTATAGATCTTATAACTAAAAATTGTTTTCATCAGGCTGGTATGTGAACTAAATTTTGTGTATCTTGAAAAAGTTTACGAAGACATACCGGTACTTTCTGCTATTGATTGCATATTAGATTTTTCATGACAAGAGCTAAGTCAATTTTTCAGCAAGCTGTACAGAATTTGGAGAAATGATTGACTTAAGAAATAGATTCAGTCAAAACTTTCTTTTTTAAAATGTATGTGGATAAAGGACCTATAATTGTATTAACACTCATGTTACAGCCAAGCCAGTTGAAATGAAAGAGCATATCCTCTACTAATTGTATGTATTGTCTGCCTTCTTGTTGCCAAGAAAGTTTTTCACAACAAAAACAAATGAAGACCAGGCACATGATTCGATTTCATTCACTGATCCTATGAAATGTGGGTCATTTATAAGTTGTTTGATCTGTGGACCATCAAAAATTCCTCTCTTCAGTTTTTCCATGGTAAGTTCAGGTAATATATGTGCTATGGGGCTCGTAATTGAAACAGAAATATGTCTAAAAACCCATGGCTCACTAAAGTGGTGAAGGAAGTGATCAGAGATATGAAGACTTCGTTTAAGGAATGGAAATGGTCAAAAACGGACAAAAACTGGAAAAAGCATAAACAGAATCAACACAGGTGCTATAAGGTGGTAAAAGGGGCCAAAAGAGACTACTAGGAAAAAATAGCCAAGGAGGCAAAAAACTTCAAGCCGGTATTTCGATATATCAAGGGGAAATGACCTGCAAAGGAAGCGGTGGGACCGTTGGATGACCATGGAATAAGAGGTGTGCTAAAGGATGACAAAGTCATCGCAGATATGCTGAACACATTTTTTGCGTCTGTATTTACCGAAGAGGATATACACAACATACCGGAACCTGAAAGGTTATAAGCTGGAAGCGAAGACGGGAAACTGACAGGGTTGATGGTCAGTCTAGAAGAGATATGCAGGCAGATTGATAGGCTTAAGAGTAACAAATCCCCGGGACCGGATGGCATCCATCCAAGGGTCATTAAGGAACTGAAAGGGACTATAGCTGAACTACTTCAATTAATAGCAAATCTGTCGATCAAATCGGGAAATATTCTGGAAGACTGGAAGGTGGCGAATGTTATACTGATCTTCAAAAAAGGTTCGAGGGGAGATTCGGGAAACTACAGACCAGTGAGTCTGACCTCGGTACCGGGAAAGATGGTAGAGGCGCTGATAAAGAACTGCATCATTGATCACCTTGACGGACACGGTCTGATGAGGACCAGCCAGCACGGTTTCAGCAAAGGCAGATCTTGTTTAATGAACTTGCTGCACTTCTTCGAGGGAGTAAACAGGCAGATAGACAAGGGCGACCCAGTCGACATTGTATATCTGGATTTTCAGAAGGCGTTCGACAAAGTTCCATATGACCGATTACTTCGGAAAATTGCGAGCCATGGAATCGAGGGTGAAATACGTGGATTAAAAACTGGCTGGAGCATAGGAATCAGAGAGTGGGGGTAAATGGACAATACTCGGACTGGAAGATCATCACCAGTGGGGTACCGCTAGACTCGATGCTTGGACCCGTGCTCTTCAACATCTTTATAAATGATCTGGGCATTGGTATGACAAGTGAGGTGATTAAATTTGGGGACAATACAAAGTTATTCAGAGTAGTGAAGAGACAGGGGGATTGTGAAGATCTGCAACGTGACATAATCAAGCTGGGGAAATGGCCATTGACATGGCAAATGAGGTTCAACGTGGATAAGTGTAAAGTGATGCATGTAGGTAACAAAAATCTCATGCACGAATACAGGATGTCCGGGGCGGTACTTGGAGAGACCTCCCAGGAAAGAGACTTGGGAGTTCAGATCGACAAGTTGATGAAGCCGTCTGCACAATGCGATATGGCGGCAAAAAGGGCAAACAGAATGCTAGGAATGATAAAGAAGGGTATCACGAACAGATCGGAGAAGGTTATCATGCCGTTGTACTGGCCATGGTGCACCCTCACCTGAAGGACACGGTACTACTCAAAAGGGTCCAGAGAAGAGTGACTAAAATGGTTAAGGGGCTGGAGGAGTTGCCGTACAATGAAAGATTAGAGAAACTGGGCCTTTTCTCCCTCATCAGAGGAGATTAAGAGGGGACATGATTAAAACATTCAAGGTACGGAAAGGAATAGACTTAGTAGATAAGGACAGGTTGTTCACCCTCTCCAAGTTAGGGAGAACGAGAGGGCACTCTCTAAAATTGAAAGGGGATAGATTCCATATAAACGTAAGGAAGTTCTTCTTCACCTAGAGAGTGGTAGAAAACTGGAACGCTCTTCCAGAGTCTTTCTTAGGGGAAAACACCCTCCTGGGATTCAAGACAAAGTTAGACAAGTTCCTGCTGAACCAGAACGTACGCAGGTAGGGCTAGTCTCAGTTAGGGTGCTGGTCTTTGACCAGAGGGCCGCCGCGTTAGCGGACTGCTAGGCACGATGGATCACTGGTCTGACCCAGCAGCGGCAATTCTTATTTTCTTAGAGAAAAGGCCTAGTATTCTTCATCTACCTTTTAGTTTATTCATACATAAAGGTAATTCTATAAGGAGCTTCCCAATATTAGGTAGGAGGAAGTTGTATCAATGTCAGTATTCTAGTTATTTATGTACCTGTAAGCGGCTTATATAAAATACTGCCTAGCAAATAAGTATGCTCCAGAATTTGATGCCATGCACTTTGCCACTGGGTATGTGCTTAGGTGGAGTTTGGTGGAGACTGAGAGTCATGCTTAAGTTATAAAATTTTATCATTTACATCATTTAGGCATGGGCATTTACATCAGCTATTCTAATTGTGTAACTGTTAATGTACATAGTATATGCTTGTTTTCAGCCATTTTAGCTAATATTCTATGAAAAACAGTAGGCACCCATGTAAATTTGGATTTTAAAAAGTTGTACTTACTCCTGCAGTGAGACAAGTGGAAGCTTTTGAGGAGGTAATTTTTTTCAGTCACGTAGGTGCATTTGTTATCTTAAGATAATAGGTATAACATGCATACCCAGGTGCATTCCCTGCCTGTTTTAAAATTGTCCTCCAAAAGTTCTGACATGCTTTATACCTTTTATTTAAAGAGAGATGCAAGGGGGATACCGTGTAAATTCTTCAAAATAACTAAGTACATATGCTATTTTTCACCCCAGGTATTATGTGTACAGTATTTGGTATGGAAAAGGTTTTAAAGGTATTTAAACAGGCCAATTTACACAGGTTTACTGCCGTTTACCTAGGTAAATGGCTTTGGCAGTGGTCCTTTATGAACAATAACCCTTCCAAGCTTAATCAAATCTTCTATTTGTGTCAAAGGAATAAATCTGTAGCCCAGCAGCCCATATTGCTTCAGATCATAAATCAAGACATCCTGTAGTATTATTGCCAGTTTGCGGAGTTGCTGTGCTGGCTTTCAGTGCTTTCTGTTTTTCCTTGAAATCATGCCATGGCATTCATTTCAGCACAATTCGACAACATTACCAGGTACTGTAAGCCAAAGGGATCTTTGGAAATCAACCTGGGGCTTAGCATCCACCTCACTAAATACAGAATGTTTTGCTTTGTTTTCTTGTAAACTCAGTGGTTTATTTTCAGCACACAATGAGTGGCTTATTATTTTATTAGCCTGAAGATCATTTTTTTTGCAGATTGCGTGTAAATCTTATTTTTGTGCTGAATATCTATGCATTTTAAAAATCCAATTTTTCTTCTTTAATCCACTACGTTTTCTTATTTTTAAATCACTGACAATTTTGTTCATGCTTAAATTCAGCCAAGTTGACTTTGGAAGGTAATTGAAAATTTTAAGTTAGCTCTTTTCTTCATAGGCAACTCAACTGGTGAACAATTATAGATAAGGGATGGAAGTAAGAATGTTCATTGGGATAGCAGAACACATTTTTACTTTTCAACGGTTGAGTGTCACACTTGACACAGATATATAAAATTAATTCAATGATGAAAAGGCAGTAAAAGATCCTTACAACACTCTTCATTCATAACAGGTTATGTAAACACTCATTGATATAATAATCACTGTTAGAATTAGGCTGTACAATTTCTATTGGATTGAGAATATTATGAAATTGTTTTTCCTATCTTCAAATCAATTCCATCTTTTCACAGCCCTATGGAATACATAGTAATATTGACTGAATTTTAGTTATCCTCTTGACACATTAGCACTGAACAGATCACCTAAGGCTTGTGAATGATTTGGAAATGTGAAAGCTGGTTCAGTTTGATTGCATCTCATACCAGGAAAAAAAAACCAGCAACAAGCAATCACTGCCTTAAACGGAATTTGGTTTCATTCACTGAAACTCATTAGTGCATCATAATATTAAGTTCACCTGTCTCAGCTAAAGTGGGTTCAAAAGCATTTGGAGGACGGAGTGAGAAAGCTTCTATAAAAAAAAGTTCGATATTTAACTGCTCTAGGAAATCTAACTTTGCCATGAGCCATCTCATTTTCAAAAGTACTGTATATTAGAGCTAGCTAACTTAATGTAGCATAGAAGTTCAATTGGAGTTCTTTTTTTCTAATGAACATCCAGACATATTAATGGATAATCAGGACTAATATTTTCCCACAGCCCATAAACCCCTCTTCATTTAACTGAGTTTTCTTGCAATAAACAAATACATTTGACATAGCTAATGTTTCTTGACTTTATGCTTCTTATACGCTGCTTTATTTGTATGCATGTTCAGAACTGATGATTTATGCATTTACCACCAACCTGAAATTACTAGATTGCAGGGCACTGAAGAAGACAAGCCTCTTTGCCAGGGAATTTATTCTGAAAGCTAAGTACAGGAGAAAAGCCCTCCCCCCCCCCCCAATGAATGTCTCATTTCAAGCAACTATATGACAGTCTGCCCTGTGTCAGACTCTGATAGATTTTCAGTATGAACAATGTTCTTTGGGCTTGATTTAATAAAGTATGCTGCCATATTAATACACACTAGCAGCATTATCACAATTATTATGTATTAACACTCTAACCCCCCCAATTCTGTATATGGCGCCTTAATCAGTACGCACGGCCAATCTGCGCACACAACTTAATTGATCAATTGGCACTGATAATTGTCAATTAACACCTCATAACTGACTCTAACTGGTCCTAATTTAAAGTTATGCACACAACTCGGAAAGTGCAATTCTGTAAAAAGGATGCACTTGTTGCAGTGTGTGAATTTGCAATGGGGGCATGAATAGGAATGGATTGTGGGCATTCCTAAAAGTTATGTGCATCGTTATAGAATATGCCTGATCCGCGCACAACTTAAGCGCAGGCATTTAAGCTGATGTACCTAAAAATGACACTGATCAACAAGCATTTTGCTTCTGGAGTTCTGTCACCTGTACCTTAATAAGGGCCACATGCTGACTCTAAATCTGAAAACGTTTTTTGTCTATTACATCCTGTTTTTAAGTTATGTGTCAGTTTGTGTTTATATCATTTTTGTCAATAACACTACCATGAAGTGTCGGTATTTTACTGTTTCTGTAACACAATATTGCATTTTAGGACAGCTCATTGATCACATAGAAACATGACAGCAGATAAAGGCCAAATGGCCCATCTAGTCTGCCCAGCCACAGTAACCATTATCTCTTTCTCTCTCTCAGAGATCCCACGTGCCTATCCCAGGCCCTCTTGAATTCAGACACAGGACTCCTTTTACAAAGCCGCGCTAGCGGTTTTATCGCATGCACCGGATTAGCGCGCGCTAGCCGGAAATCTACCAGCTGCTCGAAAGGAGGCAGTAGCGGCTAGCGCATGCAGTAAGTTAGCTTGGGCTATTCCACGCGTTAAGGCCCTAGTGCGGCTTTGTAAAAGGAGCCCACAGTCTCTGTTTCCACCACCTTTTCTGGGAGACTGTTCCACGCATCTACCACCCTTTCCGTAAAAAAGTATTTCCTCAGTTAATCCGGAGCCTATCTCCTCTTAACTTCATCCTATACCCTCACATTGCAGAGTTTCCTTTCAAATGAAAGAGACTCGACTCATGCACATTTATATTACGTAGTTATTTAAACGTCTATCATAACTCCCCTCTCCTGCCTTTCCTCCAAAGTATACAGATTGAGATCTTTAAGTCTGTCCCCATATGCTTTATCACGCAGACCCCATACCATTTTATTAGCCTTCCTCTGGACCGACTCTGTCCTTTTTATATCTTTTTGAAGATGTGGCCTCCAGAATTGTACACAATATTCTAAATGAGGTCTCACCAGAGTCTTATACAGAGGCATCAATACCTCCTTTTTCCTACTGGCCATACCTCTCCCTAGTCAACCTAGAATCCTTCTAGCTTTCGCCGTCACCTTTTCAACCTGTTTGGCCACCTTAAGATCATCACATACAATCACACCCAAGTCCCGCTCTTCCGTCGTGCACATAAGTTCTTCACTCCCTAAACTGTACCGTTCCTTCTGGTTTTGCAGCCCAAATGCATGACCTTGCATTTCTTAGCATTAAATTTTAGCTGCCAAATTTCAGACCATTCTTTAAGCTTCGCCAGGTCTTTCTTCATGTTATTCACACCATCCGGCATGTCTACTCTATTGCAGATTTTGGTATCATCCGCAAAGAGGCAAATCTTACCCGACAACCCTTCAGCAATATAATTTATAAAAATGTTAAAAAGAACAGGCCCAAGAACAGAACCTTGAGGCACACCACTGGCAAGATTGTAGTTCTCCTCTTCCCATTGTTCCAGTTTGTTTTAGTTTATTTTGTCTATCGTACTAATTGCCCCCTGTAATGTCTGTTTTTATTAAGTTAGTCATATTATATATATTTTATTTATACCTTTTAGCTAATGTACACCGCCTAGAAGTCTGATTAGGTAGTATAACAAATTTTTAATAAACTTGGAAACTTGGCACTGATTTTTTTAGATGCCATGTATAGAATCAAGCCCTAAGTTCATTTTATAAAGGCATGGATAAGTGTTAAAGGGAAAGTGGGGCATACACATGGATGGAAGGGACATGAGCATGTCCTCCAGTTATATGTATAACTTATTGTATACTATAAATTATGTGCATCCTTGTCGTATTTGGGCACGTGGAATTATAGAAAGTCTGTTGCAGAAGAACACCAGATTCATCTGGTGTGATATAACATTAGCTGAGCTGAGGTCACCTGCTGGTAATATTTATTGGATGTTGGTAAGGGTGAAATGAGGGGGGGGGCAAAGAGTGAAGGGAACATATGATGATGTTAAGGGTCTGTAGAATAAGGAGGTAAGAAAGGGTTAATAGAGCTTGTAAGAAAGAAAAAGGACTGAGGAGGTTTTTAAGGTGATGGGGCGGAGCAGTCACGGGATTGGTTAGATGTTTGTGGCAGGTTAGAGGGAGTTCTGTGAGGAAAGGGGAAGAGTAGAGTAGTCTCTTCAGGAAAAAAAACATTCCTCCCTCTCCTTTGAATACACCAACTGTTTAGAACACCTTTGGATCCTTTTGCTTTTATATTTTATTGGCATTTTAAAATAAAATAAAAAGTTCTTCATTCCTGCTAGTTTTGATGTTGTTCCTTTATATTTTGGTTCTCATTTTTACAGTACTTTTATCCTCTTTTTTGTGTTATGTATAAGAATTGGACCAGGGGGCCATCAAAACTGGACTGGAATTAATAACACATTATTAATTCTACTAATAACTACCCAAAATCCTAAATACATAGTGTTCATCCCACTAGGACAATATGTATGGATTAGGAGAAATTGCTCCAAAGAGACATTTTATGTTCTGAAATAAACTAGATTTATTAAACAAGGTTTTCGAAAGGCATTATCAAACCTAGTAAGGGGAGCTTCTTTTTCAATTCCTAAGTTTAGATGAGATTTTGAACAAACACGATGCCATTGGATTTGACGTACTCTGTAATAATTGCAATGAGATGAGCTAGTTTTCTGTTTTCTATGCGGCATGTAGGACCACTCAGAGGTTAAAAAGCAAAGGACTTAAAGGTGCAACAAAGTAATCAAGAAGAAGAATGCAAAAAGTTCCATGCCTGTACAGTATGCAGTCCTGAACATTCAGGTAGATTAGATGGATTTAAATTCATGGATATTGAATCAATCAGAAAGCAAAATGGGAAAGTAATTGACTGAATAAATTATGTGCAAAAAAAACCAAAACATTCTAAATTTTAGTTACAGATTCTCTAGCTCCTAAGGGGAAAAATGAAGAAATTGATTTTAGGTCAGTCTTTCAATACTGAATATGTGAGTTTAGTATTATTCATATGTTTTTAACTGTTATGATCTAGATGATTTCATTGAGTTCTGAATTAGAGGTCTGCACGGGAACGGGGATCGCGGGAATCCCCCCCTAACCCACAGGACTCCCACAGGGACCCCCCTCTGGCCCACGGGACTCCCACGGGGACCCCCTCTAGCCAATGGGACTCCCATGGGGCTGGAAGGCTTTGGAAGCTGGGTTCGTCCATGTAATATAATGGACATGTCAGCCTTAGTAAAAGAGGGGGTTTATAAGTTAATTACCTGAACAGAAAACAAAAAAAGGGTTCCACCAAAGAGATTCCACAAGGAAAACAGCAAAAGAAACTGTGGAATTGATGATTCTGTCAGAAGTAATTGCTGCTTTTTATGGGGACGGGCGGGGATGGAGGTAATTCCTTGCGGGGATGGGTGGGGACGGAGAGGATCCTGGCGGGGATGGGTGAGGACGGAGAGGATCCTGGCAGGGATGGGTGGGGACGGAGAGGATCCTGGCGGGGACGGGCGGGGATGGGTGGGATTTCTGTCCCTGTGCAACTCTCTATTCTGAAAATACAGTACTAACATAAATGTAGCATATTTTTTAAAATTGAATGCCTGAATTTCTACCACATTATATCACTTTCTTACAGTGTTGATCTGTGTTTATAGACTATTGTTGATTTTCAATGTGGAATAATACTTTCAGCACTTGGATTCAACTTTGGATGTGGGGGGGGGGGAGGGAGGAGGAGATAATCGGTTGAATAAAAGCACAGTGAACATTTAGAATAGAAATACTAAAATTTCATGCTTGCACTTCTTCCATCATAACATAATCTCATCAACACCTTCAATAACATATCTAACAACTGAATGTGAATAAAACAATTTAGGCCATAGCTTTATATAAAAATTGAAGCTATTCCAAATTCAAATTTTCATTTTCCCATTTTTCCAGAGTGACCTCTTCCTACCCATACCCTGTCAGCTAGTTGATAACAACCTATCTATCCAAATACAGCAAGTTTCTTCATACTTAATATTAAACCACATTCTCATCTCCACCCCCTTGCATACAAGTATATCACAGCAAAAATACTCTTAAAATCACAACCCATATTTTCGGCCACCTCGAAGAACCCCTTTTCTGCTCAAAGCTGCGACTCCTCTTCACCAGATACCCACAACCTTAACAAACCCCCTACACCCACAAAATATTCTTGCTACCATCTACTTGAACAGAACAATAGAGAAAAAGAGTGTGAATGAGTGAGCAATCTTTTACCCTAATACCCCACTTTTACCCTCCAGTGCCCACACAACCTCACACTACTCTCTCAACCTTCCACCACCCAAAATCATAATACTTTCCACACACAACTCAATGCCTGCTCACCATAAACCAATCAAAATCCTCCTTTCTGCCACTAATCTCCAGCTTCCTTTCACCCCAGCAACATCCACTCATATCACAGTACCAAGATCCTTGACTAACACTTGCTATTCTCATCTCCATACAATCCACCACACCCCTTTCACCACTACCACCATCACCCATCTAATGATTTTACCAGCTATGTCAGCAGCTCGGCCCAATGTTAGCCTATTCCTCATTCTGTGAGCTTTCCTATATCATCCTCTTAGGACCCAAGAGACAAAGCTCTGGAGTCTCAATGATGGTAAAAGGTGATGGTACAGGGAGATGAAGGGAGTGGAGGTGGGGGTCATATCTTCATCCCTCCAGTGGCAAGCTGTTCAACCTGGATGTGATTGAAACGGGTTTAGATAAAAATGTCCTTCTTTCTTGCTTTGGACATTTCTTCCCATTCCATAAACCACCTTGAACTACCATGGCTTTGGCGGTATTAAAGAAAATAAATTATTATTATTATTATTATCATTATTAAAGGACATTCTAGTTTGGGGCACACCCTAGTCCCACTGAAAACACCCTAGTCCCACTGATACACGTCCTCTTGCTATTTGGATGAACTGCAATTTAACCCTTTAATTAGCATATAGTGAAATGGCTGCTTTATGTAACTTGATGTTGAACAAGAGCAACAGTGCCAAGTAACAGGCATTTGGAGATGCAGATCTCCCATAAGTGCCATAGAAGACACATGATGCTTCTGAGCAACAATGACAAATAAAGGGCTAAATCAACCAAATTCTGTCTTTCAGAAATCACAATTTATGTCTTTTTAGCAGATGGGCATTTTTTGGCCATTTTAAGATGTTTATCTGCTTCAAAAATGAGCATCATAGTGTTATGTGTAACACAAATGACATCACTACCTCAATGTAAAAATTACAAAACTCAATGTAAGATACTTTATTAAAATATATATTTGTATATTTTTTTTAATCTTATCAATCTGAAGCCAAACAATATATTGCTGATTTATAATTAGCTGTCCACTTGACATTATGACAAAAAGATAGTTTGCACTTCTCTGATGTACAAAAGAATATGCTAATTACCCTGTCAAATGGCTTCTTATTTCCACATAACATTTCTAGAGCACATACTGTATACATACTATACCACAAATGGTTCCTCACTTCACATTAAAATTCTGCTCTTAAACAGCGGGTGTGAGTACTTTAGCTAGAGCTCCAAAATGATTAATGTGAAAATTAATTAGTATATCTGAAGTATTAGTTGTGCTTTAAATAACAAATTGCTTCTTAATCATTTTTTTAGAACATGAACAAGGTATATGAATGTTAATACTAAAAGCTCCAAAGAAGAAACAGCGCTGTAAAAAATTGATCAGCATATCTGAACAACAAAGGCATGAGTAATATGAAAATTAGTCACCATAGCCAAAAAGCTGAGTCAACCCACCCGTAGACAAATATTTTATTCATTATTTAATAGTGAGTGACGTCATTACTCATTTGTAGGTTTGGAAAAACACAACAGATAAGTTCTCCTATTCCATATCCTAATGATGTTACACTGTAATATAATAGTCCACATAAATAATTAAAGGAAAGAGCATTGAACAGCACATAATTCATACACTGTATTATATGATTGTAAAATTTAAATATTTAATGAAGAAAAGGAAATAAGCTACTCCATTTCTTTACAACTTTAATATTAGAGATTATCAATCAAATTTAAAAATGTTAGTGATAATTATTAATGTACGGTCAACACAGAGCAGACATTACTACCTATCTAGTTGCCTACTTTCAAATTGAAAGACTCATAACTTAGACCAGTGTCTCAAACTTTTTCGAGCCAGGGCACACTATAAGTAGTGGCCACAGCTTCAAGGCACTCAGAAGTGTGCGGACGTTGCCGTGGTGACATCACGCACATGCGTGACATCATCACGCTGACATCCATGCATGTGCAGAAGCACTACAGACAGGCCCTGAAATGCCAGTAGGGCGTGCCAGCAGGGAAGTCTAACAAATATAAACTGAGTACCCCTAACCACAGACCTCCCAAACTCCACCCTAGACCCACCTAAGCTCTTCCCCAGATCCCACCCCCTTTACTAATTGTAATGTAATTTTTTCCATTCATTTTTCATATACACAGCAGATATAAATTCTCAAAACTGACACATTTCAATCACTACGTATAAAATAATTTTCCCTACCTTTGTTGTCTCGTGACTTTATTTTTCTGTGCTTTTAACTATGTTTCTAGGGCCTTCTTATCCATTGACTGTTTTTCTCTCCGTCTTCACTTTCTGCCTTGCATCCATCTTTGAGAATAACTTTGTGAAGAGAGAGCAACTTCCAGCAGTGAAGCAATTATACATCACCAATTCTAATATTATTCAGAGTTTTAAAGGACTTTTATCAAATTTATGATTTGGTCTCCTGAGGCAGAAAGCGAAACGGGGCCACGTTGGGACCTCAAGCCCTTCATAAAGTTAAGTTATTATTTTATAACTTACCCAGTTTCAGAGATGTTAACTTAATACTATTCATGAAGAAAAGAAAGCTATGACACATTGAAGCATTGAAAAATTGTGATACATTCTTTATTTATCTGTATCCTAGCTTGAAGTGTGATCTTTATTGAAACAGTTACAATGATTGCATCCATCTTTGGCATTATCTTAACATTCAATATTTCCATTTTTCTGCTTTCTTCTCAAAATCTCTCTCTCTCTCCTTTCCTCTCTATTTTCATGTCTGACATCTCTCTCCTTCCCTCCTTCCCCTGCAGTGGTCCAATGACATCTCTCTCCTTCCTTTCCCCCTTTCCCAGTCTGGCATCTCTCTCCTCTCCTTCCCATAATCTGGCATCCCTCTTTACTACCACTATTATTATTTCTATAGCGCTACCAGACTCCCCTCCTTCCCTTCTATTCCCTGGTCTGATATCTCTCCCTTCCTTTGGTCATCTCTCCTCCCCCCTAGTGTAATATTTATCTTTCCCTTCCTCCTTTCTGCCCCCTGCAGTCCATCTCTCTTCCCTTCCTCCTTTCTGTCCCCTTCCCAGTCCAACATTTATCCCTCCTTTCCAGTAGTCCAACATTTTTTCTCTCTTCCTCATGCATGTTTCTCCTCTGGTCCTCCTTCCCTCCCCAACCCAACCAACATCTCTCTCTCTCCCCCTCCACAAGTCCAACTTTTCACTCTCTGCCTTCTCCCCTTGCAGAGTGTAACATTTCTCATTCCCTCCTTTCTGCCCTCCCCATCCATCTCGCCCTCTCCATGAGTCCAACACTTTTCCCCTCCTGCACGCTTTCTCTCTCTGTCCTTGCCTCTTCCCTCAAGTGGCATCCCTCCTTCCCACTCCCAACCCAACATGCTCTCTCTCCATGCACTGTCTCACCCTCCCCTTCAGTGTGTAGCACCTTTCCTTTCCTTCCCTTTCAGCCAGGTCCAGCAGCACCTCTTCTCCCTTCCTTTTCCCTCTTCCCCCTGTCCATCAGTACCCCTTCTCCCTTCCCTGTCCAGCAATACCTCTCCTGTCACTGCTAGCAGCAGCTCACTGTATGCTTTTAACTTCGGCACACAGCTGCCACTAGCATTGGTTTAGCCCAGTTTCATCAGGCAGCCTCAAGGCCTTTGCTAGCATGCTTCCTTCCACATCCTTCCTTCAGAACAAAACCCTGCCAAAATTTCTCACTCCCTGCTCTCACACCTAGCTCCTCACCCCCACCTTTGCTCACCAATCCAATCAGCCTAACTCTCCCTTTGCAACTCATCTTCATATTTAAACCTTTCCCATCCCTTCCTTATTCCTCATGTGTGCTCGGCCAAGTTAATGTACCCATAGCCGAGCCCATGAATATCTCGAAACACATTAATAGTAACCTCCAATGTATGTTGTTAGATACTAAATATTTAACAAATGTCTGTGTTTCTTTATCTCTCTCTCCTTGGCCGCTGTCTCTGTTCTTCTGTCTTCCCCTCTCCCCAAGCAAAGCTATCTGCCTCCAGCACACACCTCCCCCCCAAAGCAGCCCCCTTTCCCTCTCCCTATTTCTCCATGGCCCCTTCTGTCCCCCCAGCACACCCCTCCCCCCAAAGCAGCCCCCTTTCCCTTTCCCTCTCCCCCTGGCCCCCGGTATTGATCCCCTTCTTACCCTCCCTCCATCCCGGCGTCTTCTGGCCTGCTCCTCTTCAAAGCAGCCTGTAATCGTGGTGGCCGGCTTCAGATCCCGTGCGTCAGAGGGAACGTGCTAATGAGGTTGGAGAGTGGCCTGCGAGGTTCTTTAAAGCCGGCCACGATCACAGGCTGCTCTGAAGAGGAGGATCGGCGGCGGCAGTGGCAGTGGTGACCGAGGGCGGGAGTTGTGTTCCCTGCCGAGGACGCGGACAGGGAGAGAGCTTGCCTGCGCTTCCGGTTGGTAAGTGAGGGCGGGAGGAGGGGAGTGGCCAGAATGTTCCCTCCCACGGCCATGGATCACACACCACAGTGGCAGGGATCACGTTTTAACAGTTTTAACAGTGCATGCGCCGGTAAGCTTTTATTATATAGGATAGATAGATAGATAGAATGGGCTTTGCCATTTAGCGCATGCTAATTCTCTTAACAAATGTTAAGATCAAAACATCCCTTGAACTTTCCATCCCTTAGGCCTCAATGAAGATCTTCTAAAGAAAACATGAGAAGAGTATATCAAACTATTTTTCATATCCCGCTAAAGCTTAATATGCATATTGCAGTACTTCATTTACAAATCCCAAAGACTACAAAGGACAGAGTCAATATCTATCTAATTGATAACCATTTCACAGAAAGGCTAAAAAAAACATTTCTTACACACACCATTAAGGGCCGGATTCTGTAACCAGCACCTATGTTGGTGGCCACCTTAAAAGCGACCGACAATCGTGTGTCAATAAATTGACAGCGCCAATTACAGAATTGCACCTAAATTCAGCCAAGATAGGTAGCTGAAATGTAGGCCCGGACAATCCTGGCCTACATTTCAGCCATCTATGTTTGCCGCCGCGGGATACTAAAGTCAGGCCACAGCAGCCTTAAGCCGATTGCGGCAGGGGAAGTTATCCCCGATCAGCTGAGCCAATATTCTGCGGTCTAAAGCACCTACCTAGCCATGATGCCAGCCGCCTTTTATTTAGGCATCAGTAAACGCTTCAATGCTGCTGTTTTTTGCTGTTTCTGATGATGTTTTTCAATTAACAGGCATTGGCAGGGTGTCTACCGATGCCTAAGTATAGGCGCTGGTTACAGAATATCCCCTCTAAGGGCTAGATTCACTAAGCAAACCAATCGTGTATCGATCGGTTTGTGACCCCTTTGTGACCCGATTTCCCTCTAACCTGATTCACTAACATGTGTACCGATCATCCTCCGATCTGATCCTGATTCATGCATGCAAATGAGGGGAAACGGCATGCAAAACAGGAAGGACGTGATTCACTAAACTTTCTTCTGGCACACCGACTGGCTGGCCAATCAAAAAACAAGTGACTGGTGATGACCAGTCGCTTGTGCTAAAACCCTGCTCTCTGCCCCGATTCTCCTGCTCTGGCCGCTCTGCTCTCTGCCCCATCTCCAATCTCCTGTTCTGGCCACCCTGCTTTCTGCTCTCTGCCCCCCGGTCTCCGATCTCCTGCTCTGGCCACCCTGCTCTTTCCTGCTTTCTGCTGCCTTTCCCCACAGTGCGAGCCTGTGGTTTTAACCCGTGGATTAAAAGTGGGGCTGCACTGTGGGGAAGGGCGGCAGAGAACAGGAGAGTCAGGGTGGCAAAACCCAGCGTCCCTACAAGTTTCCCAAGTGCCCGGGCATTGCCTGTTGTGAGCTCCTTCTTTTTTGCCATTTAAAGCATCTGAAGCACTTGAATGAGTGCTGGCAACCCCTTTTCTGGGGCTCAAAGCTAACCCGGCTAAACGGTGTCCTTGCTTCACTGCACTCGCTCCTCCCTCCTCCCCCCTGGGGCTACTCCAGAGAACATGCGCAGACCATCTACAGGAAAAGCAGATGGTCTGCACATGCGTCAGGATCCATGTGGTCGGTGGGGGGCGTTCCTCCGATCACCCCCATTTGCATTCTGAGCCTTGGTGAATTGGTCGGCCTGCCACAGATCAGCCACGGAGAGGCAGGTTAGTGAATCTAGCCCAAAGTGCTCAAAACCTTCAATGGGGGGGTGGGGGAGGGGGAGGGGCACATACTATGGGTTGAAACAATCAGATCATAGGATCTCTTATAATGACAGTTATTTCAGATCCCCATCCTGAGATCTAATTTTTAATCATATGTCCCCCACCATCTATCTATACCAAACCAAGATAGTTTCAAATCTTACAAATACCATCTAATTATTCTTTCAAATCTTGTAAATAACATCTGGTACTTCAGTCTTAGAGTAACACCTTAAAAATGTGGCAAACATTGCATAGTCTCTCTATATTTATATTCAATCCTCCAAAATGACAACACTTATCTCATTGGTCTTATGTAGACTCCAGTGCCGGCACAGCTTCCTTAATTCCTGATGCTCATTATTATCTTATTAAAGTGTTTCAATACACATGATCTTCTTCCAGGAAATTCCACCATAGTTGCCAATAACCCAAACTATTGATACCACAACTACTGGCACTTATTTTCACTGCAGGTCTGGGCTAATTTTATTGCATATTCTGTTAGGTCATCAGTGTGCATACTACAGGGTGGGCTACAGTAAAATAGGCTGCCTCTAAAACCAGTGCCACGCTCTTGGGAGAAGGCTATAGTCCCTTGCTTTCTGTCTGGCGACGTGGTATTGCCCCGTATACAGTGTTCCGGCTTTATTTTGCCTTCCTATTCAGTCCTGCTGTGTACATTGCGTCAGAAAGATGGTGTTTTCCCTGGAACAGTGAATAATGATTGTGGAAGACTATGCGCAAAGCGGATCGATTAAGGAAACACAAGAGGCCTTCACCGACAAGTACCCAGGAACAAAACCACCAGCTAAACATTGCTTTCAGAGTCTGATTCAGAAATGGCGTCAAACTGCACTGTTATCATTCATCTTGTCATATTGTTGCCGGAGGCGGGCTACTTTTCCATGGCCCACCCTGAAGAACCTCAGGCCATAGCAACTAAACACATGTTAAGCTTTTAACTCATAGGCATATAATTTGTATTCTTTTAAGTGAAATTTAAAAGCTTTGTACTTTGTTAATTTGAGCAAGAGGATCAAAAACTTTTCTGCAAGTATACAGTATGCTTCGGTTTCACAATTAACTAGTTCCTTTGGGAACGTCTATATAGCACATCTTTCCAAGCTAGTTACACTTTCCTTTTAGGTATGCAATCTAACAGCTTGACAGTTAAAAAAAAGAACTCAGCTAGATTATTTTTTTCTTTTTATTACAGCTAAACAAAATTTAATCTCCAAAAACATTAAAAAGCAGATTGTACAAATATTTAAAATTGGAATTAGAAGCTACTGTATTACCTACAGTACATAACACAAAATTGAATAAATAAATGAACTTGGGCTTTGCCCTCTCCCAAGTGTGAATTGAAACATGACATTCCATAAATATTATATGATTGTAAAATTTGGATATTTTAAAGAAAATCATCTTAGGGACCAGAAAATCCACTTGCAAATGCAGTCATGACTCTTTTAGATTCCAAAATGTCAGACACAGCTGGCACTTAAAAGTACCAGCATATTCTGCTACATCTCTTCTGTATTTTATTTTTCCCTATGAGACCATTAATTTAAGTAAGGATAACTTGTAGAATAAAACTTGGGTTTAAAAAGGCTTTTCTGGTTCTTGAAATAATGTACAAGCTAGCTACTTAAAGAACAAGGGTTTAGTTGCACTGGGCAAATACTGTGTTCTGAAGTGAAAAATGACATAAAGCCCCTGGAAAAAATAATGATTCTCTCATAAACATTTGGAGTATGCCAAAAATACACAGTGAGGAAATTTTTAAAGACTGGGACAAAGTTCATAGGTACTTATAGTACCCACAGATTTTTCACCAGTTTTCACAATGGAAGTACAGTATGGGGCTCATAATAAAAAAAAAACCAACTGTCTAAAAACTGGCCTAAATCCCAAGTACCCATAATCAGAGCTGGTTTTAAACGTATCTAAAACCAGCATAGGCCTTTCCCCTGCCTCTAAACACATAAAGCGAAAAGAGGCATTTTTAGAGGAGGGGAAAGGGCAGGAGGTGGGCCAACCTACACCTAGGCGTACAGCAGGTATAACCAAAAGTTTTGGCAGATTATCTAGTCGGCACTTATACGTTTTGACTTAGACCAAGTCAAAATAGGTATAAGTGCCAAAAAAGGGGCCGCTGAGCTGATCACTGCAGCTCAGTGGCCCCAGCAACCTGCCTACCACCTACTGCAACTATCACTGCAGGAGAGATGCCTAAGGCCCCGCCCACAGGAGGGGCCTAAGGCTACTGGGACGATTCCGGTTGGCCCAGGAGCTTCAGGCCCCACCTGTGGGCGTGGTTTGAGGCACCTAGGCCAATCAGGCCCTAAGGCCAGCCATTCCTGGGATGACTGGCCAGCCGGCCGGGCTTAGCAACCATCCATCCAGACATCGTTTAAAGGTACGGGGAAGGGGATTGGGGGGGTTGAGGGGTCAGCGGGGGGGTTTCGTGGGTCGTCGGAGAGGGCTGATCCGAGGTTTGGGGGGCATTCGTGGGAGGGGGGTGCGTCCAGGTCAGGAGGGCCTGGGATCCCTCCTGCCCATATCTTAGTGGGGGTGGGGGTAGGGGGTTCACCTGGGCAGGAGGGTTGGGCTCCCTCCTGCCCGATCGTAATTGGTAGGTGAGGGTGCCGCCGGGCAGGAGGGCTTGGGCTCCCTCTGCCCAGTCGTAATCACCATGGGGCAGGTTCGGGATCGCCAGGGTAAGAGGGCTTGGGCTCCCTCTTGCCCCAATCATAATCGGCAGGGCCAGGAGGCCTTGGGCTCCCTCCTGCCCTGATCATTGTGTGTGTGAGGGGGGGGGGGGTTGGATTCTATAACCGGTGTTGTTATTGACAGACACCGGTTACAGAATCCAGCTTTTAGGCAAAGGACTGGCTCCTCCTTCGCCTAAAAGCCCTTGTTTTGGGCGTTTGGGACTTCGGCTTTTTTTAGGTTGATTAAATGGTGCAAATTTAGATGTAATAATAATAATAATAATAATTTATTTCTTATATACCACTATACCGTGAAGTTCGAAGCGGTTTACAATAAAGATACATTTGATAGAAACGGTTTACAATAAAGATACGTTTAGTCAGTATATGGGATGCAAGTGGTTTACATTAAAGATTCATTTGTCAGTACATGGGATACAAGAGGGTTACAATACAAGTGATTTACTATCAAGGTGCATTTTGTCAGTGTAAGGGATACAGGTGGGTTACCATAAAGATACATTTAGTCAGTACATGGGTTACAAAAAAGATACGTTTTGTCAGTACATAGGGTGCAGGTGGGTTACAATAAAGATACATTATGTCAGTACATGAGATTCAAGGTGGAAAGTATAGTTAGTTTTGGGCCTTGGAATTAGGGGGCGAGGTGGAAGGGTCATGGTGGGGAAGAGTTGGATATAGGAATTTAGAATTTGTTAAACAGTCGTGGTAGTGGAGGTCTGGGCATTTAAACAGCTGAACGTAGAGGCAGGCCATTATCAAAAAAAACAACCCTTCTTTTGGATGGTTTTTTTTTTATAATGGACATTTTCCCTGCTTCTACTTTCAATGTTTAAGGCCTTAGGCCAAAAGGGGACTTAGATTTTTTTATTATTATGCCCCTCCACATGTATACCTTTGATTTGAAAGATGTCATTTCATAGGAATGGGTTGTTTTTTTCTGAGAAAATGTCATTTGCTGATAATACTGCACACTTCTTAAACCAGTGTTCCCTCTAAGCTAGGTGGGAGTCCTCTAGCTGCAATGCTGCCAGGGTGGGGCGGTGCTATAAAATTGTGTTTTCCATCACTAGGGATAGGCAGGTTATCAGGAGTCCTGCAGAGCTTTTCTGTCTCTAACTACTGAAAATGTGGAATGGAAGCAGCATCCTCTACTCGCAGGACTACAGGTGGGAGACCTTCACTCAGCTTAGAGGGAACAGGCAGCCTGATTTTCAGCTGGTGGTGAACTTTAACCACTCTTCTTGCTACTGATGTTGAACCTGGATATTCAGTGCTGGGACATTTCTGGCAACTGGCACTGAATATCCAGTTTTATTTTTTGGTTGCCGGTCAATAACTGGTTAAGCTGATAATCAACGCTAATCATTCATCCACTAATATATAAAGATAGGAATGCTATTTAAGTGGTCCTCCTATTTATGCACTAACCTTAAACTGGTTAGTACTGAATATCAGATCCTAAGTGTAACCCACCCCCCAGAATGCTCCTGAGATATTGAATAACAGAGTTGACTGACTATGAATATTTACTGGGGATAATTGTGGATGGGCAGACTGGATGGGCCAGTTGGCCTTTATCTGCTGTCATGTTTCTATGAATATTTGCAAATGCCAGGTAATGGTCGTCAGGGCCGCCATAAGAAATTTCTGGGCCCCTTACTGAGCAACCCTATTGGGCCCTCCACGCACCCCTTCCCCCCCCCCCCCGATACCTCCCCTTCTTCCATGGGCCGAATACACACATACTTTTCTGCTAATGCTCCACCTAAGCCAGTCCCGTAAAATCTTCTCACGTCCATTGGGTGATTTGGCATAGAGGAGATATTCATAAAAAGAACGTCCATCAAGATCTTTACTCATAGACTGTGCCATTTGCTTTAAATCATCTTCCATCATTAATCCAAATTGCACAATTCTTTCTCTGTCTTTGTCCTGAATGGCATCTGGCCACATTGCTGGATCCTTCCAGTCAACAAATTTATGAGCAGGCGCGAAGAACGCATTTTTAAACAAATGTAGTTTATCCTTGTACTCCTTATGTAATTTTAATCATCAATGGATATGTTTGTATGTTTATTGTTCAAATGGTTTTATTTATTTCCCCAAATTTATTTTTGTTATACGCATTGAAAATATTTGATACTAGTGTTTAAGCCCGTTAGATTTTGAACCTGGGCAGGGGCAGAGGCAGAGCCAGGGCGGGAGGGAGTGACGGTGGGAGAGCAATTTCAAAGCCTCGGCAGCGGCGGCTCCTTGACCAATCCGCGCTTACAACGTCCCCACACTCGCGGTCTGGCTGGTTCCCCCACCAAAGCCCTTCGCAGCGACAGCCCCTCCCGCATCCGTCCCCGCATCCCAAGCCTCTCCGAAGGCCGGCTCCCACGAAAATGGTACCCCTCTGTCCAAAGCCGCGGCGGCAGCCTCCCTCAAGCCACATTTCAAATCTGACATATTGTAATCACAAAACAGAAAATAAAATTATTTTTCTTACCTTTTGTTGTCTGGTCATTATTCGTACCATGTAGGGGTCCCAGGCTATGGTTGGCTTTTGATAACTCGCTTGCCAGGGCCCCTTCTTTCTTCTTCCCTCCCTCCATCCCTGCAGCTGAAGACAGGCACCCCCCCCCCCCCCCCAGTGGTCTGAGACAGGAGGGAGCAGTTAGGAGAGGGTCTGAGGGCAAAGAGGGGCTCAACAGCGCACAACCACCTTTCCTTCCCTCCCTCCATCAGGTGCAGTGCAGCTCCACCAATGTTAAAAGGAGCTGCGTCGAAATCGGAGGCCTGCCACTGCCCGCCCCTTCTCTGACATATGGGACCGCGGCAGAGGGAACGTGTTATGGTGGTGACAGGGCTCCAATTTCAAAGCAACTCCTTTTAACATAGGTGGAGCTGAACTGTACCTGATGGAGGAAGGGAAGGAACGGTGGGGCAAATTTCGGCAACGGCAGGATTTGTTTGGCGGGCCAAGCACCATGAAACTTTGTTTCTTTAGGCAGCCCAGGTTGTTTACTTGGATTCAATGTGAGCCGGGTGAGGAAGGCCGCTGCAGCCTCGCGGCTTGGTAGGGGGACAACAATGACGCTTATGCTCAAGCCCCCACTGCAGCTCCTCTCTCGATCCTGGTGCGGTTCGAGAAAGGAATCGTGGTGGTGGCTTGAGCATAAGCGCGATTGTTGTCCCCCTACCTAGCCGCGAGGCTGCGGCGGCCTTCCTCACCTGGCTCTCACGGCTGGCGGCCGGCGAATCCTAATGCTGACATTGAATCCAAGTAAACAACTGGGGCTGCCTAAAGAAACATGGTAATCATATTCTGTCCTGAAAGCCCCCGCCGCAGCTCCTCTCTCGATCCTGCTGCAGTTCGAGAGAGGAGCCGTGGCGGCAGCTTGAGCATAGTGCACAGTGAGAGCCAGGGGCGTGCATGCACACTCGTTTTTCCACGATGGATCAGGGAACACGACTTTTGAGTGCGCATGCGCGGCCTAGCATTTTATTATATTAGATTGCGTTTAAATCAAAATCTCAATAAACTTGAAACTTGAAACGAGTGCCCGTGAGATTGTGGGAGGGTTAAATACTCAAAACTTAGAAGAATAACAATTTACTTAAAGTTTTTGCTACGCCAGCTTTCTGGTATCTTTACATATAGTGGCGTACGTAGCATATGTAACACCCGGGGCCCATCATTTTTTGGCACCCCCCCCCATCTGTAAGAAAAACATGATTTTTAGTAACAAACCACACGTCACACATGAGTACCTAGGAAAAGGCAGCATCTTACATATTGCAGTGAGCAGTACATCAATACACCCATTGTAAAATTAAACAAGCCAGACCAGCACAGATCAATCCTACACCGTCAATCCTAACAGAAAACCATGTCTTTCGAACACACAGAACACAGAAAACACTTTCGCCTAGTATGGAATATGTCATCACAAACTAACCCCTCACTCTTTTACAAAACTGTAGTGTGGATTTTAGCCACAGTGGTAACAGCCCTGACGCTCATAGAATTCTGAGCATCAGAGCTGCTACCACCACGGCTGGCGCTAAAAAACGCTCCACAGTTTTGTAAAAGGGGGGATAAAATAGAAATACACAGTTTCAACGCTCTAGCTCAGAGGTGCCCAAACTTTTTGAGCTTGTGAGCTACTTTAAAATGACCAAGTCAAAATGATCTACCAACAATAAAATTAAAAAACACAAAACACACTATACGCTGAGAAAATGTTAATTATCATTCCTATTTTGGGTTTTTTTTCAAAGAAGTCAAGGCAGATGACGCTATGCATTGTCACCTCAGTAACAACCATACAAAAATAGACAAATATACCCTCCATCCTTTTTATTAAACCACAATAGCAGTTTTTAGCGCAGGGAGCTGCGCTGAATGCCCAGCGCTGCTCTTGACGCTCATAGGCTCCCTGTGCTAAAAACCACTATTGCGGTTTAGTAAAAGGGAACCATATTGTAAAATATAGACAGCAGATATAAATTCAGAACTGTGCATAGTAAGTGAAGGGAAGTTTTCATCTCTGGGAATTTACCCAGTTAACTATTAAGTTATTTGGGCAAATTCCTTTGAAAACTGTGGTAATACTGCCTCCACTTTGCTAAATTTAAAATAAAATCATTTTTCCTACATTGTCTGGTGATTTCATGAGTCTCTGGTTGCACTTTCTTCTTCTGACTGTGCATCCAATCTTTCTTCCCTTCTATCAGCCTGTATGCTTCCTCTCCTCCACACCTCATTCCCTCCCCCAACTTTTTCTTCCTCTCTCCCTGACCTTTCTTTCTTTTTTTCTGTTTCTCTTCTTTCCTTCTGTTTCCCTGCCTGCCCTCTTTCTTTCTTTCTCCCTGCCGTTCCCCAAGCCACTGCCACTGCCGCTGCCATCGGGGAACAGGACCCACCAATGGATAACAGGCCCCAAAGCCAACGCCTACGCCAACGCATGCTCTCCCTGCTTCGGGCCGATCAGTCTTCCTCTCCCAGACATCAATTCTGCCGTCGGAGAGGAAGTTAGAAACATAGAAACATAGAAAGATGACGGCAGAAAAGGGCTACAGCCCATCAAGTCTGCCCACTCTACTGACCCACCCCATTAAGTCTGAGTGCTGATGACTTAGTTCCTTTGCTCGACCCTCGTAGGGATCCCACTGGATGTCCCATCTATTCTTAAAGTCGAGCACGCTGGTGGCCTTGATCACCTGCACCGGAAGTTTGTTCTAATGATCCACCACCCTTTCTGTGAAGAAGTACTTCCTGGTGTCACCACTAAATTTCCCTCCTCTGAGTTTAAGCGGGTGCCCTCTTGTGACCGAGGGTCCCTTGGGAACGAATATGTCGTTTTCCACCTCGACTTGACCTGTGACGTATTTAAATGTCTCAATCATGTCACCCCTTTCCCTGCGCTCCTCTAGAGTATAGAGTTGCAATTTGCCCAGTCTTTCTTCGTATGAGAGACCCTTGAGTCCGGAGACCATTCTAGTGGCCATCCGCTGGACCGACTCGGCTCGAAGCACATCTTTACAGTAATGCGGCCTCCAGAATTGCACACAGTATTCCAGATGAGGTCTCACCATGGATCTGTAAAGTGGCATTATGACTTCAGGTTTGCGGATGACGAAGCTTCTCTTGATACATCCCATCATTTGCCTTGCCTTGGATGAGGCCTTCTCTACTTGTTTGGCAGCCTTCATGTCTGCACTGATGATAACTCCCAAGTCCCGTTCTTCTGAAGTCCTAGCTAGTGCTACTCCATTCAAGGTGTATGTTCTGCATGGATTTCTACTGCCGAGATGCATGACCTTACACTTCTTAGCGTTGAAGCCCAGCTGCCATGTCGAGGACCAGTTTTCCAACGTGATCAGATCTTGCGTCATACTATCTTTGAGATTGCTTTCACTTACTATATTACACAGTTTGGCGTCGTCAGCGAACAGCGCTACTTTACCCTGAAGCCCCCGGGTCAAGTCCCCTATGAATATGTTGAAAAGGGATGGTCCCAGGACTGATCCCTGTGGCACTCCGCTAGTCACCTCCGATGTCTCAGAGAGGGTGCCGTTGACCACCACCCTCTGAAGTCTTCCACTCAGCCAATCATTGACCTATGCAGTTAGTTTCTCACCCAACCCCATCGATTTCATCTTGTTTAATAGTCTACGGTGCGGGACACTGTCAAAAGCTTTACTGAAATCCAAGTACACTATGTCTAGAGACTCTCCCGAGTCTAGCTTTCCTGTCACCCAGTCAAAGAAGCTGATAAGATTGGATTGGCATGACCTGCCCCTAGTGAATCCATGTTGACAGGGATCCCTCAGATTTCCCTCATCCAATATCGTGTCTAATTTACCTTTAAGTAGAGTTTCCATGAGTTTACACACTATTGATGTGAGACTCACTGGCCTGTAATTCGCAGCCTCTGCGATTGGCTGGCCCGAACTTCCTCTCCGACTGCAGAATTGACGTCGGGGAGAGGAAGACTGATCGGCCCGATAGATTAGATCGCCAAGACAAAGTGAGTCCTGGGTGATCGACTCATTTTGCCTTGGTGAGCTACTGGCGCCCCTGCCTTAGAACACTGCCTAGGACCCTGGGGGAGCCCGGGCTCCCTGTCAGCTCCGGGACCCTGAATGCAGGACTGGTAGTACTGCCCTGATGGCGGCCCTGATGGCCGTGACTGACAGGTTAAATTGTTTTGAGTATCACGCCCAATGTTCTTAAAGAGTGCATACTATCCTCCTAAATCTATAGGTTATAGAATAGTGCCACTTGCATGTATAACTTAATTGATAAATTAGGCATTAATTAGCACTATCTATAATTGGAGTTAATTTGTGCTAATTAGCACTAATTTGCAGTTATGAGCATAACTGCCCTTAGTCATAATTCTATAACCTTAAGAGTAGAAATTCTTTAGTCCATCACTGCAAAAGGGGTGGGTGAAGAGTGTCCTCAGTATTTGAGCACTAAGATTGTAGAATACTGACAGTTCTGTGCACAACTGCAACATATTGTCACAGATACAGTAGAATCTCAGTTATCCAGCACCCATGGGGATTGGTGGATGCCGGATAACTGTAGTTTCTGGTTATTTGAGAGTTAATGTAAAAATAGTTGATTATCCCTTCCCACCTCCCTCTATCATCTCCCCACCCCCACTTGTAGGTCCAGCATCTTCTTCTCTTCTTTTTTTTTGGTCACTCTCTCCCCTCTTCTCTTCCACTTTCACCTCTTCTCTCCCACTTTCTCTTCTCCCCCCATTCCCTCCCTCCGTTCCTGAAGCAACAAAGCCGGTCTTGACAAACCCCTCCCTCTCTCCCTGTTTCCAAAGCAGCAGAGCCAGTCCTGACAAATCCCTTCACTCACCCGATGATGTAGCGGCAGCTGGCGAACACAAGAAGTGCCGGTAAACAGGCAGCTTCTGGCCAGCTCCAGCAGGGCCTTTCCTCTGCCGCGTTGGAAGTGACACAAAAGAAGAAAGGCCCTACCGGGGCTGGCCAGAAACTGCCTGTTTATCAGCGTTTACCCTACTCGCTGGCTGCAGCTACATTGTCAGGTGAGTGAGGGAGAAGGGAAGGGGGGGGGATTGTCAGGACTAACTGAGAATGGAGAGAGGGAGGAGGTTGTCAGGACTAGATCTACTGTTTTGGGAACAGAGGGTGGGAGTGGTTTGTCAAGACCAGCTCTGCTGCTTCGAGAACGGAGGGAGATTGGGGGCTGCCGTGATGCTCCAAGAGCTGGAGGGAGATTGGTGGCTACCATGATTCTTCGGGATCTGGAGGGAGTTTGGTGGCTGCCATGCTGCATCGGTAGCTGGAGGGAGGGAGGGAGTTTTGTGGATGCTGCTGATGCCTCTGGGGACATGGGGAGGGAGGGAAGGTTATTGGGTCAGGAGCGCAGGAGACAAATTTTTTTTGCCAACAATTTTTATGCTAGTTGGTTAAAGTGCCAGTTAACTGAATGTTGGTTAGTTGAGATTTTACTGTCATTTATACCAGCCATTGACATGGTGTAAGCGGACCTCCCACATTGTTGGCACTTAAACACTGACGTATGCTGTTATTCTATAACAGCAATTACACATAGAATTAGCATTTAGTGCAAAGCATCCCAGCACCTAACTCTGCACAACTTAAACTTAATTACCCCCACAATGGGCACCTTTTAATGAATATGTACATAAGCACCATTTATAAAATCTGGGCCTAACACTTAGGCGTGATTCTATAAAAGTTAGGGACACTTTATAGAATCACACCTAGTGGCATCTAAAGGCTTAGGCGTCGATAGAAATCCTAACTGTAGACACACCATATTTATGCCAGGATTTTCTTGGCCTAAATACTGGTACCTAAGTCCAAAACAGGTGCCACTAACTACACCTACATTCTTGTAAGCATCTCGGATTAGGCGCCTACCAAGTTAGGCTCCTACCATTCAATGAAGTGCAATTAACTTCAATTGCATGTTATTAATTGCCAATTATCAACAATGATTACACTTTTTAAATGATTAATTGCTAGGCTTGCTGATCTAGGCGCCTAACTTTAGGTGTCATTTATACAATCTGGGCAATAGTGGGCAATATTTGACAACCGAACAAAAAAAAAATAAAAAAAGCAAAAAACATGAAAATTTTCTGGCTGCTCATCCCTACAATTTTAATGTCTCCCCAAGAGTTAACCTTTGTTCCATGCCACCCAGAAATCATGTAGAAGTAGGCAATCTCTCCCATTGTGTCTGCAATTCATCTCCTTCCTGCCATTAGCCATACTGCCTTATCTGGCAGCTTGCCAATGGTGATAATATAGGAAGACTACAATTAGGGGGTCAATCAGTGCCATTTTGAATCCATTGATTGATAGAACAGGAATGACTGAGATCACTTTTGTTCCCCTTTACTGGTCTAGTCCAAAAAAATAAGGCAAACAACCCCACGACAAATGTGCAACAGCGAGAATGTGTGGAAGAAACCGTATACATCAACCTGATGTAAAGCAGAATTTATTGAATACAATCCACAGTTAAAAAACAAATATATCATATTAGACAATGTATCGTAACCAATCTATCTTGCAGACACCTTGTGGACCCAACACAGTCTGTGTTTCGGCTTCTTGATGAAAGCCTGCCTCAGGGGTACAGATTTGATTGATTTTTAAATGCTTGAGTGCCATCTAATATCATACAGTGCTATGTTGATTTGTAAAATATGTATCTTGGGTAAAGATATAACATATTGCTAGAAAGCTCCGTGGTTACGTGTTAATGAACAGCAAGAAAATGGCTGTTTGTGGATGCATATCCATGGAGCTTTCTAGCAATACGTTATGGTGCTCATAATCGAAAGAGAAAAACGTCCAAAAACCAGCCTAAGTCGGCACTTGGACGAACATTTCTCAAAAACGTCCAAGCACCGAAAATAAAAACGGGTTTTGGACATATTTCTAAACGACCTAGGCCTTCATAGTGCCGCTCAACGCCCAAAGCCAAATGGGGCGTTTCGGGAGGCATGTCGAGGGTGGTAGTTGGGCGGGACGTGGGCTGGCTTAGACTTAGTCCTACAGCATGTATAACCGAAAGTTATACAGCCCAGGATCGACGGAACTTGGACGTTGTGATTTAGACCATGTAAAACATGGTCTCAGTCACAAAAAACCACCTAAAGTCACCAGATAAGCACTGCAAACACATAACACAGACCCCCCACACACTACCCCAGTGATCACCAACCCCCCCCCTAAAAATTTTATTCACAACTTTAAATTTCTGCCTCCATCCCATCATCACCTGGCCGCCTGGCATAGGAAAGCCTAGTTGTCCAGCCCAGAGGCAGCTTAAGTCATCTTGGGGGTGGGTTAGGGACCCATAGAGAGGAGGACCCATGCCCATAGGTCCCTGTAATCACTGCATTGAAACTTAAACATGTGCACTGCTCTATACACCCCCAAACCCTTTTTTTTACTGGCATATAAGTGGCTCCTGCAGCCATAAGGGCTATTGGGGTGGTAGATAAGTGGGTCTAGGGGATTCTGGAGGTGGTTTGGGGGGGATTTACCATGACTTATAAGGGAACTGTAGGGAGGAGAAGCCATGGCACCCTTTTTGTGAAGTTCACAGCAGTGCCCTGTAAGGTACCCCACTATTTGGGTGGCATGTCTGGGTGTTCAATCCATCACTTTGCAGACCCCTCCCACATCCAACAGTGTTTGTTCTCGGCATTTTGGACTTGGACAGAAAGTTGGACGGAAATGTGGTATAAAGATGGATGATTTAGCGGCTTGGACGGTCAGATCGGCAGGACGTATAATTAGACGATTTTCAAAAGTAAAAAAAAGTTGGATGTCTCTTTCGAAAATGTGTCTTAGGCTCTTTTTAACTTTGGACGACTTGCGAGATGGACGTAAACGTACTTAGACGTCCCTTTCGATTATGCCCCTCCACAGCTTTACCCAAGATACATATTTTACAAATCAACATAAAGCACTGTATATTTGATTATTATTATTATTTTTAATTTCTTTATTCGTTTTAAAGCCATACGTAAGTGCAAAATAAAATATAATCATATAATTCTATAAAAGCACTTAAATACAATTGCAATTACAATCTATGACAAAAAGATTATCATCCCCCCCCCCATAATTATATCTAAGAACTACACTCTAATTGAGAATTGAAAAATACATTCCAACCCACCCAGGACGTGTATGACCAAAGGGCACAATCAGCAATCACTCTTTACAAAATTTTGTCAATGGCTCCCTAATCTTCAGAAACTTCTTATAATATCCCCGATGTATGGTCAAATTACGTTCCATCTTAAAAACATGACAGAAAGACTCCCACCAAAAGGAATAGTTCAGTCTATCCCAGTTTTTCCAATTCCTTAGAATAAGCTATATGGCAACCCCTGTCATAATAAATAGAAGTTTATTATTATGGGATGATATTTGGCTTTTAGCTCTCATCATAGTGCCAAATAGCACAATGTCTTATGTTAGTGCCACTGGATTTTCCATTACTTTGTTTACCTGATCCCAAATGGATCTCCAAAATTGAAGTATCAAAGGACAATAAAATAATAAATGATCTAATGTCCCAGGTTCGAGATGACAGGGCCAACACCTATTAGACTTGGAACTATCTAATTTCTGTAACCGAACTGGGGTTCAAACTGCTCTAACAAAAAAAAACAAGTTTGTTTCATAGATGCAGACACCGTACATCTCATCCTCCAAGCCCAAATTTGTGGCCATTGAGACGCAGTAATCTGATGCTTTATCTCAATGCTCCAAATGTCACGAAGACCAGTTTTTGGTTTCTTATTCAAAAATACAGATATTAATTTATACCACTGAGAAGCCTGATGACCCACGAAATCAACATAAAGCACTGTGTGATATTTGATTTTAAAGTGCTTGAACGCCATTTATTGGATTACCGTATTTTCACGCATATAACGCCCGCATTATACATGATTTTTACAAACCGCGCATAAACTTGCGCGTTATCTGCGTGAGCGCATTGTACAAAATTTTTTTTACATAGTTCCCCCCCGACATCCGATTCACCCCCCGCAGGACCGCTTGCACCCCCACCCCGAAGAACCGCTCGCACGCACCCGCACCCCCACCCCAAAGGACCGCTCGCACGCACTCCCACCCGCACTCGTACCCCCAGCCTGAAGGACCGCTTGCACCCCCACAGCCTCCGGACACCCCCCCATCATGTAGAAGCTCCTACCGGTGTCCTGCTGTTTCCTCTTGGCGGTCCCGGCCCTTCTGTGAGCCCTGCGTCTGCTGCTTCCTCTTCCGGAAGTCCCGCCCTTTCTCTGACGTCAAGCCCTCTTGCCCCGCCGAATCCCCGACACGATCGGGGCAAGAGGGAGCTCAAGCCCTCTTGCCCCAGCCAACCGCGGCACCCCTGACACAATCAGGGCAAGAGGGAGCTCAAGCCCTCTTGCCCCCCCGACTTCCCGACACGATCGGAGCAAAAGGGAGCCCAAGCCCTCTTGCCCCGCCGACTCCCCAACTCCCCGACAATATCGGGCCAGGAGGGAGCCCAAGTCCTCCTGGCTCTGGCGACCCCCCCCCCCCGCTAGTTGTTCGGGCCAGGAGGGAGCCCAAGTCCTCCTGGCCACGGCGACCCCCTACCCCCACCCCGCACTACATTACGAGCAGGAGGGATCCCAGGCCCTCCTGCCCTCGACGCAAACCCCCATCCACCCAACGACCGTTCCCCCAAGAACCTCCGACCGCCCCCCCAGCCGACCCGCGACCCCCCTGGCCGACCCCCACGACACCTCCACCCCCCCTTCCCCGTACCTTTGTGTAGTTGGCCGGACAGATGGGAGCCAAACCCGCCTGTCCGGCAGGCAGCCAACGACGGAATGAGGCCGGATTGGCCCATCCGTCCCAAAGCTCCGCCTACTGGTGGGGCCTAAGGTGCCTGGGCCAATCAGAATAGGCCCGGGAGCCTTAGGTCCCTCCTGGGGGTGGGGCTTTGGGCACATGGTCGGGTTGTTCCCATGTGCCTCAGGCCCCGCCCCCAGGAGGGACCTAAGGCTCCCGGGTCGGCTGGGGGGGCAGTCGGAGGTTCTTGGGGTTTGGGGTGGGGTTCTTGGGATGGGGGTTTGCGTCGAGGGCAGGAGGGCCTGGGATACCTCCTGCCCGTAATGTAGTGCGGGGTGGGGGTAGGGGGTCGCCGTGGCCAGGAGGGTTTGGGCTCCCTCCTGGCCCGAACAACTAGTGGGGGGGGGGGGGGTCGCAAGAACCAGGAGGGCTTGGGCTCCCTCCTGGCCCGATATTGTTGGGGAGTTGGGGAGTTGGCGGGGCAAGAGGGCTTGGGCTCCTTTTTGCCCCGATCGTGTCGGAGAGTCGGGGGGGCAAGAGGGCTTGAGTTCCCTCTTGCCCCGATCGTGTTGGGGGTGCCGCGGTTGGCTGGGGCAAGAGGGCTTGAGCTCCCGCTTGCCCCGATCGTGTCGGGGAGTCGGGGTGTCGGCGGGGCAAGAAGGCTTGATGTCAGAGAAAGGGCGGGACCGCCAAGAGGAAGCAGCAGGACACCGGTAGGAGCTTCTACATGATGGGGGGGTTGGGAAGCTGTGGGGGTGCGAGCGGTCCTTCAGGGTGGGGATGCGGGTACGTTCGAGCGGTCCTTCGGGGTGGGGGTGCGAGCGGTCCTTCGGGGTGGGGGTGCGAGCGGTCCTGCGGGGGGGGGTGTGAATCAGACGTCGGGGGGGGGCATCAGGCTTTCAGGGTGGGGACAGGACTTCAAGGGGGAGAGGAGAGTCGGGGCGGGCGAAAGGAGAGTCGGGGTGGCCAGAGGAGAGTCGGGGCGGGCGAAAGGAGAGTCGGGCGGTGACGGGAGAGTCGGGCAGCATGCGCAATATACGGTGTGTGCGGTTATACAAAATGTTTTCTACATATATTTCGGTTTCCCGCGTGCTATACCCGTGTGCACGTTTTACACGGGTGCGCGATATCTACGTGAAAATACGGTACTATCTGTACCCCTGAGGCAGGCTTTTATCGCAAAGCCAAAACACGGATCATGTCGGGTCCACAAGGGTCTGCAAGATAAATTGGTTACAATATATTATCTAATATGACATGTTTGGTTTGTAACAGTTGATTGTATTCAATAAACTCTGCTTTATCTTAGGTTGATGTGTACGGATCCTTCCCCACTTCCCTTCTACTAGTCACCAGCGAAACTCCTAGTGAGGGTGGAGGACGGTTGATCGGTGGGGGAATAAGACTTTGAGTGAGTTTGAGAGAGTAAGGAGATGAGACTTTCAGTGCCAGGGGATGTCATGAGTGTGAGTCCAAGTGAATGCACTGCCTCATTAAAGGCTCCCTGGCTTTACAAGAGCATCATACTGTACGTTTAGCATTTTGATACTTCTAACGAGGAAGGCTAACATTAGTTTGAAGCTGGCATTACCTTTCCATGAATACACAGCTTTTGCAATTAAACATGAGCTGCCTTATTCAGAATGCATAATAATGAAGTGATTTGCATGCATACCATGGCACATAAGCTTTATAGCATTATTTTTTTAACTTCTATAGCTGTTTAAAGGTAGCTAGATTTGAGCCATTATATAGCAAATTGTAATAGTCAAAGCACATTATAATTGAGGAATGAATCAAAATGAGATGCACTTACGCTATAATTACTGTAATCCAGTGAAATGAGAGAAAGTAGGTCTTGATCACTGAAAAAAAAAAAGTGTTGAGATCAATGCCATACAAGAGGAAAAGCATGATTGGCCTTAAGAACTGGTCTGTAAGGTAATTTATTTAAGTGGACCTGACACAGCCCTTGTTTTGGCTGAATGCCTGCATCAGGGGTCTAAAATGTGGTATATCTCCACTTTTCTTCACCATACAGAGACTATGAAGTCTCTTAACACAGTAGATATTGCAATGTGTTCTGCTGAGTCACTTGACCAAATAAATGTTCCAGACTCATAATAAAAGACATGACATAGTTTATTTTCCTATAATGGAATACAGTGAAAATGGATTTATAATATTCTTCACATATAATTTATTTGATAACACCATTTTCACACCCAAAACACTATTTTAATAAAAACCTTTTATTTAGTTTGGAACAAATAAAGTAATATTTTAAAAAAACATGTATTATATTCACAGTTTACAAAAGGGGGCTCATAATTGAAACGGAAATATATCTAAAAACCGGCCTAAATCGGCACTTGGACAATCACTAAGACAAGTCATTCAAGTGTCGATAATCAAACTGGGTTTTAGATCTATCTAAAAATGACTTAAGCCTTTTCAGTGCTGCTGTATGACCAGATCTAAAAAGAGTGTTTTAGGAGGAGTGGTGAGATCGGGATTTGGGCGGGAGGTGGGCTGATCTAAACTTAGTTTTACTGCAAGTATAACCAAAAGTTTAACGAGGTTGCCTGGACGGAACTTATATGTTGTGACTTAGGCTATGTAAAACCAGGTGTAAGTGCCAAAAAGGTATCCAAAGTGACCAGATAAGCACTACAGACACAAAGTACAGACCCCCACGCACTGTCCAGTGATCACTGACCCCCAACAAAACCATAAAAATTGGAATAAAAACATACATACCTGCCTCCAGAACATCAGCACCTGGCATAGCAAAGCCTAGTAGAGCAGCACAGAGGTGGCTTAAGTAGTGTATGGGGGTGGGGTTGAGTGGTGGGGGGGGGGGTAGTGAACCATTGAAAGGAGAACCCAGGCCCATAAGCCACTCTAACCACAGCATTTATGGTGGAACATGTGCACCCTCCAAAAAACCCTACTGTACTGCCATATAAACTTAGTTATCCCATCTAATCCACTATGAAGGTATTGGGTGTAACATTGGACTAGAGTCTAACCATGAAAGACCAGGTGGACTCCTTAGTTAGAAAGGGTTTTTTTTAACTCTCTGGAAGCTTTGGTCCATTAGAGCATATTTTGATGTTTCATCATTTAGAATCCTAGTACAAACCCTTATACTGAGTCAGCTAGATTATTGCAATATCGCTTACCTTGCAATTTCCCAGAATAACTCATCGAATTACTTTCAAAATTTTATTTTTGGTATACAAAACACTGAGCTTCAACGAACCCCAATTTATAGCAAAAATGACTGTCCCATACAGACCTTCTCGTTCTTTAAGATCTTCCTCATCACAACTGCTCTCAATCCCTTCGCTGAGAATCATAGGCACAAGACGTAATGATATGTTCTCCGTGAAAGCCCCTACATTGTGGAACTCCCTTCCAAATTTTATTAAAAACGAAACAGACCTAGTCTCTTTTAAAAAAATTTTATAAACATACTTATTTCAAGATGCATTTGATGCATGAAAAGTAACATTTCAGGTTTCCGCATGCTTCTTATTTTAACATAACCCATCACTACCCAATGTGCTTTCCTATTGATGTTAAATTCTAATATATAAAAAATTGTAACTTTCCACCTCCTCCCCACCCCTTCCTGTTTGTCCAATTTTGTCTGTCTTTTGTTTAAAAATTTTGTTAACTAAATGTATTACCACATTCTGATGGTTTTAAATTGTACAATCGCTTAGATATTGTTATAAGCGATTCATCAAATGAATATTAAACTTGAAACTTGAAACTTGAAGAATATGCGGCAATTACAACTGGTGCAAAATGTGGCAGTCAAGCTAATTTTTGGATTGAAGAAGTTCGATCATGTAACTCCTTCCTACCGACTTTTGCATTGGCTACCGATGGAGGCACGCGTGAAGTTTAAGTTTGGATGCTTTTACTTTAAGGCACTATTCGGTTTAGCCCCTAAATATATAACTGACCTCTTCTCTTTCTCAAACAGACATAAGAGAAGCTCACACTCGAATTTTGTTTCCCCACTGGTTAAAGGATGTAAATTTAAAAAACACCATCAACATCTGTTAACTGCTTAGAAATTAGATTAAGCGGTCAAACAAATATTTTAATAAACTTGAAACTTGAAACTTATACCTGTTTTGACTTCGTTTAAGTCAAAACGTATAATTTCCGACTAGGTAACCTGTTCAAGGTTTTGATTATACTTGCTATACGACTAAGTCTAGTTCGGCCCACCTCCCGCCTTTTCCCCTCCTCTAAAAATACCTCTTTTCGCTCTAGGCATTTAGAGGCAGGGGAAAGGCCTAAGCTGGTTTTAGATACATCTAAAACCAGTCATGATTATCAGTACTTGGACGATCTGGCTTTTTGATCATCCAAGTACCGATTTAGGCCCCTTTTTGGACCTTTTTTAAAAAAATTATTGTTATGGCCCCTAAACTTTTAGATTGATTTGGATAAAAGTCACAGAATATACTTGAAAACTGCACATTTTTCATCAAATAGCTCCTGAACATACTCCCATTAACATCTGTGTGCTAGATGAAAACACATCTTTTCTTTTTTAGTGTGAACTTTTTATTTTTATAGAGGTGCCAAAAAAAAAAACAAATATAAGGAAGTAAAAAACTCGCCAAATCCCTGGGTCTAAAATACAATATACATATTCTAAAATCACTGGGCCAAATATTTGGGGCTATTTATATGGCTGGGAATGGCTCCTGGCAGTCTAAATAGCACATAGCCAATATTCAGCAGAGGTAGCTGATTCTCTCATGTTAAATATCCCCATCTCTGGATTGGCCAGTGACCAGCTGTGTCATAGAAACAGAGAAATATGATGGCAAAGGCCAAATGGCCCATCTAGTCTGCCTATCCGTGGCAACCTCTCTAAGAGATCCCATGTATCTATCCCACGCTTTCTTCAATTCAGACATAGCTGGTCACCACCAATATTCAGTGGCTCACCAGCTAAGTTCAGCAGTCTAAAAGGGTAGTATATCTTTGCTCTTAATACTTAGCCAGCTAGCCACTGAATATTGTCTTAGCTGGCTCTATCCTATCCAGCCCAAAATAGACCAGTAATTCAATGCCAGTGGCTGTATGTGGCGCCGGTACTTAATTTCTGATATCGCCACAGACCATGGGAGATCACCAGCAATCTCCTGTGGTCTGAATATGAGCCTAACTGCTTATATGAGAAATTGTACTTTATATTTGTAAACTTGAGAAAATTACCTCCTTATAAAGATGTGCACAGGCAGAAAGTTTTCCATTTATTTTGAGAATTTTCATACTTTTTCAGCATTTTTCTAGTTTGTTATAGGTATTTATTTTAATAGAAACTTTTCTAAACATTAAGAGGGTTATTTATTAAAGTTAAATAACTTTTACACTTATCACGCATTTATCATAAAAATTAATGTGAAGTAAATGCAACTTCTGTTTGGTAAATCAGGGCATGTGCCAGACTATTTGTCTCTTCAGGTAATGTGGTACATGGCCACACAAACAGAAATAAAGAAATCACATCATTGCTGTTGAAGCACATGCCCCCTTCCTAATATATTTTCCTCTCATCTTCAGTCCTTCCCAAATGTTATGAACCCCAATTCCCAATGTAAGAAACTCTGTCCCCAGAACAGAACTATTATTTCCATCACCCCCAAACATCCATGTCAACCCCCTCGACATAAGGCTGACTCTCCTAACACAAATCTTACCCTGCCAATACTACTATTTATTATTTCTATAGCGCTGAAAGGCTTACGCAGTACTGTACATTTTAACATACAATAGACAGTCCCTGCTCAGAAGAGCTTACAATCTAATTTAGACAGGGCATTTCAGGGTTGAGGAGGTTATAGTGGGTATAGGTATCTAACAGCAGTGAGGGGGAGTTAAGAGTTGAAAGCAGTTTCAAAAAAGTAGGCCCATAGCTTGGATTTGAACACTGCCAGGGACAGAGCATGACTTAATGATTCAGGCAACCTGTACCTGGACAGAAGTCAGACCCCACACACAAAGTTGACCCTCTCTATGTTCATCAGAAAAAACCTTGACATAAGGCTGACCTTCCTGATGTCCACCAAGGCCACTCCAACACAAAGCAGACCCCACAATACAAAGCTGACACTCCCAATGTCCATCCTGATCCTTCTGATTCAAAGCTGACCCTTATGTCACAAGGCTAACCCTCCTGACAGAAGTACAACCCTATGATGCCCATCCCAGCCCCCTAATCCAAGATCCTCAGACTCATGAAGGCCTATCTCTTGAAAGAAAAGTCCGATTCCCAGAGCCCTACCCTTCCTCATCCCCAACCCTCTCTGGGACTTACTTAGTCAGCATTGGTGACTCAGTGGTCCCAGATGGCAGTAATCTCCTCCACTACTACCCAGATCAGTGCCATAATCCAAAATGGTGCCGATGACCTCAAATAGTAGTCTTGCAGTACTACTATTAATTATTTCAATAGCGCTACCAGACGTACACAGCACTATACAGAGTCACAAAGAAGACAGTCTCTGCTTGAAAGAACTTTCAATCAAAACAGACAAGACAGACAAGCAGGATGTCATGGATACAGTTAAGGGGAATGGTTAATCTGCATGGGGGCATTTTTCCATGTAACAAGCTATTGTGTGGACTACTGATAGGAGTCATTGGCATTATTTTAGATTATATTGCTGACCTGGGCAGGAGAATTGCTGCTGATTGGGATAACAGGGTCACCAGTATTGGAACTGTTAGTCACTGCAATTTGTGTGCCCTTACTGTTGCTAATCTGTGGGGTTGTGAACATAGCATTAAGCTCTGCCCTCCACATACATGTCCAGTGATAACATCATAAACTATTTGCTTACATTTCTGCTTCTCCTTCAACAGTGTATGCCATCAGCATGTGCGGAAGGATCATGATAAAGGAGCATGTTCTTTGTGTGCTCATTCATGCTCTACAGTTTTATTTATATTTTGATCTTCTTGCTTACTGTCTTCAGTCTGGATAAGGCTTCACTCATTCCAGTCATGTGGGACTGCCATTATTATAAAGCTAGAGAACATTACTCATCTCAAAAGTAAGACCTTCAACATTGATAAATATTTCCTGTAAGTCTATTGTATCTCTAACCTAGTTTGCCTTGTTCATTACTGGTCTTTTTTGAATATGCATTCCCTTTAACATTTTGTCCATGACTTAATAATAACAGTTTATATACCGCAGGACCGTGACGTTATATGCGGTTTACAATGATTAAAAGATGGTACAAATTGAGTGAACTTAACAGAGTTAAAAGCTAGTGATTAACAGATCTAGGGATCAGTTATTGTGGAGAAAGAATTGTACGGGTCTTACTAGTGGATTGTACGGGACTTACTAGTGGACCATGAACTAGATCTTTTATAATCACTGAACCTAGGCTCTCAGATTCTGATCTTAATCTAGAACAATTCTGTCCTCCTGAATTCCATGTTATATTCACTCCCACTTCTGTATGGCATTCATTCAGTTTTGGAAAAAGATCGAAATCACACGGTACTAAGTCTGGGCTCTTTGGAAGATGAAGTAAGACCGAGTTCCATGTTTGCAATTGTCTCTGTGGTGTTTTGTGCTGTGTAAGAACTAACTTGTCATACTACAACAAAATTTCCTTCTTGGGCTTCCAAACTCTTCTCTAATAGTGTGTAGCACAGTAGCTAAAGCTACAGCCTCAGCACCCCAACATTGTGGGTTATAATCCATGCTACTCCTTGTGACCCTGGGCAAGTCACTTAATACCCCCATTGCCCCAGGTACATTAGACAGATTGTAAGCCCACTGGGACAGACAGGGAAAAATGCTTGAGTACCTGAATAAATTCCCAAGGGTGCTCAGAACAGTATAGAAAATAATCATTCCTTCAAAGTTTTCGGGATTGTTTTGAGTGATTCTCTAATTGTCCTTTACATATTCATCAACCTTTCTCTTATGAAACTTATCCATTGCTGTCATGGGTTAGCCACTCATTTTTTATCACACAAATCAGCATTTCCTGGTTCACAATCACACTTTCAATTGATCATCATCATAAGCAACCTGCATGTGGCAGTGAATTTCAATTGAAGGGACTCCAACAATTAGAAATTCCATCAGCACGTTACTTAAATCCCACAAATGAATGTTCACTGCATGCTTCCATCTCACAAGCAATAGCAAAACAGCCTCTTCACAAAAATACTTCTTTCCAACTGAGGTGAAGGAAAGAGATTTTACAAAAAATATGAACATGTCAGTGTAGTGCATCAGTGCTGTCATCTGTTGAAGAAATATGGAGATGGAGACATTAGTTTCATTTAACCCTGTAGTACCGTATTTTCACGCAAATAACGCGCACCCGTGTATAACGCGCACACGGGTATAGCGCGCAGAAACCACAATATTATGTATAAAAACTTTTGTATACCGCGCTCACGGGTATAACGCGCATGCTGCCCGACTGTCCTTTCGCCCGCCCCGACTCTCCTCTGGCCACCCCGACTCTCCTTTCGCCCGCCCCGACTCTCCTCTGGCCACCCCGACTCTCCTTTCGCCCTCCCCGACTCTCCGTGCGCTGTCCCGACTCTCCGTTTACCCGCCCTGCCCTGCCCCCCCCCGGCAGGACCACTCGCACCCCCACCCCGAAGGACCGCCGACTCCCCGACAATATCGGGCCAGAAGGGAGCCCAAACCCTCCTGGCCACGGCGACCCCCCCTACCCCCACCCCGCCCGATGCCCGATTCACCCCCCCCCCAGCAGGACCGCTCGCACCCCCACCCCGAACGACCGCTCGCACGCGCTCCCACCCGCACCCGCGATCGGAGCAAGAGGGAGCCCACGCCCTCTTGCCCGGCCGACTCCCCGACAATATCGGGCCAGGAGGGAGCCCAAACCCTCCTGGCCACGGCGACCCCCCTACCCCCACCCCGCACTACATTACGGGCAGGAGGGATCCCAGGCCCTCCTGCCCTCGACGCAAACCCCCCTCCCCCCCTCCAACGACCGCCCCCCCCCCAAGAACCTCCGACCGCCCCCCCAGCCGACCCGCGACCCCCCTGGCCGACCCCCACGACACCCCCACCCCCCTTCCCCGTACCTTTGCTAGTTGGCCGGACAGACGGGAGCCAAACCCGCCTGTCCGGCATGCAGCCAACGACGGAATGAGGCCGGATTGGCCCATCCGTCCCAAAGCTCCGCCTACTGGTGGGGCCTAAGGCACGTGGGCCAATCAGAATAGGCCCTGGAGCCTTAGGTCCCACCTGGGGGCGCGGCCTGAGGCACATGGTCGGGTTGGGCCCATGGGAGACTCTGGGAGACAAGGGAAGCAGCATTAACTGTATGTATTTTTGAATTACTATGGGGAAAAGAAAGGGGAAACCAAAAGTATCAACACCAATTTGCCTGGTCCCATAGAGAGACACCTTGTTTCAACCAGTGCCTTGGGCCAAAGTCAGGGAGCTGACTCGCTATCAGGGGCGTCTCTTAGTTCCCCAGGAAGAACTCCACCGCCTCCACCAAATGTTCCAGTTGGTTTGGATCCTAATTCAGGTTCCAGTTCTCAACCTGTTGGAGTACCTGTGCAACAGGTGTTGTCCTCATTAATTTATGGGGCCATACCTAAAGCCTTATCATTTCAAGATGAGGCTTTATTTGCAAGTGACTCCCAGGTAGAGCCACAGGAGGTTACGCTTAAAGACTTATGGCAAATAAATACTAGAATGGAGGGGTTATTAAAGTCAGTGGTGACTCAGGATGTAAAATTTTCACAGGAGGTGATTGATAAGTTGGAAAATGTTGATTCTAATTTGAAAATTATGGAAAAATGTATTATAACAACTGAGTCTCATGTGGTTACATTGCAAGCAGTGACCTCAACAACAGTTAAAGATTCTCATATTACTAATATGAAATTTGAAAAAATGGAAAACATTCAAAGGGCAAAAAATCTACGGTTAGTTAATTTCCCAAGAACTCAATTATTATCCCCAGAAATATTGGTTTGGAAATACTTTAAGGAAACATTGGGTTTAACTGACGCAGAGAATTTGCCCATAACTAATTTATATTATATTCCTCAGAGAAAGAAAATTTCCACAGAATTGGGTGTAGATCAATTGGAACAAATTGATTTTGATTTAACTGGTTTCCTGGAGGATTCTCAAGATAGAATTCAAACTAGATCTACCCTATTGATAACATGTGCAAAAGAAATAGATAAATCTTTAATAATGAAAGCTTATTTTCGGAATAAGCAAGTGAAATTTTATGGAGATAATGTACTGATTTTTCCATATGTGGCCCAAGCCATGCAATTGAGAAGAAAAGCTTTTTTAGCTTTGAAATCAAGAGTGTTGGCTTTGGGAGCCACTTTTTATTTAAAATTTCCCTGTAAATGCTTAATTAAATTTAAAGATATCGAATATGTATATTGGGACTCGATTCAGTTGGAACAATTTTTAAAACTTAATGAAGTTAGTTAGACATCACGTGAATTAATATTTGGAGTTTAAAGTAAGGATGCACCATTAATGTTTGGTCTTTGATCAAGGATTATATTGATATTGATTGATTTGTTTAGATTATTAGGATATTCTCTCCCAATTATGTGGACTTGAGGAGTTAGTGAGATGTTTTATGTTAGTAGTAGTTATGATTTATTTGTGATCTTCCTTTCTTTATTATTATCTGTATAATGATAATGATGAAAAACCTGATAAATTAAAAAAAAAAAAAAAGTCGGGCTACACCAATCAGGAGCTGCATGTCAAAGCAACTCCTGATTGGCATAGCCTGACTTTACTACAGGAAGAGGCAATTGGAGCAGACCGTGAGTGATTTTCTTCACCTGCCGGCACTCCAGCTGCCCTCTCCTGCCTCCCTCCCCCTGCCTTTTGACAGGCAAAAAACCGCATTGTGGTTTTTCCAAAATTTATGGGGGTTCCTAGAATGGAACCCCTGTGAATTTGGGGGGAGTACTGTACCAGGCTTGATGGACCTGTGATCTCATCCAGTATGGCAGCTCTTATGTTCTTAATGGATCACAGCAAGCTACAAAGTGATCCAGAGTAAGGTTCTTTAAATATCTATATTCAAACAAATTGAAGGTAACTGTAACAGAGAGGGTAGAAGAAAACTGAACAGAAAGTAAGAATCTGACCATGGTATAGGAAAAGCAAGAATATTCAGGACAGAAGTGGAAGAAGAAGTAATTACCGTATTTTCACGCATATAACGCGCGCGTTATACGCGTTTTTACCTACTGCGCATACCCCTCGCGCGTTATATGCGTGAGCGCGGTATACAAAAGTTTTCCTACATAGTTTCCACCCCACCGACGCCCGATTCACCCCCCCCAGCAGGACCGCTCGCACCCCCACCCCGAACGACCGCTCGCACGCGCTCCCACCCGCACCCGCGATCGGAGCAAGAGGGAGCCCAAGCCCTCTTGCCCGGCCGACTCCCCGACAATATCGGGCCAGGAGGGAGCCCAAACCCTCCTGGCCACGGCGACCCCCTACCCCCACCCCGCACTACATTACGGGCAGGAGGGATCCCAGGCCCTCCTGCCCTCGACGCAAACCCCCCTTTGGCCATGCCCTGTGGCCGCGCCTTGCGGCCGCACGCCACAGTCGCGGCATCCCTTTCACTGGCAAGGAAAGGACCCGCGTGACGTCAGGGCAGCCCTCCCCGCAAGTGCCTGCAAAGATGTGCTCCCGACGCTCTGACTCGGGCTGTTAGGTGAGTGCTGCAGTCCTGGGCAGGTATAGTCCACCACTTCTGGCACCTCAAATAGAATATTTTCTCCCGTAGCCCGACTTTACTACAGGAAGAGGTGGTTGGAACAGACCGCGAATGAGTGAGTTCGTGAACTGCAAATTCATGGGGGAACACTGTATCCTGTTTCCAACTGGGACAAATGTTCTCTAACATATTTATTAATGATCTAGAGATGGGAATAACTAGTGAGATAATTAAATTTGCTGATGATGCAAAGTTGTTCAAGGTTGTTAAATTGCAAGAGGATTGTAAAAAAATACAGGAGGGTCTTGTAATACTGGGAGACTGGGCATCAAAAATGGCAGATAACATTTAAAGTGATGCGTGTGGGAAAGAGGAACCCAAACTATAGCTGTGTGATGCAGGGTTCTACATTAGGAAAAGGATCTAGGTGTCATCATTGAGGGAGTGACTAGGCAAAAAGGTTAGAAAGTCTTTTAAGTGCTCTGATAATGAGGAGGTAGGCTATTCCAGAGGTTTGGTAAGAAATAGGAATAGGATCATTTCCAGGCTGTACTAACCAATTAGTGCATGGCACACTTACTCTCCACCCCCAAACACTCCCCATGCTAAAATTAAATTCTATTTTATAGTGTGTGGGAACCGTGTGCCAATCCCACACCTACCGCAGGACACTTGAGTGCCTTTTTAACCTGTGTTAAGCATGTTAGCGCTGACCACAGCTTACTAAAAGGACCCCAAAGGACCCTAACCTTTTAAAAAAAATTCTGTGACATTACAAACTCCTCACAAGATCAGCCAATAATCACACTTCAAGCAAATGATTATGCATTAGCTTTTAAAAAAAATAACGTGTTAGATATCCAAGCTGCTCCATCATTTTGCCAATATTCCGCACTCCATGCCCTACAACTGCTGCCATATTTAAGACTACCTTTTCCAATTTTAAACTGTTTAGTAAATTAGAACTGATAATTAAATAATTTCTTCTTCCAATTCTTATACAATGCCAACAGATCTCTTTCCTACTTGGGTTTTTTTTTTTTTTTTTTTTTTTAATGTAAGTAAATCAGTATGTCATTCTTCCAATATCTGCACTTCATTGTTTCCATAAATTTTTGTACCAGGGTCTTTTTATCTAGCTGGAAAACGGTCACTGTCTTTCCACATTTAAAGGACTTTGCAAATCCTTCGGATCCTCTTAATTATAAATTTGTTTCCCAATTGCTTTATCGTTTAAAAATCACCTAAGAAGTGGCAGCTCATCAGTTAGCATATTTTCTTGACAAGATTAATGCTTTAAACCCTAGTCAGATTGTCTTTAGGCAACACTTTTCTGCCAAACACACTTTTTTAGCAGTGATGGATTTTGTACATACTACTTTAGATAAAGGGCATGAAATGCTTCTCCTTTCCTTAAATCATACAGTGGAATTTGACCCGGTTCATCATCTTTGAAGAATTACATTAGATATATCAGGAACAGTACACCTGGTTCCATTCATATTTACTAGATAGAATTCTGCAAGTCTGTTGGTCTAATTTTCCAGTGTTTATAACTTTTCATGTGAAATACTTCAGGATTTACTGCTGGGACCCATTAAAAAAAATATTTTCTATAAACCCTTGCCTTACTTATTTAGTCAGTAAGGATCACTTTTGATATTTATACTGACATTCACTTTTTGTTTAACTTATAAGAACATAAGAAAATCCTTACTGGGTCAGACCAATGGTCCATCAAGCCCAGTAGCTCATTCTCACGGTAGCCAATCCAGATCACTAGTACCTGGCCAAAACACAAGCAGTAGCAATATGTCATGCTACTGATACAGGGCAAGCAGTGGCTTCCCCCATGTCATTCTGAATAACAGACTAGGGACTTTTCCTCCAGGAAATTGTCCAAACCTTTCTTAAAACCAGCTATACTATCTGCTCTTACCACAACCTCTGGCAATGCGTTCCAGAGCTTAACTATTCTCTGAGTGAAAAAAAAAATTCCTCCTATTGTTTTTAAAAGTATTTCCCTGAAACTTCATCGAGTGTCCCCTAGTCTTTGTAATTTTTGACAGAGTGACAAATCGATCCACTTGTATGCGTTCTACTCCACTCAGGATTTTGTAGTCTTCAATCATATCTCCCCTCAGCTATACATTTTTTGCATGCTGAAGAGCCCTAACTTTTGTAGTCTTTCCTTTTGGAAAGGAGGAGTTCCATCCCCTTTATCATCTTGGTCGCTCTTCTTTGAACCTTTTCTAGTGCCACTTTATCTTTCTTGAGATAAGGAGATCAGAATTGAACGCAATACTGCAGATGAGGTCATGAAGAGTACCGTAGATATTATTTCTGAAGTCTCTATTAAGTAGAATAGAAAAAAAAAGATGAAATGATCTATTTTATTAACTTACACCCCCCCCCCCTTTATCAAACCGCACTACTATGCAGTGTGAACTAAATGCCAAGCTACCCATTCTAATCCTATGGGCGGATCAGCATTTAGCTTGCACTGCTTGGCAGCGCAGCTTGATAAAAGGGGAGGTGGTGGGGGGGTAATGGATTTTAAAACTACTTTCAATGGCAATTCCTTCACCTTAGGCAGAGTTTTCTGTCATGTGGGTGGAGCTTCATGTAGGATAGGGTTCTTGGATTTGAGGGTTCTAGTAGTCATTGGGAGGGTCAGGCTTGTTTTGGGAGAGTCTGCCCTATTTAGGATGGCTAGCCTTGTACTGGGGGTTAGGATTCACATCATGGTGGTCAGCCTTGTGTCAGTGAATCATGATGACAGGGGGAGGGTCAGTTTTGTGTTGGGAGGGCAGCAATAAACATCAAGAAGGTCAAGCTTGTGTAGGGGTGGCTGCTTGTGTCAGAGAGGGTTGGAATACTCATTGGGATGTTTTGGGATAGTGTCACTGTGCAACCAGTATAGTGGTAAAAAAAAAATCAGATCAGATAGAAAATGATCTATTAATGAATTTATTAGTTGACTACAATACACGTAGAGGGGCATAATCAAAGCATACGTCTAAGTCCAATTTGGGCTTATGGTGTTAGATGCCCAAAGTTGGCAATGAGAAAATGCCCATTTTTTAAAAATACATCTAGAACTGGGATCTCAAAGTCCCTCCTTGAGGGCCACAATCCAGTCGGGTTTACAAGTTTTCCCCAATGAATATGCATTGAAAGCAGTGCATGCACATAGATCTCATGCATATTCATTGGGGAAATCCTGAAAACCCGACTGGATTGTGGCCCTCAAGGAGGGACTTTGAGACCCCTGATCTAGAATATATATATTTTTAAATTGTCAATCTGAATGTCTAAGCTATTGTTTGTCCAGACTACCAGGATATCTATCTTTGTCCAAAATGGTGATTTTGTTCCAATTGAAGCCTTCAGACCCTCTCACTGCATCCCAAGATGCATTGGGAGGGGGAAGCCTCATCATTTACAACATGTGGCCCTGTAGGCAGGAGTGAGTGAGATTCCCTCCTGCCTTTTGCTCTTTCAAAGGTGCGGGGTGGGAGGGTCTAGTGATTTGGGAGGAGCTCCATTATAAATCTTCTCTCATTTTGAATTGTACTGTTCGGCTAGGTCTACTTGGCATACTGGTTTATTCACTTTTCCTAATCCCAAAAATTGCCGTTATATAAAGTATTTTAATCGATCTTTGGCTTATCAAGCAGGTAAAGTTCAAGTATGGTTAGACAGTCTGATTCAACAATCTGCATCTTATTGCACCTTTAGAATACTGGTTAAGACCTATTTGTTATTTGATTAATGACTATGTCATAGTTTCATACTGTATTTTTCATTATAGAAATATTGAACTGCCTTTTTGTGTGCTTTGTATCATCACTTGAATGTTCAGTCCTTTTTATTTTATGAACTGCCTAGAACATTTTGGGTGTTGGTGGTATAGAAAAATAAAGTTATTATTATTATTATGTGGGTGGGGGGAGGCTTGGATCACAGGAAAGACAGACAATTTTTGTTTTGTGTTAACTCCTATGACAATACAAGGGGAGGGAGCCCTGATCAAAGTGAACATTCCCTAAATGTCACAGGAAATGACCCAAAACAAATTTTCTGGCTGTCAATCCGTACTATCCATTGTTAAAAATCTGTGGCAAGTAACACCAGATCTTATTTTTTTAGAATATTTACAGTGGCTAAGCATAAGATGCATTTGCAGTGCATGCAAATGCATTCAAGTAGTATTCAGTGTGGTTATTTTAAAAACCTGAGTGGCCTTTAGCACTTGAGAACCAGAACTGCCTACTTCTGCTATAAACGTTGATATGATTGACTTCTGCTTATTGATATAGCAGCACGGTGTAAAAGAGTCAAAGTAGATGTTCTGGCTCCACCTCTTAATTTTAATTTTCCCCATATCCAGAAATCTTGTGTAGAGAATCTAGGGGAAATCCAAAATTTGTATCAAAGTCTGCCTAGACTGAAATCCACTTGATTGGCATAGATTTCATTTTGTTTATAGTGAGCTGTGAAGCCCACAATTGCATGTACTAACGAACTGCAAATGAGTAGCTAGACTTGGCTGTACATTCAGAACATAGTTTCAGTACACATTAGAGAAAAGCAAACCAGATGCAATGTGTGGGTCACTTTTCAGTGAATGTTAGTATAAAATGAACTGACAAATGTTCTTTTAGAAACGAAATCAATTATATATATTTTTTAAGAAAGTGAAAGCCTAGACCCAGTCAGCAGAGTGAAAAATTAAAGAAAATAAAATTGTATTTGATATCTGCACAGTCATTGAAATCTCACTTCTTGAGATTTTTTTTTCTTCAATCCTCTAAACATTTTGACCAAACTTTCATCAGTCATTGATTAGAAAGCCCTAGTATTTTTCTCTTTATCACAGTAAAAACGATGACGCCGCATCTTGTCTAAGTTTAGTGTTTTTAAATAACAGAAATGGTTCATTTCCATTTGGGGGAGACTGGTTGTTTAGTGATAATGTTTTGCTTGTATCCTGCTAGAAATGGTTGCCTTGCAATCTGTCTGCATGTGAAATAACTGCAGACCTTTGGGAAAACATACTTTATACTTTCTTGAAGTAATTGGTTCGCTCTCATTTCTATTACTCCTTAAATAGATTCCACCTTCCCTAATCAGTCTTTGCCTGGTATAATGTATGAACATGTATAATTTAAGACTGTAGAACATTTACTTTGTTTATACCCTCAACCTATTAACAGGGAATCTTTTTTCTTTTACAGTGTTTAACTTGTGATCTAATCATTGTACAACAATAGCTACTAAAAATGGGGGCTAAAACTCATGTCTAGATTTTAAAAGACAGCAAGTGAGGCATCAAATTGTATGTTTTCCTCATAGAATCCGAATTTTAGGTTGTGACCTCTTGACAGTTGGAATTGAAGGGAAGGTTATGTTGCTAGGAGATTTCAAACTACCAGATGTATATTGAAGTTTCCCATTTGCCTAATCAAAAAGAAGTAGGGTAGCTTATAGATGAGTTGTAAAGAGCTCTACTGAACAAATGATGACAGAACCCATACGGAAAGGGGATAATGCTCTATTTTGAGCTTGCCAATGGAGATAGTATGACTAATGTCTAGATAGGGGCCTACCCATTTAATAGTGATCATTACATTAGGGACTTCTATTCTGCCTATACCTTGCAGTTCAAGGCGGATTACAAAAGAGCTAACTGGACATTTCCAGTGAAGTTACAACAGTTTTGGGGTTTTTTTTTTTGTTTGTTTTTTTTTTTTTGGTTACAAGGGAGGAGAGGTACCTGGATTAATTCTGGAAGAACTTGCAAAATGGATGTTAAATTAACTGTACGTTACTATGTGATATAACAAATAGATTAAAGTTAGAGTACAAATAAGATTACGTTACATTTCAGGGATCTGAATACTTGGTTGGTGTTTTGGGGAGGAAGAGATTATTTAAGTGGAGGTTTTGGGGAGAATTTATCTAGGAGGAGGGGGAAGGGTTGGGTTAAGATATCTGGATAAATTTTTTGAAAAGTAGGGTTTTGATTTCTTTTCGAAAAGTTTTGAAGTCGCCCGTTGCCGTCAACAGGTTTGAGATGGAGTGGTTCATATGGTGTGGTTTCATTTAAAAGCTAAACTGCTATCAAGATACACCAAGCTCAAAATACTAGAGCTTGGAGTAAAGATGGCAGAGAAGGGATACAATTAAGTGGGCAAAAGTGAAAGGAGTTATTGTAAGGGCGACAAATCTTTTTGTGAGGCAAGTAAGTAAAAATAAGAGGAAAAGAAGGCTGCTTTGGTTCTCAAAAGTAGTAGCTAAGAAAGTAAGAAATAAGAGGTTAGCTTTCATAAACTACAAAAGATCGCAGAAAGAGGAAGACAGGCAAAAATATCTGGAAAAGTTGAGAGAGGCTGGTCGAGAATTCAGGAAAGCAAAGATACAAATGGAAGAAAAAAAATAGCTGACAGTAAAAATGGGAGATAAAACATTTTTTAGATATATCAGTGATAGGAAGAAGTATAAAAGTGGTATTATGAGACTCAAAAGTGAAGGGGAGGAATATAGAAGCTGATAAAGAAAAGGCTGAATTGCTTAACGAATATTTCTGTTCTGGGTTCATTTCTGTTCTGGGTTCATGGCTGAAGATCTGGGAGTGGGACTGCAGAATACAAATGCGAATAGGGATGGTGGAATGTAGACCCTGATCAATTTTCTGTGGGTTGTGTTAATGAGGAGCAAGCTGAATTAAAGGTAGACAAAGTAATGGGCTGGATGGTGTACATCCAAGGGTGCTGAAGGAACTTGGGGAAGTTCTGGTGGCTCCGATGATTGACCTTTTCAATGCTTCTCTAGAGTCAGGAATGGTACTGGAGGATTGGAGAAAGGCGGATATGGTCCCTCTACACAAAAGTGGAAGTAAGGAAGAAGTAGGGAATTACAGGCTGGTAAGTCTGACTTCTGTGGTAAGCAAATTAATGGAAACACTTTTAAAACAGAGAATAGTGAAGTTTCTGGAATCCAGTGGATTACAGGACCAAAGGCAACATGGATTCACTAGAGAAAGGTCTTGTCAGACAAATCTGATCAATTTCTTTAACTGGGTGACCAGAGAATTGGATAGAGGGAGTGTACTAGATATGGTGTATTTAGATATTAGCAAAGCCTTTGACAATGCATCGCAAGAATGGCTAATAAATGAACTGAATGCTCTTGGGATCGGCCCCAAAGTGACTGGCTGGGTCAGGAACTGGTTAAGTGGAAGATAACAGGGTCAATATTATATCAGAGCTAAGAGCCTCTCATTCTATCCGTCCATGAAGACTTCGGAGAACCACCCTCTGTATATATATAAAAAATTAATTTGGTGAAAAGCTGATTCGGTCTCAAAGTAAAAATCAATGAAGTTAATAAAGTCAATTTAATATAGCCAACAGTCAAATTCCAAATTTCAGGTATAATATAAAACAAAATGTTAAATAAAAGCATGTATTACTTCCGCGGAAGAAATACCGGAAGTGACATAGAACGCCATTATAATTAGAGCTTGCCGATGGTTAACTTGTTGGCGATCCTTAATGGATCAGAATGCGGTGAAAACTGTTCATGGTCACAGCAAACAGTAAGTAAGCTGACGATATTTTAATTTACTTCCAAAAAGAAATTTGTCTGTCTTATAAGTCTTTAAGATAAAAGATATATATAATTAAAAGTAGAGGGTGGTTCCCCGAAGTCTTCATGGACGGATAGAATGAGAGGCTCTTAGCTCTGATATAATGTTGTATAAGAATACTTTTTAAAATAAATATAAATAAAAAAATATTTTGTTCTTTTTTTAGAAAAATCTGTATAATATAATGCTGTCCTGAAGAAGCTCTCAGTATTACACGAGAGCGAAACGGAGATCTTCTGTCGGGGGAAAGCCAGGCAATACATAATACCTGAGCTAAGTATTATACAGCATTATTGAAAATTAAGAACAATAAGTTGTTTTAATAGCAATAAAATAAATGCAAAAAATGCTCATATAGCGGGGAAAGACTCTGATCAATGATAGCCCGTATGTAGGCTAAGCAACCAAGATTAGTTCTGGTAACTGGCCAGGGGCACTTGAGATTTGCAGTCTGTATCCCCGACATTATTAAGCAACAATCTTCTTGATCTTAAGTTGGCCTTTGCTCAAGGGACTTTAGTAGATATACTAGTGATTAGGTAGGATTTATTATAATTTTAATGTGGCCAAACAGGTTGAAAAGGTGATGGTGAAAGCTAGAAGGATGCTAGGGTTCATAGGGAGACTGATTAAGGGGATGGAAAGCCTTTCATACGCTGAGAGATTGGAGAAACTGGGTCTCTTTTCCCTGGAGAAGAGGAGACTTAGAGGGGATATGATAGAGACTTACAAGATCATGAAGGGCATAGAGAGAGTAGAGAGGGACAGATTCTTCAAACTTTCAGAAAATAAAAAAACAAGAGGGTATTTGGAAAAGTTGAAAGGGGACAGATTCAAAACGAATGCTAGGAAGTTCTTCTTTACCCAACGTGTGGTGGACACATGGAATGCGCTTCCAGAGGACGTTATAGGGCAGAGTACAGTACTGGGGTTTAAGAAAGGATTGGACAATTTCCTGCTGGAAAAGGGGATAGAAGGGTATAGATAGAGGTTTACTGCACAGGTCCTGGACCTGTTGGGCCGCCGCGTGAGCGGACTGCTGGGCACGATGGACCTCAGGTCTGACCCAGCGGAGGCATTGCTTATGTTCTTATGTATGGCCAGTAGGAAAAAGGATGTATAAGACTCTGATGAGACCTTATTTAGAATATTGTGTACAATTCTGGAGACCACATCTTCAAAAAGATATAAAAAGAATGGAGTCGATCCAGAGGAAAGCTACTAAAATGGTGTGTGGTCTTCATCATAAGGCATATAGAAACAGACTTAAAGCTATTTATACTTTAGAGGAAAGGCGGGAAAAGGGAGATATGATAGAGGTGTTTAAGTACCTACATGGCGTAAATGCGCATGAGTCAAGTCTCTTTCAATTGAAAGGAAGCTCTGGAATTAGAGGGCATAGGATGAAGTAAAGAGGTGATAGGCTCCGGAGTAATCAAAGGAAATACTTTTTTACAGAAAGGATGGTAGATGTGTGGAACAGTCTCCTGGAAGAAGTGGTAGAGACAGATTATCTAAATTCAAGAAGACATGGATCTCTCAGAGAGAGAAAGAGATAATGGTTAATGCAGATGGGCCGACTTGATGGGCCTTGTGGCCTTTTTCTGCCATCATGTTTCTTTGTTTCTAAGTTCTACAATATCCTGACTGGAGTAGAATGGGTAAACGTGGATCAAAAATTACAAATACTAGAGGATAGATCACAAAGGGGTCCTTTTACTAAGATGCGTTAGCCATTGTAGCGCGCACTATATATTAGCATGCGTTAAATGCTAATGCGTCCATTATATTCTATGGACGCGTTAGCGTTTAGCACGTGCTAATATTTAGCACGCGCTAAAATGGGTAGGGCGCTTTAGTAAAAGAGGGGGGAAAGCTACATAGTAATACTTTTAAAACAAATAGAAGAAAATATTTTTTTAACTTAACATATAATTAAGCTCTATAACTCATTGCAAGAAGATGTGGTAGAAGCAGTTAGCATAGTAGAGTTTTAAAAAGGTTTTGAAAATTTCCCAAGGTAAACGGAGTAACAATAACAGAGTAAATAACGGCAGATAAACACCTGAACGGTCCATCCAGTCTGCCCATTAGTTATACCCATTAAAAATTAATGATTAAATTAACTTGTCTCTTTGATATTTCTGGAAAATAGACTGTAAAGTCGACCTGGTATTGTCCTAGGTTCCAAATGCTGAAGTTGCCATTTAAAGTCCATATTGTTATTAATATAGACCTAGGGAAAGCCACTGCTTATCCCTGGAGGTAGGTAACATGAAATCATGCCACTTCTTGGGATTCTGCTAGGTACTTGTGGCCAAGCTTGGCCAGTGATAGAAACAGGGTATTGACCCATTATGGCAATATTTATGTTCTTATATGAAGATGTGACTTTCCTTTTAGCAAAATTGATGGCTTTAAACCATTAAAAGCCAATAATTTCTAGCATAGACTTTTGTAGGTCTACAATGAATAATAAGATATCATTCATAAATTGTTTTGATGTAATATCTTGGATGCCTATTTTTAATCACTTAAAACTCATGCACAACTCTCAGTTTAACTGCCAGTAGTTCTAAATATAAGATAAACAAAATAGGGAAGAGATGGCACTCTTGTTTTGGTCTCTACTGCATACAAAACAGATCAATAAGCTCACAATTAATTAAACCCATTGTTCTGGGATTTGTGATAACAGTTAATTATATTCATTATTGAGAAAGTCTTCAAGAAGGTGTCTAGCACCTGACTTAACTGGCTAAAATTTCCCAATTAAGTTAAGCTGACTTCCATTCAAAATTAGCTAGCTGAGGTAATGCTTCTCAGCCATCTTCTGAAGGCATATATTAGTAGTCAGGTTTTCAGGATTACCTTGACAAATATGCATGATTTGTATATATGTTGGAGATTCAATGTTTGTTACTCTTTTTATTTAAATTCTTATTCATTGTAGCAATCCTAAATACTCGACTTCTAGATATGTCTTCATAAGAGGATTGAAAAACACTGGCCTAGCAGGGTCATTTACTAATGGTTAGCATATGCTATCTGCCACAGGTCCTATTTTATTCCTATGGGTCCTGTAGCAGATAGTACACACTAAAGCCATTAGTGTGTTAACTATCAGAAAATAGTCCACTATGTTTTCGACTGAAAAAGAATCCAAATCAAGCAAATGCAAATATAGGTGGGTAGGTTTTACATACAATTCCTGCAGGCTTTATGCTAGCATTTTATAAAATAAAGACACCAATGTGTCTCTTATAAAGAGACACAGGCACCATTGTGTCTTTACAAAATAGCCTTCAAATAGACACATTTGTGCCTTCTTAATCCAGGTGACCCTCTACAATTACCCTCTTACTGGCAATATTCAACTGCTACTCATATAGGAAAAGTCCTATGTAGATAGGCTGTGGCACGGGCAGAGATTGGGCATGGAAATATTAGCCAGCTAGCACACTTACTGTGTGCTAACAGGCTAATACACAATTAATGCAGGAATATTTAGAGGCAAATTCTATATGAAGCATCTAAAGTTAGGCGCCTAAATAAATAGGCACCTAAAATTATGCACCTAACCTAATTAGTAAATTGGCACCTAGGCCCGGATTTTGCATAGGATGTGTGATCTCAGAGGCCACCTAATCGGTTTTTGAGAATCGCACATGGGCGTCCTATATAGAATTGTGCCTAAGCCTTCCTAAGAACCCGATTTGCTAACTGACATCCATGTTACAGACGCCGGTTAAAGAATTAGGTTGCCGCTGAGCTTATCGCGGCAAGGGATCTCCCTGCCACTATAAGTGTAGCGGCAACCTGTCCCTACCCCTGCGAAGACTACCAGCAGGAGGGATGCCCAAGCCCTGCTGGAACCCTCCCCTACCCCTCCCCCCCGTACATTGCTGACAGGAGAGATGCCCAGAAGGAAACCTCCCACCCCTCCCTGTACAACACGCAGCAGGAGGGATGCCCAGTCCCTCCTTCCCGGCACCTGTGAACCTTTCCCTGAACATTGAGTGACAGGAGGGATGCCCAAGCCCTCCTGCCAGAACCCTCCCCTACCTACACCCCTCTGTACATAGCTGGCTGGAGGGATGCCCAATCCCTCATGCCGGAACCCTCCGTACATCACCAGCAGGAGAGATGCCCAGTCCCTCCTGCTAACATCCCCCAAAAGTTCACCCCCAACCCCACCAGGACCTCCCCGGCCCCTCCCTGACCTGAAATTGATGGCCGGACAGATGGCTCCTGCCTGCATCTGGCCGGCAGGCCCACCTCCGCTGCAATGGGGGTCTGCCTCTTCTCAATGCATCATGGAATGCCAAGACAGGAGCCTAAAATTCTGATTGGCCAAATCCCCTAGGCCACCCCCATGGGAGGGGCTTAGGGGATGTGGCAAATTGGAATCTTAAGCCACTCCCAGTGCATCCCAGAATGCACTGGGAGATGGACCTGATTCCAGTTGGCCCAGGTGCCTAAGGTCCCTCTTATAGGAGGGGCCTTAAGCACCTGAGCGAATCAGGCCCCTCCCTGGTGCATCTTAAGCCATTGCAGCAGAGGTGGGCCTGCTGGCCAGACGCAGGCAGGAGCTGTCTGGCCATCGATTCCAGGTTGGGAAGGGGTTGGGGGGGATCCGGGTGTGGTTAGGGGATCCTGGGGGGGGTTGGTGTGAACTTTAGGGTAGAGGTCTGCACCGGAACGGGGATCGCGGGAATCCCGTGGGTCCCATGAGGTTCCCGTGGGAATCCCCCCTAACCCACTGGACTCCCACGGGGACCCCCCTCTAGCCAACGGGACTCCCACGGGGATGGAAGGCTTTGGAAGCAGGGTTCGTCCATATAATATAATGGACATGTCAGCCTTAGTAAAAGAGGGGGTTTATAAATTAATTACCTGAACAGAAAACAAAAAAAGGGTTCCACCAAAGAGATTCCACAAGGAAAACAGCAGCGCAAACACAAAAGAAACTGGAATTGATGATCCTGTCAGAAGTAATTTCTGCTTTTTATGGGGACGGGCGGGGATGGAGGTAATTCCTTGTGGGGATGAGTGGGGACGGAGAGGATCCTGATGGGGATGGGTGGGGACGGAGAGGATCCTGGCGGGGACGGGCGGGGATGGGTGGGATTTCTGTCCCCGTGCAACTCTCTACTTTAGGGGGGTGGGGGGTTCTGGCAGGAGGGATTGGGCATCTTTCCTGCTGGTGATGTGCGGAGGGGGGTACGGGCAGCCACACCGCTAAACTTATCGCGGCAGGGAGATCCTTGCCGCGATAAGCTCAGAGGCCATGTCTGCTTACAATGTAGGCTTGCATTTTGATGGCCTACATTGTATGGCCTAGGGAGATGCGTATGGCCACCTAGGTTCACCTAAGTCTACTTCTGAGCTTAGGCGGGCTTGTGCGCCTCCCTAGGCTCCTGGAGGCACCTCCAATGTAGGCAATCTGCCTCAGGAGGTGTTTTTTTTTTTTTTTTAGAAAACATGCATCCTGATTGGCTGGTTAGGTAGCAGTTGACCACCTACAATTGGGATGCTGGTTATAGAATCTGGGCCTTATTTTCTTTGGCACAATTCTGCAAAAGATAGGTGCCTATTGTATGACACCTAGTGGTACCTAACACAAAAGTAGTTGTGTTTAAGGGTAGAGAAGGACTAAGGCACTGCTAGGCATGATTCTCTAAAGGACTTAGGTGCTTATAATTAGGCCTTCAAAACCCTGGCCAAGCATGATTCTTTGAAAGGCACCTAAGCGTGATTGATATATGATAAGTGCCTACATTATAGATGCCATTTATAGAATTTTCCCCTAGAGCCTTCTAAATAAAAGGCATTTAGTGGCCCCATGTTAACTGTGACCAAGCATTATAGGCTAATTAACAGGGGACCAGCTTTTAACCCCACTGGGTTTCACATAAAATTTGCATCTATCGTGCAATTTATTCCCATGTCATGCCATGGTAACTACAAATTTTACCATATAATACTGCTAAATATATGACTGGTCAATTTCCATCTCTATAGAAAAGGGCTTTTAGTTCACCCACTGTTGAAAAAATATCTCTTGATCTTTTACTCCCCGATCATTGCTGATCTGTTTCTAATCTATGTTTCCTTTCTAAATTACTTGAAAGAATAGTCTTTAATCAGCTTTTAACACACATTGAACTGGAGGACTGGAGGACTGGAAAATAGCAAATGTCACGCCCATCTTCAAGAAGGGTTCAAGGGGGGACCCGGGAAACTACAGGCCGGTGGGCTTGACCTCGGTGCCGGGAAAAATGATGGAAGCACTGATTAAGGACAGCATCTGTGAGCACATAGAAAACAATGGACAGCTAAAGTCGAGTCAGCATGGCTTCTGCAAGGGTAGGTCATGCCTCACAAACTTATTGTACTTCTTTGAGGGGGTAAACAGCCAGGTGGATAAAGGGGAATCCATTGACATCATTTAACTTGACTTTCAAAAAGCCTTCGACAAGGTACCGCACGAAAGATTGCTTAAAAAGCTGTGGAAATACGGGGTGCAAGGGGAGGTCCAACGATGGATCAAAACTGGCTGGCAGGCAGGAAACAGAGGGTTGGAATAAAGGGCCATTACTCAGACCGGCAATGGGTCACGAGCGGAGTTCCGCAGGGGTCGGTGCTGGGACCGCTCCTGTTCAATATATTTATTAATGACCTGGAGGCGGGAACAAATTGTGAAGTCATTAAATTTGCGGATGACACCAAACTCTACCGCAGGGTTGAAACCATGGAAGACTGCGAAGATCTGCAAAGAGACCTAACGACACTAGAGGAATGGGCCAAAAAGTGGCAAATGAGCTTTAACGTAGGGAAATGCAAGGTCATGCATGTAGGGAAAAAGAACCCGATGTTCAGCTACAAAATGGGGGGGATCACTGCTAGGGGTAAGTAACCTTGAAAGAGACCTGGGAGTGATGGTAGACACAACTTTGAAGGCGTCGGCACAGTGCGCCACAGCCTCAAGAAAAGCAAACAAAATGTTGGGTATCATTAAGAAGGGTATCACGACCAGGACGAAGGAAGTCATCCTGCCACTGTATCGTGCAATGGTGCGCCCGCATCTGGAATACTGTGTCCAGTACTGGTCGCCGTACCTCAAGAAGGACATGGCGGTACTTGAGGGAGTCCAGAGAAGAACAACTAAACTGATAAAGGGTATGGAAAACCTCTCATATACTGACAGACTGAAAAAGCTAGGGCTGTTCTCCCTGGAAAAGCGGAGACTTAGAGGAGACATGATAGAAACCTTCAAGATCCTGAAGGGTATAGAAAATGTAGACAGGGACAGATTTTTCAGATTATGGGGAACCACAAGTACAAGGGGGCACTCAGAGAAGTTAAAAGGGGACAGGTTTAGAACAAATGCCAGAAAGTTCTTTTTCACCCAGTGGTTGGTGGATACATGGAACGCGCTTCCGGAGGCTGTGATAGGCCGGAGCACGTTACAAGGCTTCAAAGAAGGTTTGGATAGGTTCCTAGAGGATAAAGGAATTGAGGGGTACAGATAGGAGTAGAGGTAGGTCATAGTGATAGTCTGGGACCACTGCTCAGGCAGTGGGTCTGATGGGCCGCCGCAAGAGCGGACCGCTGGGCGAGATGGACCTCTGGTCTGCCTCAGCGGAGGCAACTTCTTATGTTCTTATGTTCTTATGTACATCCACACCACCAGTCTGCAGGGCAGGATTAATTCGTCGAGGGCCCATAGGCACCCAAGTACACTGGGCCCCCTGCCCCACCCCACCCCACCATGCGCCCAGACGGAAACAGGAAGTTGCGTCAGAGGGAAGCTTTGGGCAAGCAGCACCGCTTGCACAATTACAGTTCCCGTTGCCTTTCTTACCTGCGTTGCTTGCTTGTCTTACTTTACGTCGATTGGGGGGGGGGTGCGCGTTGCCAATTGGGATGGAGCCCGCGTTGCCGATTGGGGGGGACTGCATTGCTGATCGATGCTGGAGGGGCCCATTGCCGTTTGGAAAAAACAATGTTGATGCCCTCCTTCATTGGGCCCCCTTGACCATTTCGGGGCCTAGGCACGTGCCTACTTGGCCTATTGGTTAATCCTGCCCTGCCAGTCTGGATTCTGTACATATCACAGTATGGAAACTTATCATTGCACTCTTAAGTGAAATGTATTCTGGTCTTGATTCTGATAAAATAATGCTCATTGTTTCTTCGGATCTCTCCACAGCTTTTGACTTAATAGATCATTCCTTGTTACTGTCATAACTTTTAGATATAGGTTTGAGTGGCACAGTTCTAGACTGGTTTTCATCTTGTCTGACAGATCGGTCATTCTCTGTACACACTATCAGCCAAGCCTCCACATACCATCTTTTCTCCCTTATTTTTCAATATCTTTCTGAGAGACAGATTCTCAAAACTTTAACACCGTCACTAAACTGATTCCAGATAGATTAGCCTGCATGCATTGTAGTGGTGGATTATCAAACGGGCTTATCGCGGTCTTTAGGGAGCTTTCTAGCAGTCTCCGACACTGCCATTCAAATGGGCTCTTGAATACTGAAATGAGCACTCCGGTGAATTCTTATAAATCGCCGAATCATTCTCCAAGAGCAGCGTCGGCTTTGGCGACAAAAATCTGTTCCGGGGATGCCAGTACAGTGACAGTACTGTCATGTATTTGACTGTGGCTGATGAAAAACAATTAAAAAATTACATGAAGAATCATAAATTGTAATCTATTTTTTTTTTTGTGGGAGTAGTAAAAGTACGCTTCTTGAGCGCATGCTCAAGATCTCTGCCAAAATCTCTGTTAAGACTTACTCCAGCCCATCTACACCCTCCCAGCCATTGAAGCCCTCCCCTGCCCATCCTCCTCCAAACGGCCATGCACAGACACAGACCGTACAAGTCTGCCCAGTAACTGGCCTAGTTCAATCTTTAAGAATCAGAAAATAATATTAAAGATTGAACTAGGCCAGTTACTGGGCAGACTTGTACGGTCTGTGTCTGTGCATGGCCGTTTGGAGGAGGATGGGCAGGGGAGGGCTTCAATGGCTGGGAGGGTGTAGATGGGCTGGAGTAAGTCTTAACAGAGATTTTGGCAGTTGGAACCCAAGCACAGTACCGGGTAAAGCTTTGGATTCTCGCCCAGAAATAGCTAAGAAGAAAAAAAAAAAAAAATTTAAATTGAATCAGGTTGGGCAGACTGGATGGACCATTCGGGTCTTTATCTGCCGTCATCTACTATGTTACTATGTTACTATGCATGTATTATAGCCCTCCTCGGCAGCAGGAGAGATTCCCAATCTCTCTTACCACCAAGAAACACACCCCCAGCACCCTCTCGACAGCGGGGGAGATGCCCAATCTCTCCTGCCATCAACTAACCCCCCAACCCCCCTTGGCAGCAGGAGAGATGCCCATGCTTTCCCATCACCACGCAACACCCCCTTGTGCCTCCGATGAACCCCACTCTCTCCCCCTTATCTTACATTCAGATGGCTGGCCAGAAGGATGCCTACTCCCTGGGCATCTCTCCCACTGCCGGGGGAAGGGTTACTTGCGGCTCGAGCTAAGAAGGCAAATAGAATGCTAGGCATCATCAAAAAGGGTATTACAACCAGAACGAAAGAAGTTATCTTGCCATTGTATCGAGCGATGGTGCGTCCGCATCTGGAGTACTGCGTCCAATATTGGTCGCCGTACCTTAGGAAGGATATGGCGATACTCGAAAGGGTTCAGAGGAGAGCGACACGTCTGATAAAAGGGATGGAAAACCTTTCATACGCTGAGAGATTGGAAAAACTGGGACTTTTTACCCTGGAGAAGAGAAGACTTAGAGGGGATATGATAGAGACTTACAAGATCATGAAGGGCATAGAGAGAGTAGAGAGGGACAGATTCTTCACACTTTCAAAAAATAAAAGAACAAGAGGGCATTCAGAAAAGTTGAAAGGAGACAGATTCAGAATGAATGCTAGGAAGTTCTTCTTTACCCAGCGTGTGGTGGACACCTGGAATGCGCTTCCAGAGGGCGTGATAGGGCAGAGTACGGTACTGGGGTTCAAGAGGGAATTGGACAACTTTCTCCTGGAAAAGGGAATAGAGGGGTATAGATAGAGGATTACTGCACAGGTCCTATACCTGTTGGGCCACCGCGTGAGCGGACTGCTGGGCACGATGGACCTCAGGTCTGACCCAGTAGAGGCATTTCTTATGTTCTTATGTTCTTATGAGTTTTTTTATTTTTTGCCTTTATTCTGCACATGTGCCCATCACTATCACCAGCGATGGGCACATGCAAATTTATTAAATCTTTGCTACTCTCTGCCAACCTCATTTGCATAAGCGTTTTTGGGAGAATGGCTCGCTTTTTAAAATCACTACTATAACAGCTGCGACCACGGTCCATCGTTTTTAATGCGACTTTTTGAGAATCTAGGCCTGAGTTCTTTGGCTACAGCTGTTAAAGATCACAATATTAGAGCCTTTTATTATGCCAATGACATTATTTTAGTCTTTCTAACGTCAATTTTAAATCCAAATTTACAGCCACTGCAAGATTGTCTTAGATCTCTGTCTCACTGGTTTTATTCTCACAAATTAGTGTTGAACTCAGAGAAGGCTAACATGCTGAATAACAGGATTACATCCTCAACCAAGTCTGATTCCCTACTTGTTTAATATGCATATTCAACCAGTCAGATCATTCCGTTATCTAGGGGCCATATTTGACTCTCAACTTACTTTTCAAGATTAAATTTCACGTGTATTAAAGTTAGGCTTTCTTTCACTCCACTGACTTCATGCAGTATATAGCCTTTTGATTTTTCAACTATGCAAACTTTCATTCATGTATTTGTGACTGTATGATTCAACTGTTCTAATTCATTATAAGCTGGTATCACTAAGGTCCTCTTTTGCTACAGGGCTGGGGGGTGAGACTGCAGCAGAACGGGGTATGGCTTGGGCAGAAAGAGTCAGGGCTTGGTGGAGCTGGGTGGGTCTGGGCGCAGGGCTATGGGTCCGGATTTTACCAATAGTCTAATCTGGTAACCCAAGTGCTGTATTATGTTCAGGCCCATAACAACAAGAGAATCTATCAATAACTTGTCCAATTCTTGATATATGAGCCTCTTAATAAAATCTATTCTGAACAGAATCCCTCAGGTGTCTCAAACAAACCTATAATTGCACAGTATTGTAAATGAACTTAACTGAATTAAACTACTCCTTCACTGCCAACTCCCAGACCAATTGCTCAGAATGGAATAAGCCAGGTGCTATGGAAGTGCCGCTTTGTACACAACATATTTTATAAACTGTTTTAATAAGGCACATGTAGCATTCTTTGTGATTTACATGAGAGCAAGACCTACAATATAAAATTAAAGCTAACCTAGTTGAATGAGTTCCACACTGGGCTATAATGCAGTCAGAATCAATAGGGGACACAGCAAATGGGGAGAAGAAGCATTTTACTTTTTATAAGTATCATCTTAAAGTAATTAGAATACTAAGGTATGAGGAAAGGAGAAGTAATGGAAAGGGGATGGGACTCGATATACTCTTTTTCTGTGGCTGCATTCAGTGCCAGGGCCCATATAGCTAAGTGGACGGACCTAAATTCACCCACTTATTTATGCAGGCCCCAGCACTGAATACCAGCTGTGATCCACATAACCTTTTTTTAAAAAAATTCCCTTTTCCCACCAGGGCCCCCTGAGTAGGGTTACCAGATATTAGTCATATAAAATCCGGACCTATAGCCCTGCCCCCAGGCCCGCCCTATTATGCCTACATCAAGCCCCGCCTCTCAACCTGTTTTCATTGGGCTTCTGCGCATGTGCAGATGCAACGCGATAACTTCACGTGCGCATGCACATGACATCACCATGTTGCATCTGCGCCCTCCCAACACGGTCCCAAAGAAGCTTTTCAAAACCCAAAGTGCTGGTAACCCTACCCCTGAGTCCTCTGAAGCAGTCTAACTCTTTCCCTCCCCCTCTCCCAGCTTACCACTATTGTTAATTCCCAAACTCCCCCCCCCCCCCGAACATCCCCCAACCTTCAACCCTCCCTCACGGTCTAGGTAGGCCCCCTGGACCTACCTGTAGTCCTAGTGGACCAATGAAAACAATGAGGACAGTAGTGAAGCCCACTCACTCCTGCCCCTTATGGTTGCCCTCAGCAAAATACCCATGTTATGCAGCTGGGTTTTTTACTATACTGGCTGGTTTTACTGAATGACAGCAGTTAGCATGGTTATCCCAGGACGGAGCCCCATTGCGGACACTTGAAAATTGAATCACAACTTTAAGTTTAGAAAGTTTGAGATCAGCCCGCACCATGCATGCGCGAGTGCCTTCCCACCCAATATAGACGCGCTGTCCCTCAGTTTCTTAGTTTCTGCAGAGCTAAGAAGACACATTTCAACAGATGTTGAAAATTTTCTCTTTTCGCTGCCTTCCTGCTTTCGCGGTTTGGTGACTTTGTCATTTTTCTTCATCTTTCTTTTCGTTACTATGAAATTTTTTTTTTTTTTTAAAGAAGAATCTTTCTTTCTTACATTTTCTGTTCATGGGTTTGCGGCCCAGCAGGGCCTGTTTCCTCACCTCAATCATTGCATTCAATTTTGCAGAGACGGTCTTCCTGTCAATGTCACACCCGCTAACGGATTTTAAAAAGTGTGGTCTCTGTGCTCAGCCTATCTCAGTTACTGACCCTCACCGCTGGTGTCTCCAGTGCCTGGGTCCCGAAACTTGTGCCCGCTGTTCTTCGTTGCAGAAGACAACTTTAAAAAATTGTCTTTTGTAGCAAAATCAACTTTTTGGTGTTGCTATGGAAGCGGAGCCTACTTCATCACTGACACTGGCTGCACCAGCCAAGACGGCCGCACCGACCAAGACAACACCAAGATCAACTCCGGCGGATCTGTCGATGCTGCTCCGGTGTCTCAATCCTCCACATTGGGTAAGCCAGCTAAGAAGCCTTCCACTTCCCCCTCCGATATGCAGATCAAGGCTTCATTGAGTCAAGTCATGCCGACCTTGTGTAAATCTAGTAAGCGCACGATGCCAATTCAGATGAGCGACTCATCATCAGCCTCCTCATTTCCAGACCGTGTCGCGGCACTGGAGGTACCAGCTAAAAAGAAAACAGTACCGGTACTCTCACTGAAGCAAAAAATTGACAACTTGTTTAGGGAGGAGTTGGGAGAACATTTCCAATTGTTGGTACCGACTCAACTTGTGCCGTTGTCGACATCGACTCTCCCGGTGCAGGTCCAGTCTAAGTTGCTCATGGCACCGACCACACCAGTTACCGCTTCTCAATCGGTGCACATGTCCTCAACACAGGAGTCAAGCAATCTACCTTCATGACACCAGTCTTCCTCTACCCAGACCTCTCGAGAGGCTACTCCAGCACGTTCCAGCAAAGTCTCGCATAAGTCAAAGCATGTTGAGTCTTTGACACCAATCCGTCGGCACCGTACCCAGCATACATCTTCATCCATGCTGCAAGATTCTGATTTGCTGGGTGATTCTGATCCGGAGCCACTTTCTACTACTGAGGATGACTCTTCTGCTTCAGGAACACCTTCTCGTTCTCCAACAGGGCCATCTTCTCCGTCTGAAAAGCTTTCATTTTCCAGATTTCTCTGCCAGATGGGAAAAGATCTAGACATTTCTCTGGAGCCAGACTAACTATAGTAAAACTTATTTAGAGACCTTAGATTATGATCAGTCCCCTAAGATGATGTTGAAGTTATCTCTTTATGCCATCTTGAGGGAGACATTTTTCAAAAACTTAGAGATTCCTCTTTCCATCCCAGTGGCTCCCAGGAAACTGGAGTATCTATACAAAGTGGTGCCCCTTCCAGGTTTTGACAAGCCCCAACTTCCTCATGAATCTCTGGTAGTGGAATCTACATTGAAGAAGTCTTCTGGGGCCAGTGTTTATGCATCCGTTCCCCCTGGCAGAGAGGGACAGACAATGAATAAATTTGGTAGACACCTTTACCAGAATTCAATGCTGGCAAAAAGAGCAGGAAATTACAACTTCTATTTTTCCTGCTACCTCAAGCACCTGGTCAAGTAATTTTCATCATTTCAAAAATACATTCCTTCCCACAAGACCAAGGCTTTTCAATCACTGGTCTCCAATGTTCTACAACTTCGCAAATACAGTATATGGTCAAATCCTATGACACTTTTGAACTCACCTCTCGAGCAACAGCCATATCAGTGGCTATGCGATGCCTTGCATGGTTGCGAATTTCAGATCTAGATGTCAACCACCAATATCATCTAGAAAATGCTCCGTGTCTCGGTGACAAACTTTTTGGTGACTCTACTGCCATTGCCACACTAAAGCTTTCTGCCCATGAAACCAGATGGGACACATTGGTGAAACCTAAAAAGAAACCTCAGGCTCCTCAACCTTTCAAGCCTGCCTCTTATTACCAATGTTGGTTTGCTGCCAAGGCTTCTACTTCTGCTCTTCCACTGCCTAGAAGGCAGAAGCAACAGCAGCATCAACCACCTAAACAGCCGACTGCTCAATAGAAACCTCAGCAGCCTTTTTGATGTGTTCTTCACAAGAATAGCCACAGTTCCCATTCTACAACCACTTCCTTAGCTGATAGGAGGGCTGATAGGAGATCAATATTATATCGATCGTTGGGAGCTCATCCCCTACGATCTTTGAGTGTTAAATATCATTTGTCAGGGTTATATTCTCCATTTCAACACCCTCCCTCCGGATCATCCTCCAAGAGAGTTTGCTTCAAATCCTAGACAGTCCTCTCTTCTTCTCTAGGAGGTTCAATCCCTTCTTCTCAATGCCATCAAGGAGGTTCCTCTCTCTCAACACAACCATGGATTATACTCCTGCTATTTCTTAGTACCAAAGAAGATAGGAGTACTACAATCCATCCTGGATCTCTCAGCTCTCTACAATTACATTGTCAAGGAGAAAGTTTGAATGTTCTCTCTTGCCCTTCTCTATCCCCTATTGGCTCAAAACAAATGGCTATGCTCTCTGGATCTCAAGGAAGCCTATACTCACATTCCAATCCATCAGGCTTCCAGAAAATACCTCCGCTTTCAAGTGAACCAGCATCATTACCAATACCAGGTACTTCTGTTAGGACTGGCATCTTCTCCCAGGGTCTTCACAAAGTGCTTGATTGTGGTAGCAGCAGCCCTTTGATCTCACAGTCATCAAGGTTTTTCCATACCTGGATGACTGGTTGATCAAGGCTTCAGCATCTCAAGTGGAGTGGGCAACAACTCATACCATCTCCTTCCTTCAAGCCTTGGTATTCGAGATCAATTTCCCCAAGTCATCCCTGCAATCGAATCAACATCTCCAGTTCATCGGAGCAATTCTCGACCCTACTCTCATGAGGGCGTTTCTTCCCCCAGATCGCCTATCCACTCTACTTTATCTCTGCCAGAAGATGTTTCATCTTCAAACAATCTCTGCGAGGCGCATGATGGTTCTCTTAGGACACATAGCCACCACAGTTCATGTGATGCCACTTGACAGATTGAATCTTCATACTCCCCAGTGGGCCCTCGCTTTGCAGTGGTCTGAGGTGACAGATCGGCTCTCACAGCACATCTTTGTAACCTCATCTCTTGTACAGTCACTCCACTGGTGAATGACCTCCTCCAATTGATCCAGAGGTCTTCTTTTTCATCTGTCTTCCCATCAACAGGTGCTCACGAAAGATGCTTCCCCGTATGCCTGGGGGGGGCTCACATGAATGGTCTTCAAACTCAGGAACATTGGACTGCTACAGAAGCAAATTTCACATCAATTTACTCGAACTCAGAGCGATGTATTATGCACTGAAAGCTTTCCAACATCTGAGTGATCATGTCCTCCTTCGCACGAACAATCAAGTAGCAATGTACTACATAAACAAGCAAGGAGGCACAGGCTCTCTTCCACTCTTTCAGGAGGCTCAAAAGATCTGGCTTTGGGTGACAGACCACAATCTTTTCCTGAGGGTAGTCTACATTTAGAATTCCTTGGCAGACAACTTCAGCAGAATTTTTCAGCCTCACCAGTGGACTCTCAGCTCGACAACTCTCCAGGTCATCTTTGCGCAATGGGGCACTCCTCAAGTGGACTTGTTTGCAGCTCCTTACAATCACAAGTTGCCCCAGTTCTTCTCCAGACTTTATTCACCTCACCGTCTGGAAGCAGATGCGTTTCTCCTAGATTGGACGCAAATGTTTCTCTATGCATTTACTCCCACTCCTCTCATCTCGAAAACTCTTTTCAAACTCAAGCAGGAGTCAGCCACCATGATCCTCATAGCTCCTTGGTGGCCCAGACATTATTGGTTCTCCCTTCTACTTCAACTCAGCACCAGGAAGCCCATACCTCTTCCAATCTTTCCTTCTCTGCTTACCCCTTTCAGGACCAAGGGACATATTTGTCCCATAACTTTAAAATCCTATAAATTTTGATTGGGATAGTCTACAGTTCTAAATTTGATATGTACGGATTCCATATGATACTGCCTTTATGTAAACAAACTGGTTCCGACATTCATTCATTAGCGTCGTTGCCAGATTGACGAGAAGATTCACTTGCCACACTGTCCATAAGCCAGAAGTTTGATTTTTTAAATAAAAATAATGATATTTTACAAAAACATTTTGTCTTTGGTTTTGCCTTCCTATGTCGCTACTATAGCGTTCTGATGCGTTTTACGCCACATCTGATCTCTCGTTCTCAAGATGTCGCCTTATTTCGTCATGGGACACATATGTCCCTATGGTCGGTAGTAGAATTCTGAGGTTGATGTGCACGTGTTGTGATTCTTTTCGTTTTGTGTTACCTGGTGCCGAGAGCTCTGAGGTAAGTTGGCCGACCTGTCCAATAACTGTAGAACGCATTTTGGATCCTTTCTCGAGTACTTGTATGCTCATCAAATATTTTGTTGCAGTTGCACCCGATAGAATAAGGATGCCATTAGCAGAACGCTTCTTCGAAATAACTGAGGATGCCATTGAGCAGATATTGCTGGCAGATAACAGTGATGATGAAGACAATCTTCCACTTGATGAAGAAGATAGAGGCTTTCTTGACGAGGATGTTGAGAAGGTAGGCAAAGAAATTGTTATTGAGCGCCCTGTAGCAGCAACTAATGACTTACCCGAAGCTCCACGAAAACAACGTCGTGCAAAAGCAGGCCAGAAAGAAGACATCAATTTCATCTGGAAGCCTCGGAAATCAAATTTTCAAAAGAACACCATTGAGTATGAATATGGAAATGTGAACATAGATGTCGATTGCAGTGTGGAACCTAATGCCTACGAGGTATTTGAGAAAACTTGCGGTTTCAATGATCTGGCAGCTCATATTGTTGAACAAAGTAATTTATACATGAAGCAGAAGGGGGTTCCTTTCCAAACCGATGCCCAAGAAATCCGTACGTTCTTGGGAATGAATTTAGTGATGGGTTACCATGTGCTTCCTAGTCTGAGAGACTACTGGTCTACTGACCCTGACCTACAAGTGCCATACATTGCTAAAGTAATGCCTCGACAACGGTTTGAAGCGATCAGGTCTGCCTTACATTTTTCAAATAATGAAGAGATGCTTCCGAAAAGCCATCCCGATTTTGATAGAGCTTTCAAAGTTCGGCCTGTAATGGATCACTTCAATCGATGCTTCCAGAATGCACGGAACCCAAGCCAACAACAGTCAGTAGATGAACACATGATACGATTCAAAGGACATAGCATCATGAAGCAATACATAAAAAATAAACCTATAAAGTGGGGTTTCAAGATGTGGTGCAGATGTGACTCAAAGACTGGCTATTTGTACCAATTCGACTTGTACACAGGCAAGAAAACTGACACAGAACATGGACTTGGAGAGGACGTGGTCCTCATGCTAACGAAATCACTCGAGCACTTATGCTGTGAGATTTACATAGACAATTTCTTCAATTCCCCAATTCTTCAGCTGAAAACACAACAACAGGAAATATATTTGTGTGGAACGGCTCGGGCAGACAGAAAGCATATGCCAAAGAATCTCAAGCAGGACAAAGAGCTGAAACGTGGAGAAAGCCAAATGCTTTCAGCAAATGGCATAACCTGTGTAAAATGGATGGACAACCGATCTGTTGTGATGTTGTCTAATTTTCTGCATTCCACCAACTCGGTCTCAGTGTCCAGGAGGCAACAAAAAAGTGCAGAAAAGATCCAAATTCCTTGTCCTGAAATAATAGTTGCCTACAACAACTTCATGGGCGGCGTCGATCTCATGGATCAAAAGAAGATAACATATGAAGTTGACAGGAAGTCGAAGATCAAATACTATTTGCGCATATTTTTCGATTTGATTGATATAGCTGTCAACAATGCTCATTGCATATTTACTCAACTGAACCTGAACATGAATCCTCAATGTAAGGCCATGACCCCTCTTCAGTACAGGCAACTGATTGCAAGGTTCCTCATTGGAAATTATACAAACAGGAAGAGAAGTCTTCCAGCAGGACCTGTTCGAAGCAGCAAGAACAGTATACCATCCCCTATGCCTGACTCTGGACTCAAATCTACTTCTATTAGAGTCTATCTCAGTGCTATTACAGCTTTTATATTACATTAGTGATTTCTATTCCGCCATTACCTTGCAGTTCAAGGTGGATTACATACGATTGTCAAGATGATACAGAATACATAAAGTGGATTCCATGAGAATTGTCAAGATATTAGGAGATACATAAGGAGTGGTTTGAACATTTTTGATTTGCTAAGAAGTAGATTGTAACGTAGGTGATGCTTGGGAGGATCTGTTTTTGTTTTATAGGTTTTATGTGTTTTTTGAAGAGTAGGGTTTTTGTTTCTTTTTGGAAGGTTTTGTAGTCTGTGTTCAAAAATAGCAGATGGGTGAACTGTCTGTCCAGTTTTGCTGTTCTGGTGGCCAGTAGTTGTCTTACATTTTTTTTCGTTTGACATTTTTGGTTGGCGGGTGTATGAATGGTGTGTGGGTTCTCCTGTGTCTGGTTGAGGTGGATCGAGTTAGGTTGGGCTGCTCCGTTTATGGCTTTAAATAGTAGGCAGTGGAATTTGAAGTGTACTCTTGCTTGTATAGGGAGCCAATGAGAGTTATGGTATGCCTCTGTGATGTGGTTGTATTTTTTCAGCGAGTAGATTGTTTGTAGTTATTTTATCATGGTTGCTGGGCAGGGAAGATATAGTATGGTGCAATAGTCTATTATGCCTAGGATGAGAGATTATACCAAAAGTTTGAATTGTTATCTGTCAAAGAATTTTCGAACTTGCCTTAGGTTTCTCATAGTTGTGAAAGATGTTTTTATTATTTTGTTGATTTGTGGTTGCATGGTGTAGCCTCTGTCAATCAGTATTCCAAGGAGTTTTAGCTTGGGTTAAATGGGGTATGAGACCAAGTTAATTACTAGGTTTGTTACAGTTGGGGTTTTGCTGTTTTCTAGGAGGATGAAGTTTGTTATATCAGGGTTAAGTTTTAGTTTGTGTTCTGTCATCCATGTAGCTACTGTTTCAAGTGTTTTGTATATTTTGCCTATCATGTTCGGTGTTGGTTAGTCGAAGGGGAGGAGAATGGTGATGTCATTTGCATAGCTGTACGAGGTTAGGCCATGTTTGTCTAGGTAGGAGCTGAGGGAAGCAATGTATAGGTTGAAGAGTGTGGGAGATAACGGTGATCCTTGGGGTATTCCGCAGGGGTTAGACCATGGTTCTTTTTTTTTTTTTTTTAAATAATTCTTTATTGATTTTTAAACAAGAACAGTGTTATATAAATAAAAGAACAGTATATTATTGCATTCAGTCATAACACTAATATCTATATAGATAACAAAACTATCATTCAATAATTACATTATTTTGCATATAGTAATAACATAAGAACCAAGTAAATAATATAAAATGAAACCAAGTTACCTAAAATATCATTATCAATATTTCCTCCCAACCCCCCAACCCCCACCCTCCCTGGATGTGTAAAGATAAATAAACCAAGAAAAAAGTAAGACAAAATACAGTATTATATTTGTACAAATGTAGTCAATGGGCACCAAATTTTGTTGAATATTCCACTAAGTCCCCTACACTCTGCATTAATTCGTTCATATTTGTATATAGTACACACATTCACCCACCAGAAAGTATAATTTATTCTATCATGATTCTTCCAATTACTTGTAATCAATTGAATGGCTATACATGTAAGACTTTTATACTTATCTAAAGTGGGTTTAACATGTAAAATTGTTCCACAAATTATAGCCTCAATTTGTTAATGGAATATTTGAATCTAAAACTAGATTAATTTGTCCCCATATGGATTTCCAAAATATTTATATAAATGGACAAAAATACAACAGATGATCCAGAGTCCCTATGTCAATATGACAATGCCAGCATCTATTAGACTTAGAACTATCTATTTTATGTAATCTAACTGGGGTCCAGAAAATTCTATGTAACAAAAATAACCATGTTTGTCTCATAGATGCTGATACTGTACATCTTAATCTCCAATTCCAAATTCGTGGCCAACGAGACACAGAAATATACTGTTTGATCTCAAAGCTCCAAATGTCTCTAAGACTATTTTTTGGCTTTTTATTTATTAATCCAGAAATCAATTTGTACCACTGAGCAGCCTGATGCCCTATTAAATCAGTTTGGTAGCAAAGGATTTGCAGGCTAAAATAAGTTTTAAAATTTTTCCTTTCAGGGAACCATGGTTCTGATTTTTCCCTGTTTGTTTTGACTCTGTAAGTTCTGGATTGTAGTAAGCCTTTAAACCATAATAGTACCTTGTCTGAGATTCATATTGAGTCTAGTGTTTTTAGAAGGATGTTGTGATCTACCAGGTCGAAGGCTGCAGAGAGGTCTAGTTGTATGATCAACATTTTCTTTCCTGTGCTGAGGTGCTGTCTAGCGGTGTCCATGAGTGTTCTAGTAGGGTCTCAGTGCAGTAGTTGGTTCTGAAACTAGATTGTGTGGGGTGAAGTATGTTGTGGTTTCCTAGGTATGAGGTTAGGGCTTTGGCTATGAGGCCTTCCATTAGTTTGACGTAAAGTGGGATTGAGGCTATGGGTCGGTAGTTGGATGGTTGGTCCATTGTTCCTTTGGGGTCTTTTAGGATCAGAGTTATGATGATTTCGCTGAGGTTTTGTGGAAAAGGGCCATCTGTGAGTAAAGTTTGTATCCATTGTAGGAGTAAGGTACGGAATAGAATACTGGAGGTTTTCAGTAGGTATGGGGACAGTTGTTAAGGTCACATGCTGCGTGGCTGTATTTATTATATAGTTTGTTAAAGTCTGACCATTGTATGAGTGAGAAGTGAGACCAGATTTTGTCTGCTGCAACTGATTCTTTCTCGGGGGAGGGGAGGGGTTGGTATCTCTTCTAGGTGTGTAGGTGTTCCATTAAACGAGGCTCTGATAGTTGCAATCTTGTTTTTGAAGAATGTAGCTAAGAAGGAGGCTGAGGGTGGGGAGAGTTGCTATTGGTCAGATAGGGTGTGGTGTCTGTGAATTCTTTTAGTAACTGGAACAGCTATTTTGTGTCTTGGGATCTTTCTCCTATTTGCTTTGAGTAGTATATCTTTGCTTTGAGTAGCCAGTCGAGGGAAAACCTCTTACTTCCCATTCTTTGGTTCATGAAAGGACTTTTCAATGTGAAACCACCTCTCAAACCTCCTCCTGTAGTCTGAGACCTTAATGTGGTTCTTTCCAGGTTGATGAATCTACCATTTGAACCAATGGCCACAGCTCATCTTAAGTTTCTTATCTGGAAAGTTGTTTTTCTTATTTCACTCACTTCGGCCAGGAGGGTCAGTGAGTTGCAAGCGTTGGTGGCACATCCACCCTTCACAGTTTTTCACCATGATAAAGTGGTTCTACGCACACATCCAAAGTTTCTATCGAAAGTGGTCACAGAGTTTCATCCAATCAGTCAATTGTCCTTCTAGCTTTTTTCCCTAAGCCTCATTCTCATGCTGGAGAAATGGCACTATACTCTGGACTGGACTGTAAATGTGCTTTGGCCTATTACATCGACAGGACGAAGCCCTATAGAACATCTCCTCAACTCTTTATCTCATTTGATCCTAATAAGCTGGGGCATCCTGTTTCAAAATGAACAATTTCCAACTGGTTGGCTGCCTGAATATTGTTCTGCTATGTTCAGACTGGACTGCACCTGGAGAGTCATGTCACAGCCCACAAAATCAGAGCTATGGCAGCTTCTGTAGCTTTCCTCAGCTCTACTCGTATTGAGGAAATCTGTAAAACTGCCACCTAGTCCTCAGTTCATACCTTCACTTCAATTTATTGTCTGGAGTCTTTCTCCAGATGGAATGGGTACTTCGGCCAGTGTGTATTACAAAATTTATTTTCTTAAAGGCCAGCTCTCCCACCATCCCTTTTTGTTTAGCTTGGAGGTCACCCATTTTTGAGAATATGCTGCATGCTTTTCCTGGGATAAAGCACAATTATTTACCATAACAGATGTTATCTAGGGACAGTGGGAAGATATTCTCACAAGCCACCCACCTCCCTGGGTTGGCTTCTTAGCTGGCATATCTTAACTGAGGGACCGCGAGCCTACGTCAGGCAGGAAGGCACTCACGCATGCGCGGTGCAGGCTGATCGCAAACTTTCTAAAGTTAAAGTTGGAATTCACTTTTCAAGTGTCCATACCGGGGCTCCATCGATGACGTCACCCATGTGTGAGAATATCTGCCTGATATCCCTGGATAACACCCATTATGTTAAGTAACTGTGCTGTCTATGCTATCATCAATTGTGCAAAAAAACCTACACTAGTCACTGGGTTCTATATAAATCATCTAAAGTTTGGTAATTGTCGTTATAGAATGCTAGCTTACATTGGCATGCTTGCACCCAACTTTAGACTGGTGTAAATTTGTTCACATAAATGTTACAGATGCACATGTAAGTGTTAGTATTGTATAACTTACGTGCACAGTTTCAAGACCCACCCATGTATGCACCTCCTTTGCAGCTACACAATATTGAACTTGGGTCTGGATTCTCTAATATCGTCAGTAAAATCCAATGGGCAGCTGTTATAGCCATAAATGTAATGATTTCAAAATGACAAGTCATACTCGAAAAAACGTGCATTCAAATGAGGTTCGCAGAGGTTCATGGATGATCACCAAATTTACATGAGATGAGTCACTGGTGATAGCGATTGGTGCATGTGCAGAATAGTCTGTCTGGTGGCCCTTTGAGGGCTGAAGCGACGGCCTGAGGTAAGGTATGGTAAGGAGAAACAATATGGCTGGCCCCTTCTTCTTCTCCCTGCTTTTCCCAGTCTGGCTCTCCCCAACAAAATTTCCCCTGAGTCAGATTAAAACTTAGGGGTCTGGAAATATTTAAACCCAGCCTTCTGCTCTCTTTTGGAGCAGCAGTACCGTTGGCCTTGGTTGGGTGGGCGGAGCTCCAGGCCCAACAGTGTGTTCCTCTGGTGGAGCAGGGAGGGATCTGAGGGATGACTACCTCATTCACCTGCCGTCCCGATGGAGGCTGGAGAGTCCCAACTCTTGTGTTATTTGCATCAGTGTTCGAAGCCATTGTTCGATGCTGGGACTGCCCAACTTTCAACCTGATGGACATGGTGAGCAACAAGAAAGCAGACCATTTCTTCAGTTGAAGATCTGAGCCCAGAAGTACAGGGATGAACACCCTGCTCCAGCTGTTGCCAAAGAACAAGCCCTTGTACGTGTTTCCTCCATGGCCTATGATAGAGCGAATACTGCTCAGAATAGCAAGTCATCCAGGGAGAGTGGTGCTTTTGGTACCAGATTGGCCTCACTGTCCATGGTATGCAGACTTGTTACATCTACAGAAGAACAAAGGTCTCAGACTACAGGGTCATCCAGATCTTCTCTCTCAGGGCCCGGTGGTCATATAAGATCTGGATTGCTTTGGTTTATGGCATGGATCTTAGAGAGCTTGGTGCTAGAGCACAAAAGATACTCATAGGTAGATATTGCTACTCTTCTAAGAGCCAAAAAGCATACGATAGTCTACGCTTATGTTAAGACTTGGGAGACATTTCAGCACTAATGCATGAAAGAAAAGGTGGAGCCATTTAGTGCTCCGATTTCAGTCTTTCTGGCTTACCTCCAAGCAGCTTTTGACAAAAGGTTTCTCAGTGGCATTGCTCAGAGTCCAAATGCCAGGCATCTCATGTTTCACAGCCTAAGAGCACAAAATTCCCCTGGCTTCTCATCCAGACATAGCCAGATTCCTGAAAGGGGCACTTAGGCTCAGACCACCGATTATACAACCATTTTCCCAGTGACCATTACATCAGCAAGAAGAGTCTCAGAGCTACAGGCACTGTCATGCAGGGAACCTTTTCTCAAGATCATAGAGGCGGGAGTTTCATTGCGCACAGTCCCATCTTTTTTTGCCGAAGGTTGTGTCTGCTTTCCATGTCAATCAAGAAGCAAGATTACCAGCATTCCAGACCACAGGCTCAAAAAAAAAAAAAGACTGGATTCTGAGAAAGCTGGATGTGAGGAGCAATGTTCCCTCTAAGGATGAGGTATGTGCAAAAAAAACATATGCATGAGCGACAAGTTACATATTCCACAAATTTATGAGCAGGCACGGAGGACGCATTTTTAAACAAATGTAGTTTATCCTTGTACTCCTTATGTATTTTTAATCATCTATGGATATGTTTGTATGTTTATTGTTCAAATGGTTTTATTTATTTCCCAAAATTTATTTTTGTTATACGCATTGAAAATATTTGATATTGCGTTTAAATCAAAATCTCAATAAATTTGAAACTTGAAACGAGTGCCCATGAGATTGTGGGAGGGTTAAATACTCAAAACTTAGAAGAATAACAATTTACTTAAAGTTTTTGCTTCGCCAGCTTTTTGGTATCTTTACATACAGTGGCGTACCTAGCATATGTAACACCCGGGGCCCATCATTTTTTGGCACCCCCCCATCTGTACGAAAAACATGATTTTTAGTAACAAGCCACACGTCACACATGAGTACCTAGTAAAAGGCAGCATCTTACATATTGCAGTGAGCAGTACATCAATACACCCATTGTAAAACTAAACAAGCCAGACCAGCACAGATCAATCCTACACCGTCAATCCTAACAGAAAACTATGTCTTTCGAACACATAGAACACAGAACACACCTTCGCCTAGTATGGAATATGTAATCATAAACTAACCCCTCCCTCTTTTACAAAACTGTAGTGTGGATTTTAGCTACAGAGGTAACAGCTCTGATGCTCATAGAATTCTGAGCATCAGAGCTGCTAACACCACGTCTGGTGCTAAAAAACGCTTCACAGTTTTGTAAAAGGTTGGAAAAAATAAAAATACATAGACAAAGGTTAAATTGAACCAGCAAGAAGCTGGACTCTGCATACAATGCTTCACAGAAACAGTGACACATGTCTCCTAAAGCAATAAATAAATAGAAATTTTTTTCTACCTTTGTCTTCTGTGGTTTCTGCTTTCCTCATCTTCTTGTAACTCTCTTCTTTCCATCCACTGTCTGCCGTCTCTCTTCCCCTATATGGCATCTTCTCTCCTTCTATGCCCCTTCCAGAAACTGTATGCCTCCCCCTTCCATCTCTCCTTTCACCCCCATTGGTCTGGCATCTCTCTCCTCTCCTTCCCTCTCCCACACCTCTCCTCTGCAATCCCTTTCCCTTTTTTCCCTCATTTCCCTTTTCAATTTATTTTCTGCATCTGTCTAGATTATGTTCTTACTACCCTCTCATCAATGTCCTTTTTTACTGTCTACCTAAAGCTTGCCACCTCTTTCCCTCACCCCTCCAGTGTTTCCCTAACTCAATCCTTTTCTCCCCATCATGTGTCCTCCTTTTATTTATCCCCTCCTTCCATCGTGTACCCTCTTTCTCCAACCCTTCCATCTAGTACCTTCTCCTATCTTTGTCCACTTATCATCCAGCATCTGCTCCCCTCTTTCTCTCCTCCCATTTCCTTCTGGCATTTGCTCCCTTATCTCTCCCATCTGCACTTCCATCCAGCATAGGCTCCCCACTACCATCCAATGTCTGCCCTTTCTCCCTCCATCCACCCCTCTTCAATCAGCATCTTCCCCCTTTCTTTCCCTCCAATATCCTTCCCCCTTATATCTCTCCCCTTTCTCTGTACATCAATTCCATCAGCACCACCCTTCCATACCACCCTGCCCCCTTTCTTTCCCTCCACCACTCTTCCATTCCAGCAGTCCTGCTCCTTTCTCTCCCTTCATGCAGCAAGGTCCCGCGATGATTGCAGCTGCCTGCTGCCAATCCACCCCACTCTGACGTACTTGCTCTAGAGCGGACTCAGCAGCCGCATGCTAGAAGGGCCCGCGATGACTCGTCTGCTGGCTCTGCTCTGGAAGAAGTAAGTTACGTTGGAGGGGGTGGACCCGGCAGACGCAGGGAGTTGCGGCAAAGTCCTGCAATGACTGCGTCTGCCGGGTCCACCCCCTCCAACATAACTTACTTCTTCCAGAGCAGAGCCAGCAGACGAGTCATCGCGGGACCTTCCTGCACCTCAGCGCGGATGCTGACTCTGCTGAAGGGAAGTAAGTCAGTGGTAACGTGACCATTTATTTTTTTCATCAAAAGGGGACATCTATTAATTGACTGTGTATCCTTTCTTTCTTTCTGCACTCAGGCCCAACAATTGTCCCTTTCTATTCCCTCCCTCCTTCCTTCCCATGTCCTTAGTGCCCCCAGTGACTCCTTCCCGTGTCCATAGTGCCCCCAGTGCCTCCTTCCCGTGTCCTTTGTGCCCCCAGTGCCTCCTTCTTATGTCCCCCCACTGCCTTCCAGATTTTGCCCACCCCCAAAGCCAGCCAGCTCTGCCACCTCTCCATTTTTTTCTCTCTGTCACCACCCCATCCCCTATGCTCTGGCATCTCTCTCTTCTCCTTTCTTTCCTTCACACCCCATAGTCTGGTATCTTCCCTTCCCTGATTCTCTGGCATCTCTCTCCTTTCCTTTTCTTCCATCTTTCCCTCCCCCTCCATGCTCTCACATCTCCCTCTTCCTTTTCCCTTAGTCTGGCATACCTTCCTCCTTCCCTCCAAGCCCTGGCATCTCCTTTCATTCCCTCCCTCATCTTCCTTCTCCCTCCAGCTGGGTACCGCAACACTCTCCCCTGCAGCTCTGGACTTCCTCACACCTGCTCCCCCAAAATTGCCATGCTTCGGTTCCTCTTCTTCCTTCCTCCCTCCCCCCGCGGGACCCTGCGGCACCATCAACTCTTACTCCCTCTAACGCCGGCACTGCAGCTCCGGACTTCCCCACACCTTCTCCCCCCCCCCCCTTCGGATCGCTATTATTTTAAATGTTATAGCGGCGGTGTTGTATCCATCAGTGGAGACGTCTAACCTCAGCCTGCCCCGGAACTCTTACTGCAGCAGCCGCCCGTCTAGGCAGGAACAGGAAGTCACTGTTGCAGTAAGAGTTCCGGGGCAGGCCGAGGTTAGACGTCTCCACTGATGGATACAGCGCCGCCGCTATAACATTTAAATAAAAGCGATCCGAAGGGGGGGGGGGCAGGTGTGGGGAAGTCCGGAGCTGCAGGGCCGGCATTACACCAATGAGAACAAGGAACGGACCGCTCCCCACTTAATACGCCACTGATTGTGGGGATCATGAAAGGAGCCGCCGCTGCTGCATCTTAGGCGAGCAGGGCAGATCGCCACCGCCGCCGCTTCCTCTCACCTCCGCTCGAGTGAGCGACACCAGAAGAAGCATGAGCGACGCCACTGAAAATAGTGAGCGATCGCTCATGCGCTCACCTTAGAGGGAACACTGGTGAGGAGAGTCATCCTACATTATCTAGAGGTTACTAATGAGTTCAGACTAGCTGACCATCTGTTTGTGCTCACCAGTCAGTCTAGATGCGGCAGACTGGTATCCAAGGCTACCATTTCAAGATGACCCTCTCATCAGCATATATTGTCTATGGTATGCAGTTGCTGATCTCCTTGAGGGCACATTCGATAAGAAGTGTGGCTTCTTTATAAACGGAAGCTCGGGCGATTCTATCCAAGGAAATTTGTAGAGCAGTGACCTGGTCCACTCTGCATAAGTTCTCCAAGTTCAACAGAGTGGACATGTGGCACCCAGGCACAGAGGTCCCACCCTAGATTTGTGGGACTGCTTTTGTATATCTATACAGTCCAGAAATGTAGAAAATGAGATTAGGTTCTTACTTTGCTAATATCTTTCCTAGTAGATAGGTATATCATTCTGGAGCCCCGCCCTGTCAGTTATTTACTATGCCTATCTACTGTCTCAGTTAGGAAGTTCAAGTCAAAAACGAGATTTTGATATCAGTCAGACTTTAAGGGTATGAAAAATAATCTATTGCTATAACATAATGGGGAATGTTTGAGCTCCATAAATGTTTCTGTTTGGTATGGTTATTTTGCTATTTTGATTGTTCAATTAATTTGATTGTTCCCGCTAATCCAGAATACTGCAGCCAAGTTGATCTTTGCAAAATGCAAGTCTGACCATGTCTCCCCACTCCTAGCCAAACTTCACTGGCTCCTGCCTGGCTTTTAAGATCATTCACTGCATCCTTCCTCCTTTAATCCCACTATCTTATAACTCCTCGAGTCCTGACTCTACCAGACCCGCCCAAAGGTATATATTATCCTTCCCCTCTCTACACGGTATTCGCTATGCAGGAAAACTGGGAAAATCCCTTTTCTTCAGAATCACAGGTCTTTGGAACAACCTTACTATCCCGCTGCGGAACCTGGGCTTCCTCCAATTATTCCGCAAGCAACTGAAAACCTGGCTTTTCACTAAAATGTAATTCTATCCCCCCCTTACTCTTCTCTTCTATATATAAGTTCATGTAAACCTTTTTTTTTCCTTTTCTTCCTATATTTTAAGTTCTTGTAAACCGTGCCGAGCTCCACAACATCCGTAGAGATGATGCGGTATATAAACTTAAGGTTTAGTTTAGTTTAGTTTAGTTTAGTTTAACATGTTTGTTAGACTTTCAGAGCAGAACAGATTTGTAGTTCATGAAGTCTCCTAATACCCCTCATTTTTATGTGTTTCTATATAGGGTTATCACCTGCTTTGGTACAAAATGAAGGAACAGAAGAGTCCTCTGGAGAAGAAGGAGGAGTTGAAAACCTGGGGTGGATTCCTTCTACATGGCTCACAAGCATGGGGAGAATACCCTACAGTCCAGAATGACACACCAAGCTACTAGAAAAGATATTAACAAGGTAAGAACTTAATCTCTTTTTTGTAGAAGGGCTCCTCTGTATTTTTTTAAAGCTTCACAATTAAGAAAGATTTTATTAGAAAATGAGAAAATTAAATTGGGATGATCTTTGACAAAAGTTAATGTAACAGGGTTGGAACAGAGGCAAGATATTTCTATCTGTAAGAGATGGATTTTTTTTCTTTGATACAATTCTTTAAATGACTCAGACTCCTTTGATGTGGCCATATATTGTGTGGAAATGTGGCTATTTTGGTTTGATGTAGCTATTATGTTTGATTGCCCATGGACAATTTAAACACTGCTATTGGCATTTAAAACAAACACTGATCACAGCATTTGAATACTGACTTGCATGTGTTATTAGCCAGCCTCACACCAGCTTGTAGAATTGCTTCTGTTCTGTTCTATGCTAGAAGATATAGATAATGTGTTCAATTTTACTCATCCTTGTCAATCCCCTTACAATGACAAATCAGTGTTATATTAACGGAGATCCACTGAAAATCAGCAGAACAGCTTGTTCATTTAACCTTGGCACTGAGAGCTCAATACAACGCCATCTCTAACTCAGACTCTCTCCTTATGCTGAACACCGTCTGTGTCTCTCTCATGTCCCCAGTACTCCCTCTTTTTCTCTGAAAACCCCTCTCTATCCGTAGCATGTTCTCTAACTCTGTTTCTCAATCCTTCTCTGTATCCTAAACACTGTCCTCAATCTCCCCAGAAATCTTTTTCTCTTTCTCTTAACCTTTCCTTCCTGTCCTCAACAGTCATTTTTTTCTGTCTCCCCAGTCCTAAGCACCAGAGCTGTATTAATTACTTGTGGAACCCTGGGCAACGTGGATATGACCCGATGATGTGCACGTGATGTCAATGCTTCGCATCCGCACATGCGTGGATGTCCCGCCTGATGAAAGAAGACAGTAGGATGCGGGGCTAGGCCGAGATTGGCGGTGGGGCTTGAGGTGGGCTTGGGGGCATGACAGGGTGGAACCAGGGCATAACGGGGTGGGGATGGGTGGGACTGGGCAAGCCTGGGGGTGGGTCTAGATAGCCCCTACTTAGGGTTACCAGATGTCCGGGCACACCCAGACATGTCCTCTTTTTTAGAGGACTGTCTGGGTGCCTGGATGGATTTCCAAAACCCAGAAGTTTGTTTGAGCTTTGGAAGGCCCCGAACTCTGGAATGCATCTGGAGAGCCACCGAGCATGCGTGGACACTGCGCAGTGATGACAAATACATCAGCATGTGTGTGATGTCATCACGTCACATCCACACATGCTTGCAGGCCCTTCAGATGTGGCCCAGACTCAGAGACGAAGACACAAGGTTTGTGTGGGTTTGGGGCTGTGAACAGAACAGGGCTGGAGGAGGAATGGGGCAGGGCCACATGTTCTCTTTTTTTGCATGAACAAATCTGGTAACCCTAACCTTACTTCTTAGATAAAAAGCAGAATTAAGTCATGGTGCCACCATCAGTGCATGCTACTGTTGGTTCTGATTGTCCTGTCCCTCAGAAACAGGAAGTAATGTCAGAAGAGGTGGAGCCAGCAAAACCATCAGTGGCATGGACCGATAGCAGCACCATGCCTTTAAGCTACTCTTTATCCATAGGGACCAGCTGCACTAGGGAAGAGGAAGATTCAGGGCCAAAGTGGACCCTGTGCTCAGGGCTGATTTTACTTGTGGGTCTTATATCAAGCTGGGCATAGAACAGTTGCCTCCCTTTGTCCTTTGGTAATAGTAGACTGATCAGTACTTAAATTCTTTCTTAGTTTTCCCTTCTTGTCACTAGTACTCACCTTTTCTCTCTTTATCTGCTCACCCTTTCCCCAGCAGCCTCTATATTTCTTTCTTTCAATCCTGTTTCCTTGTCCCATTTTTCTCTCTCTTTCTCTCGCATAGGTGGCCAGTGACTCACTTTGGGGAGGTTAATAAAGAAGGGTGCACCAGAACAGCGGGGCATGGAGCACAGACAGAGTCTGTTTTAATGATGTAATAGGTTGAGTAATATTATACTGTATATAGGGGCTTATTATCTTATTATTTTCTCAACTATGACTTATTCTTTCAGAAACTTTACAAAATAGAAATAAACCAAAATTATATTGGCATGGGATTCAGCTCCATCACCCAATCTACTCTAACCGTCTTTTCGCTCCTCTACCTCTCCAAATAGCAGTCATTTACCAACCCCCTGTTAAGTCCTTCTCTTCCTTCCTCACTGACTTTGACTCCTGGCTCTTCTTCTTTCTTGAACCCTCATCTCCTTTCCTCATCATTGTGACTTCAACATCCATGCTGATGACCCCTCTGACTCCTACACTTCCAGGTTTCTCACCCTAACATCTTCATACAATCTCCAGCTTTGTTCTACCCCTTCCCCCAATGCACCAGATTGGCCACTGTCTTGACCTTGCCTTCTCCTCCATCTTCTCTACCACCCAATTCTGTATATCATCTGTTAACCTTCACAGCTAATCACTCTCCCCCCGCCCCGACTCAGCCAATCACCACATATACATTTAGGAACCTTCAGGCTATTGACTCTCCATCCTCTCCACCACCATCTCATCCTTCCCTTCAACCACTATGTCGTACAAGTCTCTCAATGAAGCTGTCTTCTCCTATAACACCATTCTCTCCTCTTCCCTTACAAGTCTCTCAATGAAGCTGTCTTCTCCTATAACATCATTCTCTCCTCTTCCCTTCCAGCTATCATCCCATCTCCCTTTCTTATCCATACTACTTGAGTGTGCCGTTCACCACCATTGTCTTGACTTTCTTTCTTCTCAAGTTGTTCTTAACCCACTTCAAACGGCTTGTGACCTCTACCTGGTAACTAGTATTATAATATTCATTCTACACTTGTTTCAATAAAAGACCTTGCTAAATTTTTTTTAAAAAGATGTTTCCCTATCCCTAGAATTAGGGGAAAGAAACAGTTTTTTTTTCATTATCCTAGAGGAGGTTCAGATGTGGCTGGAGTAAACTTAGTCCTTTCAGCTCGCATATGAAGGAAGTGAACTTCCACTGTGACAAGGTGTTGTGACAGGAATTGATTGCTGCTTATGTAAATGTATTCATGAGGCTGTTTGCAAACTGAGGTGTCATAAGTGAGTGTTTGTTCTGACCGGATTCTTTCTGTAATTATGGTCAGTCCTCCAACTATTCCCATCAATGCAGGTGCAAGAATCTGGCCCTCTTTATTATATCCTCAATCTACACAAAAATGGAGAGAGGGAGAGAGGAGTAAGACAGTTGAATTAGAGAGATATGCTCTGTCTCCTTACTGGGATAACAATGGTCTCTGTTGAATGAAAGGGGACAATTTCCTTCAGAGCATGTGAGTATTCTCTTGCTCAAAGCAATGGCTTGGAGTTCAAAGTGTTTATCTGGCACAAGTATGGTTCTGGTAGCAAGGTTATGGGCCCTCACCTTTGATATAGCAACATGCCACCCACCTGTACTTCCTTTTCCATCTCTTAAAGTGTTACTATATAATCTGAGCCTTATGACTCCTACATGATATTGGGGGCAGAGGGTGTGTCAGTGTAGAATCTGGGTTGGCTGCTGAGCTCTTCATGGAAGAGTTGCATGAGCCCACTCACATATATTATTCTTTGGAACATACAGTATGTGCTCCCCTCTACACCTGCCCTCCCTTGCATTTGCAGAAGGCTACTGAAATTCATTAAAGAGAGTCACGTAGGTTAAAAGCAATTTTTCCATTCCTACCTCTTCTCTTTCAGTCTCCTATGAGCCTCAGGACCACTTCACTGTTTTATATTACTGTTTATTTGAGAGGAATGTTTGAGCATGTGCATGGCTAATGGACCAGGCAGTTGGATGATATCAGAATACACCTTCCATGGTACTTGACCTCTCCTTTCACTAAAAGGTACATGTGCTGTCAGATCTAGCAACATATTAGTTACCACTGCATAAGGGGATTTATGTGTTTGGAAATGTGAGGTCGGTTATTCATTTTTGAATATGGTTGGCCATGTCTAACTATTTAGATTCCTTTCACCAGCCCCAATGAGATACTCTTCTTAATAAGTGTTGATGATTTATCTATGGGACACCTGCGGACATGCAGACCTTTTAATAGCAAGGAGACGCCAGCAGACACATTTCACAGTTTGACCATGTACCTCTGTCCTAGTTCACCCTTCCCAGCTCTGTTTTCTTCTCTGGAGTAGGAGGTTGCTCAACTTTAATGCCTATACAGCCTTTCCCAGGCCATGCCCATCTTATGTTCAAGCACAAGGAAAAGCCTAGTCAGAATTAGAATGTCAGGTAAAATTTGCCTTTCTGTCTCTGGCAGCCATTTTGGGAATGTCTCCACACCTGTGCTGTCAGCACATATGGGAATGTCTCCAAACCTGTGCTGTCAGCACATATGGCTTGTACAAATACATGGAAATGTGAAGATATGGATAGATATCCATGCACCCTACAACAGGTGGACAACATAGTTTTGCTCTATGTATGCTCCTATTTTTGACATGGTTCCTCATAGGAGGCTCATCAAACTTAGCGGGTTGAAGTTAGGACCCAAGGTGGTAACCTGGATTAGAAACTGGTTGACCGACAGACAACAAAGGGTGGTAGTGAATGTAACATGCTCAGAGGAAAGAAAAGTGAGTGGTGGCATGCCTCGGATTGGTACTGGGGCCTGTTTATTTTCAGTATATTTGTGAGTGATATTTCTGAAGGATTAAAAGGAAAAGTGTTGTTTGTTTTTTTTTGCAGATGACACATAGCTTTGAAATAGGGTGGTCATCCCAGAGGGAATAGAAACATGAGAAGAGATCTGCAAAAGCTGGTCTAAAAATTTAATGCTTTGGCACTTAAAATTTAATGCGAAGAAGTGCAGAGTGATGCACTTGGGGAGTAAAAATCCCAAACAGCTGTTTATGTTAGGGGACAAAAAGTTGATTTCTACTGACTGGGGAAGGGACCATGATGTGATAGTGTCAGAGAACCTCAAGGCTGTGAAACAATGTGACTAAGCCAGAAGGATTCTGGACTGCATAGAGAGGAATTTCCAGCAGAAACCAGGGAGGTGTTAGTGCCCCTGTACAAGTCACTGGTGAGGCCCCACTTGGAATATAGAATTCCGTTCTGAAAGCCGTTATCTTGCTAAGGTTTTGAGAAGACCTGATGTGGTTCAGAGGAAGGCAACAAATATGATATCAGGATTACGCTGAAAGATATATGAGAAGAGGCTTGAATACCTGAATATGTACACCCTAGAGCAGTGGTCTTCACTAATTTTTAAACAAGGACCATTTTGGGTCCAAAAGGGCTGATGGGTCCAAAAGGGCCGACAAATATCTTCCTGCTTGGAGCCATGACACCAATAACGCTTCACAACATTTATTCCTATTAGAACACCTGTCCTTGGTCACACATGCAGAACACAGATAATAACTCCTATGCAAATACGGGACCATAAACTAAAAGTTCTAATATACTGTGCACAAATGAAGCCTTAAGTTGCAAGATTCTGCATGCAATACAATACAGAGAAATAAAAAGAAATGCATTTCTTCCTGAACAGTGCAAAATATAGACAGCAGATGTAAATTCAGAAAACCGACACATTTAAAATAAAATCACTTTTCCTACCTTTGTTGCCTGGTGATTTTATTTTTCTACTCATCTTTTCCCAGTCTCTGGTTACACTTCCTTCTGTATGTGGTCTTAAATCTGTTTCCAGGGCCGCCTTATCCATTTGCTGTTTTTCTTCACTTTCTGTCCTACATTCAAATTTCTTCCATGTTTCTGCTTCTTCCTTCTTCTATCCACTTTTCCATGTCTTCCCTTCTCATCTATCCCTGCACAGTATCTCCTCCTTCTGTCTGCCCTTCCCCTTCACCCATGTGTGTCATCTCCTCCCTCTTTGTTCTCCCCTATTCCCATCTATAAACAACATTTCTTCCATCTCTCTTCCCTTCCTCGTGCACCATCTCCTTTCTCTCATTCCTTCTCCTATGGTCTGACATCTGTTTTCCCCCTTTCCCCCTCCTACGGTCTGACATCTGTTTCCCCCTGTTCCCCCTTCTATGGCCTGGAATCTTTCTCTTCTCCTTCCCAAAGTCTGGCATCTCTCTCAACCCCCTCCCCCCCTTTGTAATCTGGTATCTCTCTGTATTTCCCTTTCCCTCCTCCTGCCTTTGTTTGGAATCTCTCCCTCCTCCTTCCTTTCCCTGATCTGGCATCTCTCTCTTCTTCTCTCCCCCCTCTTTCCCAATCTATTGGTCTGACATCTCTCTCATTCCCTCCCTTGGTTTTCAAATTTTCTCAACTATGGAACAAATTTCCTCTTATTTTAAGGGTTTTAAGGGGTCCTGGTCCTTTTCAACTTTTTCTTTTTAATCTTTAAAAACTATTTTATTTGCCAAACACTTTGGAAACTAATCATATTAATATTTTCTGATTGTTACTTTTTAAAGTATTTTTTTAGTTACTGTTAACCGAGTCGAGCTCCTTTCTGGCTGAAGACCTGGTATATAAAGTTAAGTTTTAGTTTAGTTTAGTTTTCTCTTTTCCCCCTGATGTGCACTTCATAAAATAAAAGTCATACATCTGGACAAGTGCTTTAAATATTTGGATACACTCAAATGTATGTAATCAACCTTTGCAGAATTGATTTCAACATCACCAGTTCTCCCATACACAATAATGTTTAGTTATCCAGAGATGTTTCCTCTGCTCTCAGCATTTTCTCAAATACTTCCTCAGAAAAGAGTTAAATTGGGTTAGGCTGCAGCAAACCTTCTTAAACTATTATGGCAACATTGGTATTAATGTGTGTAACTACTACTGTATATCTAAAGCATGCATATATTTATAAGCTATCTGTTGTTTACTTTAATTAGTCATATTTTATGTATTATTCATTTCTTGGTGTGGTGTATACAGAGAGAAATAAAAAATTAAACAGGTCTGCATGTTTGGTTCTTACACAGAATCCCACCCTTTTAAGTGTTCAGTCATTCGCTCAGCAATTGCCCAGATGGTGAAGGCTCAACTGAACTGATGCTTGTCATTACCTAAGCTTTTTGAGCTGAAGTTGAAGACATATTCTTTTCTCTGTGGTCCAGGATCTAAATGCTTGTGTTGCTTAATGCAAAATTTTATATTAACATGCATTAGTCTGCATTAATGTTATATAAACTTAACACATTTAACACTGAAAATGCAGAAATGAATCACATAGCATGGAAATGCATGCCAAGTAGTTTCTTAAGTGCTAATCAATGCAGGTTAGTGCTAATCACATTAAAAAAATGCTATTTGACCCAATTGATCTTGACCACTGAATCTTGATTGTACATTTTAAGGTATGATTATTTTTTATGCTACCTTGACAAGCTAACATACCTGTCAACAAGGCTAGCTCTTCCTCCCCAAGTGCCAGATAGAAAGCTGTAATTTGGAGTCAGACCACTAACACCCCCCCCCAAAAAAAAAAAAACCAAAAACAAAACACACCCTACCAATCCTAATTCAGCCAACACCAAAGGTCAGAGCCTCAACCCAACTTCAAACGACAGTTTCACAAACAACCTACCAATCCTTCAACTCCATGAGCATGGCATTACTCACCACAGTCATTCATGATTATATTAATATGTTGAAAATCTTAACTTCATACCGCATTTTGCGCACTTCACCAAGGTCTAACAGACTTCAGCCAACTACTGCAAGGCTCATGTTACTACATATGCATACTTGTACTGCTTAACTAATTGTATTATATAACCGACGGTGTTGTATATTATATTGTACTGTATAACCTTTATTCTACAACTTACAGTCATACCATAAATTGCTCACTTCTCTACACAATAATTAATGTAAAACTGACCTTAACCAACTATTGTAAGGCTTGTTTTTACTATATGAGCACCCTTGCATAATATAACTGATTCTATCAGACCACTGTAAGCTTCCCATGTTCTGCATGGGCTCCTTGCATTGTAAATCGCTTTGAACCTATATAGACAGAGTGTGATCCATAAATTATAGATGAGATTAGATATTCTGAGTGCAGGAATTAGCAGGGCCTGCAGTCAGTATTGAACCTGGATATTCAATACTGGGCCATTTCTAGTGACTGTCATTGAATATCAGGTCTATTTTTGGCTGCTATAAATTTAGCTGGTCAAGTCAATATTGAGCGCTGGTTGACTAAGGGCTCCTTTTACTAAGCTGCATTAGTGTTTTTAGTGCACACAGCATTTTAGCGTGCACTAAACTCACGCTACACGACTAAAACTAACACCAGCACAATGCTGGCATTAAGGTCTTACGTGCACTATTCCGTGCGTTAAAGCCCTAATGTAAAAGGAGCCCTAAGTTTTTAACGGCTAAAGACAGACCGGCTATTTAAGCAACCTGATTTGGCTTCTAAACTTAGCCAGCTAATGCTTTAAATTTCACGGATAGTCACTTTCACGTTGCCAACCATCTCACTCTGAATATTATCATTTAGCCAGCCCAGTGCTATTTAACTAGCCAGGAACTATCCCTGGCCTGTTAAATAGTGTGGAATATCAGGTGAACTTGTTGTCTTCCAGTATCCCCCTTTCTCTAACTATCACATATCACATTGTTTTGCTATCTTAAAATAATGATACATAATGATAATGATTGCCTTTTTGTTGGGGTACATCAGAATCTTTACTAATTCATAATGAACCACTTCATTGGATTTTCTACATACTTATCCCCTGATTCTATATAGCGTGCATAAAAAGGGCCCAGTTAGAGATTAGCTTCAGTTAATTTAGTTAGTTGATGCTTAATTGGCACTCAATAGGCAATAACAATAATTGACTTAACAAGCAGTAATTGGCACAAATTTATAGTTATATGCATAACTGCTTTACAATGCTGCTCTATAAATTTTAGCACCTGGGTTCTACTGCATAGTGTGCAATTTCAAAGGGGCCATTGACATGTGAAGTGCATGGGTGGGTCATTGAAAGGCTGTGTGTGTAAGTACTGAAAGATTATGTTCTTACCTGGATAATCTTGTTTGTTAATATACAGAGGAGTCTGTACATTAGGTGATCAATCCATGCTTGTTAACTACTTGCAGAAGGGTATTAATCACATCTTGTAGCTCCTCCTCCTTCACCAGTGGAGTATAGTTCTCTCTTCAGTTTATACCAAAGCAAATTGAGCTCCACTGTAACAGGAGACTAGAGAATAAGGGACACAGGGAACCTCCCTGCAGGACCCATACACTTCTGTTCTGCTCTGTAACTCATGAAAAAGAGCAATAGCATGAACTGGCAACATAGATAGATATATAAATGAACCAACCCGCTGTGTGCAACTAGCACTAACACATAAGGAGCTTGAAAAGCTCAGCAAATGCATCATTGTACTTACAATTTATTAGTAAATGTTTATACATCTGACAGAAGAAAGAACTCCATTTCCAGACTGCAGAGTTGTCAGAGGCAGGACTCCTGTGTATATTGACAGAAACAAGATCATCCAGGTAAGAACCTAACCTTTCATTCTGTTACATCTATACAGGAGCCCATACATTAGGTGGTGTACCAAAGCAATGCCAGACATTTACAGAGGGACGGATGAGCCTGCCTGCAAGATTGAAGACCCAAAAGCGGCATTCTCTCGAGCCACCACATTCACTCTGTAGAACTTTATGAAGGTATGGAGAGTAGACCAAATAGTTGCTCTACATATCTCTTCGGGTGGAACTGCCCAGAACTCCACCCATAAAGTTGCCACATTTTTGGTTGAATGAGCTTTGAGAGAAATAGGTGGCTGCTTGCCATAGCCATTGTACACTTACAAAAGAGCCATGCAAATCCATCTGGTGATAGAAACCTTGGAAGCTGGTATGCCTCTTCTGGACTGACTGGTTAGAACAAAGAGATGGTCGGAAAGGCAAGACTCATTTGTCCTTTCCACATCTAACCTCTGTAATATCTCATATTGCTTGGTTGAACTCATAGGATAAACAGCAGGTAAACAAACCTCTTGACTGACATGGAAGGTTGGCATAACTGGTAGGAAAGAAGGTACCGTGCGCAGAGAAATCCTAGCCTCTGAGATCCTTAGGAAGGGATCTCTGCAGGAAGGAGCCTGCAATTGCTACTAAAATCATCTCTCTTGAACGCCAATTTCAATGTGCTAAAAAGACCTACATTCGTTGACCCACAATAACTCATAAAGAAAATAGGTTGGCTTTGAATACATTATTACATGGAAGAAGCAAGCGTAACACCCTTTATCGCAAACATCATTTTTTCTGCTTTGGTAATCGTTCTGGACATTTACCTGTGTATCTCACAAATCTGGAGTGGTCCTAGGTAAATTCATTCCATTCGCATGCCAGATGGAACTTTGACTAATGCTTCTGATAAAATTTCCCAAGCCTTTTGTGATTATTTTTCCCACCTTTATATGGCTAATACATTGTCACAGCCTTCTTTAATTCAAGCATACCTAGAAGATGCGTCTTTGCCTTGTTTAACTTCACATATGTTTGAATCATTGAATGTGCCTTTACTTGCAGTGGAGATCCAACAAGTCATTAAGCCTTTGTCTACATATAAAGCTCCTGGACCTGATGGGTTTACTACGGAGTATTATAAACTGCTCCTCTATCATCTTCCGTGAGTGATGGTACGTTATTGTAATACTTGTGTGGAAGACTCTTCTTTCCCTCTTGGTGCCACTGATGCTTTAATCACTTTGATTCCCAAACCTGGAAAGGACCTTCAAGACGTAGATTCTTATCGTCCCATATCCTTACATAATGTTGATCTTAAGATCTTTGCACGGGTGTTAGCAGATCGTTTAGCATCTCATCTATCTCTACTAATAGGGGATGAACAGGTTGGTTTTGTATGAGGTCATCAGTCTGTTCTACATGTTCAAAAAGTTTTGACTGCATTGGTGACTGGTCAAGCAACAGCAGTATCAGGATTGTTAGGAAGTTTAGATGCAGAGAAGGCTTTTAATCGAGTCTTTTCTGTTTTCTACATTGTCTCATATGGGCTTTTCTGGATGGTTCTTGGATTGTTTGCATGTCTTATATGCTGACCCCCGAGCATCTATTCTCATTAATGGGACTTGTTGCACTAGTCCCCACCAACAACAGCATAATAGCTAACCCCCTCTTTTAAGAAACTGCGATAGCCACGCTGAATGGCCTGCACTGCACCTGACGCTCATTGAGTTCCTATGAGTGTTGGGAGCAGTGCAGGCCATTCAGTGCGGCTCCCCGCGCTAGAAACTGCTATCACAGTTTCTTAAAAGAGGGGGTTAGCTTTTATGCTGTTGTTGGTGGAGACTAGTGCAACAACAGCATAAAAGCTAAGTTTAAATACGATTAGCATTTAGGAAATGAAATGAGCTAAGTAGTTCAAAAAGAAAAGAGATTATACGGAGAATTCAATACTTAATATGAAATTAAGATAAATTTATACAAAAAATTAATTATATTTAAAAAAAGCACAAAATTAATCTGTATCATGTCATTGGGTGGAATCAGTGAAGAGTGCTGCCACGCTGTTCCTGTTTGGACAGGGTGGCGTTCTGAGAATCCCCATTGTGATGTATAATATATCAGCATGATAGAGTGAAGAGTTGTATGTTTGTCGTTATTAAAGAAATAACAATTTTGCATGAGGTAAAACTCTTTATAATTTATAAATCTTTCCTTTTGGCAAAGTAACATAGGGGTCCTTTTATCAAGGTGCGGTAAGGGGGTTTAACGTGCAGAATACCGTGCGTTAAACCACCTGCTGCGCTAGTTGCTAACACCTCCATTGACCAGGCGTTAGTTTTTTTGCTTGCCGCGGGGGTTAGCGTGTGATGAAATGTCTGACGCGCTAACCCCGCTAGCACGGCTTGATAAAAAGACCCCATAGTAACATAGTAAATCTTAATAATAATATTGTAATTTATAGCTAGAGAGACATATGATCAAGAAACTGTTTTATTTTACTTTTGTGATTATGATAAACATACCAAGGGACTCAAAATAGTACCTGATGGGCTGCATGTGGCCCCCGGGCCGTGAGTTTGAGACCACTGCTTTAGACTGATGTAAGTGCTCACGCATGAAAACATGCACACACATATTTGACCATTTAAGCTAGTGTTCTTTAAAAAAAATGGGGCCAAGTTTAAGCATTTATTATCCCACCCACTGTACAGTGACGACTGGGTGGCTCACAATCTAAATAAGTACAAAGTCGTGGTAGCAAATCCCAACATGGCAAATGTGATGCAGCCCATAAAAATTGAATGGGTGGCATCATATTTGCCAAACAGAAATCGCTATCTTGGCTTTGTAAAAGGGGCCCATAGATTCTGGATTGTAACCACAGAAAGGTAGTATATCAAATCTCATGCCCCTTTCCTTTCTTTAATAGAATAGTCTCTTAAATAGGTGTGTTCTTGGTGCCAAAATAAAGGCCTTTTTTTTTGTCAAATCATGTTTATTGAGCGAAATTCAGCAAAGGTACAGATTATGCAAAAAGTGACAAGAAACTCATAGCTATAAGCAAAGAACAATGGAAACCCTCCCCCCCACACACACACCCAAGTCCCTCTTCCATAAAGAAATGCAATATAGGTAAGGAAATAAAGTAATAGAAGTTACACATGACAAATTAACAGATAAAGGCCTTTTTTAAATTTACTCATCTATTGTTTTAGGATACACTCACAATACATATTGAGCTCAAATGAACCATTTAAACTTTTTTCCACTGAATTTTAACTGCCAATAATTTGAATAATCCCTGAATTTTCTTAGATCATTTCTCACTGTTTGCTCCCTGTGGGTATGTGTTTCAAATCTTAATGTCATTTTCATAAAAGAAAGCTTTCCATCTAACTCTTCTGCAACATTGCTCACAATGGTATTGAAAAAAAAAAAAAAAAGGTACTGAACAGAACAGACCCCCAGGCATTCCACTAAACAGTTCTCTCCTTTTTGTGTGAGTTCCATTAACAATTACCCTCTGTCTATCATGCAACAAATTTCTAATCCAGTTCATAACCTTAGGGTCCATGTTTAGGCTGCTCAGTTTATAAATGTGCTACATGCAATAATATCGAAAGATTTGATGAAAATCACCTACATGAGACATATACCTGGAGTTTGCTGGAGATATGCTAATGATATTCCTGTTCAAATAATGAATTTGTTGAATGCATATTACCAATGTCTTTGTGTAATTGTATAAATATAAGATTTCTAAGGATCATGTTTTATGGTGCAATAGTTTCAATGCTGTTTATGTGATAATATAACTTGCTGAGCTTTTTAAGATCATAGGCTAGAAATCTTACAAAATAAATAAAACACCATTTATTTAATAATCTATCCACCTAATTAAAAAAATATTGATCAGATCTCTTTGACATGCTCTTCTGCTGGTAAAAAGGCAGGCTGACTTTGACCCACAGTGGAACTCTATGGAAATCTAACTATGTCACTATTCTTTTTTTCAGTAGAGTCTTCATTAATTTGGCCACCACTTAGGTAACACTTACCAGTCTGTAATTTTCTACCCTCTTTTCTGTTACCATGTTTATGACGAAAGAGAACATTCGCTTTACTCCATTTCTGAGAAATCACTTCTGTTTCAAAAGATAAATTGAATCAATTCTTCAGCAGACCTGGCTGAACCTTTTTGAGTTCCATTAACATTCTAAGAATATCTCATCTGGGCTTGTAGCTTTCTTCATTTTGTTTTGCTACGCCACTGCAACATATGATTTTTTGTTTTAATTATATATTTATAATTTTGAAATGTATCTGTCTCAAAGATTAACCTGCAGTAAACTTAGACCTTAGAATGCCCTTTTGCAGTCTCTCTCATGCACAAAGGGCTAGAATAGATTCACTAAAGGCACAGATCCGATCCGATCCATGAGGGATCCGATCCATGTCCAGGGGGACTGATTCATGAATTGCCCTCGTGTAAATAAGGGCGATCGGACTCATGCCCCGAACTGACTGCCGGGATCGCTTGTTAGTGATCCCGACGCATGCGCAGACCATCTGTAGATGGTCTGCGCATGCACTGGCCCTCCATGCCCGACAGAGCAGCACAAAATCTTCTTTTTTTAAAACTTTTACGCCAGCCCGTGGTTTTAATCTGCTTTTAACCTGCGGGTTAAAACCACGGGCTCGCCGTGAGGGGGAAGGGCAGGAGAGTCGGGGCAGCAGGCAGGAGAGATTCGGGGTGAGAGCAGGGCAGCAAGTTGGGGCAGCAGGCAGGAGAGATTTGGGGCAAGAGCAGCAGATCAGGGCAGAGAGGAGCAGGGGATCGGGGCTAACAGGAGCAGGAGATCGGGGCAGACAGGAGTAGGAGATCAGTGCAGAAAGGAGCAGGAGAGCAAAGTTTTTACACAAGCAACTAGTCCTGAACAGTAGCTTGTTTTTGGATCAGCCAGTCCAATCGGTGTGCATGCTTTTTGTTAGTGAATCGTGGCCCTTCCTACTTTGAATGTCGTTTCCCCTCATTTGCATGCAAGGATAGGAATCGGATCGGAGGTGATCAGCCACGAGGTTAGTGAATTGGGTCGGAGGGAAATCGGGTCGCAAAGGGGTTGTACACGATCAGTTTGCTTAGTAAATCTAGCCCTAAGGCCGTTGTTATGGCCATAAAAACCTTGATTTTCAATTTTTTTTTCTAATTATGGCTATGGATTAATTTTAAAACACACACAAAAAAAGAGGCAAAAGATCTGCCCACAAGTTAAACATATAATCAAAATGCAGATCTATCCAAATGAAAGAAGTCTGACTTATTTATACCAGTCACTGGATATGGCTACATTTTGCCCACAGGCTACGTCAGGGATAACAGCTGCAGGGGGGAGCAAAAGACAAACCCCCTGTGAAGAGGAAATGCTACCAGTGCTAAGGAAGGAGTACTGAAATGCTGTCTGGCAAGAAGTGCTGACTGGCAAGTGTTTGTCTTTTGCTTACCCCTACACCTGACACAGCCTGTGGGCAAAATGTGGCCACGTCGAGCGATTGCTGTAAATAAATCAGACTTCTTTCATTTGGATTGATCTGCTTTTGATTCTGTGTTTACCACGTGTTAATTGTGCCATTAGCGTGCAACCATTTGTTTTTAAATTATTGAAGGAGCATTTATCACCTCCTATTTAGGTGTCAGTAAGGGCTCCTGCACTATCTATGCACTAACCAGTTAGCATGTGATAATATAGAAAAACTTCTAGAATGTGGTTAGTGCACACAGATTGCACAATTACTGCAGGACACCTGAGTATGTCCTGCAGTTACCTGTTTGTTTCTTCTTGTGCTAAACCAGTCCTAGGGCTTAGGAAGCCTTAGTCAAAGGACCCCTAAGAAAGGGAAAGATAAATTCAGAGCCAATGCAATAATACAAAAAAAAAAAATCCACCCAAAACTTCTTGTAGATTATTTCAAGTCCACAATCATGGAGTTTCAATCCACTTAAACCAAGAAACCAAATCAAGATGCTGTCATAGTAACATAGTAAATGACGGCAGATAAAGACCCGAATGGTCCATTCTGCCCAACCATACACACTCTATAAATTAATCATTTAATTTAAATGGTCCTTTTTCTTAGATATTTCTGGGCCAGAAACCCAGAGCTCTGCCCAGTAGTATGCGTGTAGTTTCTATCTACTGGAGTCTCCGTCAAGCTTATTCCAGCCCATCTAAACCATCCTAGCCATCAAAAGCCCTCCCCTTCCCGTCCTCAACTGAATGTCCATTTATGGGACACAAACTGTGCAGTCTGCCCAGTATTGGCCTTAGTTCTTTCAATATATACCCATTATTTTCTGATTAAAGATCCTCTGTGTTCATCCTATGGTTGTTTGAACTCTGTCACCATTTTCCTCTCCACCACCTCCCTCGGGAGCGCATTCCAGGCATCCACCACCTTCTCCGTAAAGAAGAATTTCCTTACATTACTCTTGAGTCTATCACCCTTCAACCTCAAATTATGCCCTCTGGGTTACCATTTTCCTATCTCTGGAAAATATTTTGCTCTACGTTAATACTTTTCAAGTATCTGAATGTCTGAATCATAAGAAAAGAAAACTAGCTGACACAAGCCAAACCCTAGAAAGCATAGTATACTATTTAGTTGAAACAAAGTCTTGAGTCAATTACTTAAAAAAATAATCATCTGTGAAGGCTCAAAAAACATATTTAATAAATCTATATTTTATGAGTATTTACAAGGACATTTGAGAGAAAAAAAAAGCCTATCTGTAGAATTCCAGATTTTAACAAAAGAAGTTGCATCCATTTCTATATTAGGACTTTGATTCAGGAATCATTTATCACAATTTCTAGTGCAAAAAGCATATGAGGCTTGAACCAGTGCTTATTCACCTCTAGTCGCGAGTTGTATAGAAGAATCATTTACATTTTTTCTCTTTTGGCTCTGCTTCCTGCCTTACAGGGCTGTGCTGTAGCCTCTCTGTATCTCCTACAGGACAGTAGGAAGGTGTCTTTTTGATCTGCTCTGATTCTGGTTTATTCTTTCAGGAAAACCCGGGCATATCCTCTTTTTAGAGGACTGTCCAGGGTCCCAGACAGACTTTCCAAAACCTGACAGTTTAACTGGGTTTTGGAAAGCCCTGACAAGCTCTGGCCACATCTGGAGGGCGTCTGATCATGCATGGATGACGTCATAAACATCCGCGCATGCTCTAGACCCTCCAGACGTGGACGGAGCTTGTCTGGGAAGAAGAAAGGAGATTTGTGGGCTGGAGGGTAAACTGGGAGTGGCTGGGATATAACAGGGTGGGGCCAAAGGCAGAACTGGGCAGGGGCAGAATGGGGAGGGGCTGTAGTCAGAACATGGCGGGGCCATGTGTCTGGATTTTTGTGGCCCAAGAAATGGTAACCCTATCCAGAAGTCTCCAGTGTTACTGGGCCAGCTCTGCCTGGAAGAAGACACAGGCTCTCTGGAACAGAAGTCTGTAGCTGGGAGGGCAATCCTTCTACAGGTCACCTACCTGATCAGCCTGCTTTAATAATTTTAGTGGCTCAGGGACCGTTACCCTGGTAGCAAGGCTTGCTGGTTATTAACCGAGCTTGAGTGCAGGCTTTGTGGTCCTGTGTCGGTCCTGAGGACTTTATTAGATGTTGGCTGCATTCCCCCTGGAAGAAGTGTGTGGTGCTTTGGGGGTTTGGGTTCTCAGACTCTCTCTCAGGGTCTGATTGGCAGACTAAAAACACATCAAAACATATTCATAGTACTATCTTATAAACCACTGAATATTTTTTTAAAGTGTGTAGAATCCTCAGAGGGCTCACTTTCCTTTATTTAGAGTTCATAGAAGGATAATATGAGCTAATATCTTCAATGGATCCTTTTTTAAAAAACTTTTTCTTCTTATAAGTCCCTTCAGATGTTCAGGGCTTTACTCCTGATTTTGATCATATTATGTTTGAAGCCTATATGTCGTCCAAGTGCCAATAATCAAACCGGGTTTTAGACGTATTTAAAAATGACCTAGGCCTTCACAGTTCTTCTGAACGACCAGAGCTAAAAGGGGCATGTCAGGAGGAGTGTCGAGGGCGGAATTTGGGCGGGATGTGGGCTGGCCTAGACTTAGTCATACTGCATGTATAACCAAAAGTTTTACAACACTGCATAGACAGAACGTGGACATTGTGACTTAGGCCATCTAAAACCAGGTCTAAGTCACAATAAGGTATCCAAAGTGACCAGATAAGCACTGCAGACACAAAGTACAGACCCCCAAACATTGCCCCAGTGATCAGTGACTCCCCCACCCCTTTAAAAAACGTAATAACAACTTTACGTATCTGCCTCCAGAACATCAGCACCTAGCAGCCTGGCATAGGAAAACCTAGTAGAGCTGCATAGAGGTAGCTTAAGTGGTCTTGGGTAGGTTAGTGAATCATGGAGAGGAGGACCCAGGCCCATAAGCCACTCTAATCACTGCATTCATGGTGAAAAATGTGCATCCCCCCCAAAAAAAACCCTAATCCTTTTGTACTGCCATATAAGTGGCTCCTGCAGTCATAAGGGCTAATGGGGTGGTAGATAGGTGGGTCTAATAGATTCTGGGGGTGTTTTGGGGGGCTCACCATGACCTATAAGGGAGCTGTAGTGAGATGTTTATGTGGGACCCTTTTTGTGAAGTTTGCAGCATTGCCCTATAAGGTACCCCTGTACTCTGGTGCCATGTCTGGGTGTCCAGTCCATCACTTTTCTGGCCCTTCCCATGCCTAGGCTTTTGTGACTTGGACAAATTTATGGATGAAAATGGGATATAAAGATGGATGATTTAGCGGTCTGGACGATCAGACGGCTGGACGTACAGTTAGATGATTTAAAAAAAAAAAATATGTTGGACGTATTTTTCAAACATGGACCCTTTTCCATGTCTGACTTTTGTCCAACTTTGGGCGACTTGAGACTTAGGCCCAAAACTGACTTAGACATTTCTTTTGATTATGCCCCTCCACGTGTTTTTTGTTTTTTGGATAAAATGTATGGAGACAGACTTAGAGACCTCAATATGTATACAGGTCCTCGTCGACTTACGACATATGCAGCTTATGACTGTTCGACTTTACGACGTGTTTTCCCCATCTCCCATCCCAGCCCATACTAACTATTTTTTACCTCTCATCACTGGATCACCAGGGAAAAGGTATGTGGGGAGGGGTAAAAAAATACTGTAGTTAGTATAGGCTGACTTACGTCCAGATCGACTTGCGACCTGTTAGTCAGAACCAATTGTGGTCGTAAGTCGACGAGGACCTGTTCTTTGAAAGAAAGGAGGGAGAAAGGGGATATGATTTAAACTTTTAGATATCTCTGTGGCATTAATGTACAGGAGGTGAGCCTTTTTCAAATGAAGGAAAACTACAGAATGTGAGGGCATAGGATGATGTTATAGGCTCAAGAGTAATCTAAGGAAAACCTTTTTTTTACAGAAGGCAGACTGGATGGGCCATTTGGCCTTTATCTGCCATCATGTTTCTTTGCTTCTCAAATATAATTAATTTGAGATTATCTGCCCAAAATGGCCTCTGACCTGTTAGAACAAAAAATATTTACCTTAGCATAAAAAAGGCATTGGAATTATTATTTTTTAGATATAATGTTTGGGGGGATTGGGGTAATACAATCTTTGCATGTTATTCTTTAAAAGCTTTCTAGAATATTACCAAAAATGCAAAAGAGTTGTTTTCATTGCCTGGTGAACATGGGCTGCAAATTGCCATTGAATGTGGAATGCAGTACAAGTTATACCTTTTGACTGAAACAGAGGATGAGCATTTTTTATGGTGAGAAGTCTCCCCTGCCTGAACATTCAAGCAAGCATTTTGAGTAGCAGCAGGAAATGCATAAATTCAGCAGCATGAAGATTTACTCTTGGCATAGCAAACACATTTTGTCCCACATATTCACAGTGGTATGCAGTCTTATGAATGAATGCTTAAATACATGACAGTCAGCAGGATTCTCACATCTGGTGTTCAAGCTGAGTGTTCCAATGTAAAATTTTATTTGAAATCATGTCACCTCAGCTAATTCAAGCTGCTGAAATAAAAGAGATTAAACAATACTAACCATTTATGAGCCTCAATTCAGAAATCTGTGTAGCATATTATTATTATTATTTTTAAATATCACGCCGACATGTGCTTTCATATCTTGAATGTTTTATATTTAAAGGTTTTGATGTGGGATTTTGTACCGTGATGTGTTAACAAAAGAAAATAATTTAGTCTGTAATGTTCTTCAAGTCAAGGAACTGACAGCAAGTCTGATATTTTAAAGGACATCACCAGTTTATAAAGATATAGATGCATGCTTCACCTTGTATGAAACTATTCATTGCAAATATGGTGAAAAGTTTGAAACTAATATTTAGTGATCTGCATAAATGTTGGTTTCTGAACATGGCAAACAGGTTCATGCCACTATAACCCAAATAGCTACTTGTATTATTAAGGTCTCATGTAATATATCATTCATATGGGAGAAAATCCTTATGAAAGTGAGTCCAAAATATGTTAGTTTAAGTATATGATAGCAGGGATAAGTAAAGAAATTGTTAGTTCTAGAGCAAGGGGAATTTATTGAAAGTAACAGGAAGAAACCTTAAATTATTATAGATTTTTATGGACGACATTTTTCTCTTGATCCTTTAGGCTCTTCTGATTGAAGTGGAAGCCTATCAGCCTTACTGTGCCATGAGCTGTCATTCAAAAATAACTGGAGGTTATGTGCAGGAGATTAAGAGGTATAATTTACTAATGTGTGTTAAGATAATGCACACTATTTGCCTTTTAAAGCATGTTAAAACAATATTGTGTGCTGGAAACATAATAATGAGATGCAAAACATGCAAATGCATTCAAAATACCTCATTATTACATAACATACAAAAAGAAATATGACAGCTTATAAAGGCCAAATGGCCCATCCAGTATCTCCTCCTCTCCCTAAGAGATCCCATGTGCCTGCCCCTCACTTTCTTGAATTCAGACACAGTCTTTGTCTTCACCATCTCTACTGGGAAACTATTCTATGCATCTACCACCATTTCTGTAAAAAAAAGTATTTCCTTAGATTAATCCCGAGTCTATCACCACTTTAACCTCATTCTGTGCCCTCTCACTCTGGAGTTTCCTTTCAATTGAAAGAGACTTGCCGCAGTCTCTGTCATATTTCTCCTCTCCCGTCTTTTCTCCAAAGTATACATATTGAGATCTTTAAGTCTGTTCCTGTATGCCTTATGACAAAGACCACTGACCATTTTAGTAGTCTTCCTCTGGACCAACTCCATCTTATTTATATCTTTTTGAAAGTTCAGTCTACAGAATTGTACACAATATTCTAAATGAGGTCTCACCAGAGTCTTGAGCAGGGGCATCAATACCTCCTTTTTCCTACTGGATATTCTTCTCCTCCTTTTTCCTACTGGGTATTCCTCTCCAAAAGCACCCAAGCATCCTTCTAGCTTTTGCTGTTGCCTTTTCAACCTGTTTGGCTGCCTTAAAATCATCACATACTATCACACCCAAGCCCCTCTCCTCTTTCATGCACAAAAGTTCTTCACCCTGTAAACTGTACAGTTCCCTCAGGTTTCTGCAGTCCAAAAACATGACCTTGCATTTCTTAGCATTAAATCTTAGCTGCCAAATTTCAGACCATTCCTCAAACTTTGCTAGGTTCTTCTTCATGTCATCCACACCATAAAGGGTATCTGCTCTAGTGCAGATTTTGACATCATCTGCAAAGAGTCAAATCTTGCCTGACAGCCCTTCAGCAATATCACGTACAAAAATGTTAAAATGAACAGGCTCAAGAACTGAACATTGAGGCATAACACTGGTAATATCCCTTTCCTCGGAGTGATCTCCATTGACCACTAACTACCCTTTGTCACCTTACACTCAACCAATTCCTGACTCAGTCTGTCACTTTGGGGCCCATACCAAGGACACTCAGTTTATTATTTATGAGACGCTTGTGTAGGACACTGTCAAAGGCTTTGCTAAAATCTAAATACACCACATCTAGTACTATCCCTACTATCCCTTTATCCAAATCTCTGGTCACTCAGTCAAATAAATTGATCAGATCTGTCTGATAAGACCTGCCTCTAGTGAATCCATGTTGCCTTGGCTCCTGTAATCCACTGGTTTCCAGAAATATCATTATTCTCTGTTTTAAAAGTTTCCATTACTTTACTTAAAAGAGAAATCAGACTTACCGGCCTGTAATTCATTACTTCTTCCATACTTCCACTTTTGTGTAGAGGGACCACATGGGGAAGCATCTAGCCATTAAAGGCCAAGCACTACACTGTGCATAAACTATCCAACAAGCAATGTACAAGTACATATGTTGTATTTTGATAACTCTGTTCTGGTTATCGCACAATTTAACAATTGCCTTTCATTTCTGATTTGCTCTAGTATGTGTGTATACAATCACATTGACAAAATGTATGGCCTTAAACCGCATCAATTGATTAAGTCAATGGTAAAGGACTATGAATGATATAATGTGAATAATGAGGCATACCTTGACTTATTTCACTAGTACAGCAACTAGGTGTACACAGACAAAATTAACCCCCTTGTTATAAAACCATAGCGCGAGAAAAAAAGAAATAAAAACAAACAAAAATATAATTGTTACCTAAGAGTGTGAATGCAATGTGAAATGTCATAACATAAATGAAACCAAGGTCTGTAAAAAGTGCCTAAAAATATAAGGGATGATGACTTATGACAATGATTTAAAAATTAAACTCCAAAATTAAACCCCCAAAATGGGCTAAACTAAGAATCTCTTTTACTAAGCCATGGTAGAGATTTCTACCGCAACCCAGAGTGCTAAATGCTCTGATGCTCATAGGAATTCTATGAGAATCAGAGCATTTAGCGCTCTGGCCCACAGTAGACATCTCAAAAGTGGCTTAGTATAAAGGGGTTTAGGGGTTATGTTTTTTAATTTGGATGTGGGATTTTATTTATAGACTCCTGATGCAGGTCATTGGGTCGAAACATATTCATGTCAAGTCATTTAAATTTGAACAATAAAGTATCACAACACCTTTTGGTCATCTTCACTGTGTTAGTGGCAAACTGTTTGTTTATTTATGTCCATATATGTTGCCACATCTATGTGTAAATGATTAAAATGCATCAAAGTGTATTTACCACTTAAAGTATTCATTCCCTTATAGAATTATACCTGGTACCTGTAGGGGTAGGAGAGACTGGGGTTCATTCCTGCTCCATACCTTTGGACCACCAATAATTTCCTTGGGTAGGCCCAGGTTTGGGTTTACAGCAGAGTGCAGATGTCTTCAGAAGGTGGTGCAGTTCATGATTCAAGTCTAGGAGGCCTATGGCAGGGTAAGGGATCTTGGCATACTCCGAGGAAATCCTGCATTTGGGAATGGGGCAGTCTGACAAGTTTAGTATCATGAGGTCTTTCTTGGAGAAATAGGTAAGGCAGAGAAGGAGGGGGTCCACTGGATCACACTTTCTTTTACACACTGGTTCCTTTAATACTTTCTTCTTAAGAGCATCAGGCCTTACATCAGTGGTCCAATGTTACCAAGCAGCAGATTAAATAGCTTTTGAGGTCATTTGCAGCTTAATTTATTCCTTTTCCATGAGAGTCACTAGCCTGTATGTTACTATAAGTTAGTGGCTCCTGCAATAAAGTAATAAAAATAATTGTCCTCTTTGAGGGAGTCTATAGGAAGTTATTGCTCTCCTTTAATGGCAAACTCTCAGTCACAGAGCCACCTTAAAACCATACTACACAGCAGGGAGGAGATGACTAAGCAACAGCAGAGCAGGGAAGGCATGGTCTAGTTCCTCAGCCCAGCTCAATCATTGAGGCTCAGAGAAGAGAAGAGACCCCCCCCCCCCCCCAACATATGTCTTCACTCCAATGGTACTTTCAGGATTGGATTACTGCAATATTGTTTTTTGGTGGATCCCAGCAACTTGCATGTGTGCATTGCAAGTGGCTCAAAATTCAATAATATGGATGTTGTGGGGGACTGGAAATTTTGAGCATGTCACAAGAGATTACATTGCAAAGTACTGGTTAACCATGGAGTTTTGAGTAAAAAACAAATTATTGCTGATGGCTTACTTGAGTCGTAATCATATGGTGCCTAGGTATTTAAGTGATTGTCTGGCACCATATGTTCCAATGAGACAATTAAGATTTTTCACAAAGATGTTTGATTGTTCCATCTTCAAAAAGTCTTCACTATGAGAATACAAGGAAAAGTGTGTTTTCTTGTGCAGGGTTTATGGAGTGGAACAAATTACCTATGTATTTGCGACAGTTGAAAGATCTGCAGGAATTTAAGCAAATTTTTGTTCTGTATCATGAAATATGACACTATGGGGCTCATAATTAAAAAAACAAAAAAACACGTCCAAAAAGTGACCTAAGTAGGTACTTGGATGATCAAAAAGACAGATCATCCAAGTACCGATAATCAAAGCTGGTTTTAGACGTATCTAAAACCAGCTTAGGCCTTTTCCCTGCCTCTGAATGCCTAGAGCGAAAAGAGGCATTTTTGGAGGAAGGGAAAGGGCTGAACTAGACTTAGTCATACAGCAAGTATAACCAAAAGTTTAACGAGGTTGCCTAGTCGGAACTTATACGTTTTGACTTAGACCAAGTCAAAAGAGGTATAAGTTCCGAATAGGGGCCGCTGAGCTGATCGCAGCTGCCGCAATCAGCTCAGCAACCCCGGCAACCTGCCCACCCCCTGCCGCTATCGCGACCCCCCCCTGAACTGTTGCGAAAACCGGCAGGAGAGATGCCCAATCTCTTCTGCCGAAGCACACCCCCGACACCCCTGACACCCCTGGAATACTGGCAGGAGAGATCCCAGGCCCTCCTGCCGAGGCACCCCTCCCCTCAAATACCGGCAGGAGGGATACTCCTGCTGAGGTGCACTCCCGTAATCACCCTCCCCCCCACGAATACCGTCAGCAGGGAGCCCAGGCCCTCTTGCTGAAGGCGCACCCCTCCTAACGCCCCCGAACCCTCAAAAGGCCCCCTAACACTGGAAATCCCCCCCTTGCTTTTCTTAACGTTGGCTGGACAGACGGGTCCCCAGTCCGGCCGGCAGACCTGCCATCCTCGCCATCCTTGGAATGGCAGGCCTAGGGCCTGATTGGCCCAGGGGCCTAAGGCCCCGCCCAACCAGAATTAGGCCAAGGTAAGCAAGGGGGTGTCCGGCATTAGAGGGGTCGTGAAGTATGGAGTTCAGAAGGCCATTTGGTGGGGGCATTCGTGGGTATTGCGTGGGGGTGCGCTTTTGGCAGGAGGGCTGGGCTCCCTCCTGCCGGTGTTGTCGGGGGGGGGGGGGGGTGTCTGGGGTTTGCCTCTGCAGGAGGGCCTGGGATCCCTCCTGCCGGTATTTGAGGGGGGTGTCTGGGGTGTGCCTCTGTAGGGGGGCCTGGGATACCTCCTGCCAGTGTTGTTAGGGGTGGGATTCCGGAGGTGCACCTCGGCAGGAGGGCTTGGGATCCCTCCTGTTGGTATTCGCGAGGGGGGGAGGTTCCAGGGGTGCACATCAGGAGGAGGGCTTTGGATCCTTCCTGCCGGTTCAGGATTTTGTTGGGGGGGGGGGCGATTGCAATCGTTGAGGTGGAGGGTGAGCCAGTTATAGGATTCTGTAACAGGTGTTGTTTTTTGACAGACGCTTGTTACAGAATCCTGCTTTTAGGCAAAGGATTGGCCCCTTCTTCGCCTAAAAGGTCTGAGTTTGGGCATTTGGAACTTGGGCAATTTTTGGGTCAGGAATGTGGTATAGTGATAGACGTAGTGGCAGTCTGGGCCAGTAGATGGCTGAACGTGCATGTAGGCTTTACTCCAATAAAAGATTTGTATCAATTTGTTGGTTGTGACATCTCCAGTGCTTTTTTTTTGTTGTTGTTCTGTCTGAGCAATTAAATGCCTGGATGTACAGGTAGACCATTCTTGGAAAAAAAAAAAAAAAAACCCCACATTGTGGATGTACTTTTCAAGAATGGACATTTTCCTGCTGCCGACTTTGAGTGATTAGCGCCTTAGGCTAAAAAATGGACTTGGATGTTGTTTGTATTATGCCCCTCCATATATAAGAATTGGAATTCCATGGTTATATTTTTAATTATTATTATGATTTGGGGATTATCTACCCTGGGCTATTTATATTTTTAATCATGCCCAAATATTAGGCACATTAATAACTAGTTATGCTAGTATTTTATGAAGGAAAGTAGGCACCTATGTTCCTTTATAGCCTTCTATCATTCCCTCTGGAGGCCTAACTGTAAACACTGTTAATTAATGTTTGTTTTGGATGAATAATGATTCCTGATCCGTTAGTATAGATATTTATTTTTAAAACATATTGACTAACCTAAAGCAAAATAAGAATAAATGCATTATTAACATAATAGGACAGCACTGATTAAATAACGCCTTGTGAGAGTGATAAGTAACATGAAAGTCACTTCTGTAATTATTGCCAGAAAAATGGCGGTCATTCTTATGTACAGCAACTAAAACAAAAATAGGAAAATACAAACCCATCTTTTGTTTCCTAAGCCCCAAAGGTCTTATTTAATTTATCAGCCATAACAGCAAGAAAATTTTTATATGTTGCCAGATGTTCTGATAAATTATGAACAATACTTTTCTTGGACTATTGTAACCATATGGACTGGAGGATCAGAGCATTAGAAAGCTAATTCCTAGTATGTAATAAAAAGCAAAATGTTTTTAAGTGCACATTCTTGAATTTAAATAAAGGAAGAATATATTATAGAGTACAGTATATTATAAACATACCAGATTAACCTGTAGGCAGATTTTCCTTTTTTTTTAGTTCAATAATTTTTATTGAGTATTTTGAAAAATACAGGAAGCAGTTCAAATACATAAAATCAAATTAAAGCTTTCTGTATAAAGAATCTTCAAATCTATATTTGACTGTAGAGGACCAAAACAGTAAGAAAGGCTCCAAGTATTGGAACTGCGTGTGAAGAATATATAAGAAAAAGATGAGTGAGAACAAGAAAAGAAAAGAGAAAGGAGAGGAAGAAGAAAAGAGAAGAAAAGGCAGACAGGAGTGTCTACGAAGCAGAGCATACATAGGTATCCAGGAATGACCAAGATGATTTGTTACGCTTCAAGTTCATGGAGGTTCGGAAAGCAATTTTCTTCTCATATGCATAGGATTCAAATCTATGATACATACTCAGAGAGTTCCACCAAAAAGTATAGTCTAGTAGCGAAGATGATTTCCAATTTCCAATTGTAGGCAGATTTTCCTAACTGAGTGAAAATAGGGAGCATCGAGATGGATTGGGGGGATCACATTCTCCTAACTTACCCCCCTCCCCTTTTACAAAGGCGCAGTAGTGGCTGCTGTGCGGCAAATGCTCTGACACCCACTGAATCCTTATGGGCGTCAGAGCGATTACTGTGGCCCACCGCAATAATCGTCTTTGTAAAAGAGGGCCTATAGTCATTGAAATTGTAGGACAATAATGTAGGCATAAGATAATGAAGTCAAGACATGCTAGTGTTATAAAGGAATAAAACTGGCTTCTTATGTTTGTTTATTAAAATCGTTATATACCGCAGACAGCCTGTAGGAACCGGGAAAGTAACAGCCATGAATCCTACTGCATTAATCATAAGTAATATATTGCAGTTCAATGCTAAACTGATGCAGGTAGATCAGGACAAAAGTATACAGCCAAAAAGGATCAAAGCGGTTTATAATATAATTCAATCAAAATTATGAAAAGAACTCTATTTAAATAGAAAAAGAAAAGGAATAACATTTCTAATACATAATATCCTATAACATTGAAATTAATAAAATACAATTAAAATTTGTTAATTAATTAATATAAGTTAAAAAATGTATAAATGCAGATTGCAGCCCCAAATTCATCTTAGCATTTAGCACAAGCTAATCAAAGTGTGCTAAATCCAATAGCACACCTTAGTAAAATGAGCCTTATGTAAGGAATGAAGCAGGAGAGAATGGAAGAATTACATGCTTAAAGCCTTCAACTGTAGGCTGAAGCAGAATGAGAGTAATACAGTCAAACCTCGGTTTGCGAGTACTGCGGTTTGCGAGTGTTTCGCAAGACAAGCAAAACATTTTCGCAAATCGTGACTCACAAACTGAGCGTTGACTCGGTTTGTGAGTCCCCCGCCCGTGAACTGGCATTGCCCCCCCCACTCGTGAACACCCCCCCCCCCGCTATCCGACATCACCCCTCCTCACGAACGCCCGTCCACCCAAACTGAAGCCTTACCCCCATCTGGCACCGGCATGCAGCACCAACCCACAGGAGGTGCCGGTGCCCGAAGATTGTGCTGCTTGCCGGACTGGACCTTGAGCATCTGCGCATGCTCAAGGCCTTCTGGCTCTCATTCTCTCCGAGAATCTCCGAGAATCTTGGAGAGAGGTGGGAGCCAGAAGGCCTTGAGCATGCGCAGATGCAGCAGAAGCATCTGCATGCGCAGAAGCAGCACGATCTTCGGGCACCGGCCCCTCCTGTGGGTTGGTGCTGCATGCCGATGCCAGATGGGGGTAAGGCTTCAGTTTGAGGGGGCGGCATTTGCGAGAGGGGGGGCCATCCCGGTTCATGGGGGGAGATGTGGAAGCACACCATTGGCCTTGGGAGTGTGGGGGTCTTTTGAGGATGTGGTAGGGTGGGGTGGAGCAGCGCTTGTGGCTGCGGGGGGGGGGGGGGGGGAAGGGGAGATGGAACCAATCAAGCGAGTTTCCCTTACTTCCTTGGGGAAACTCGCTTTGATATACAAGTAATTTGGTTTACGAGCATGCTTCTGGAATGAATTATGCTCGTAAACCAAGGTTCCACTGTATATCCTAACTCAAGTGAGCTTCTCTTTAAAAACAGGAAATAGGAGGCAATATTGTCTCTCAATAGTTCATTAGTGAAACCTCCAATTAGTATTCCATTCTAGAGGCCATGCTTTGCAAAGACATCAACAACATAGGCGTGATTGAGAAAAAGGCTACTGTAGTAAGGCCTGCAACACAATATAGCAAACCTGCACGTGTATGGCATCATTGTGTCGACGTCTGCGCATGCGCAGAGGTCTTCCAGTCAGAGCCCCGAGCTCAGGGACTTCCAAATGCGGCCCTGAGTTCGGGGACTTCCGAAACTCGGACAAACTGCTGGGTTTTGGAAATCCCTCAGGGCACCCGGACAGTCCTCTAAAAATAGGATATGTTCGAGTTTTCTCGGACATCTGGCAACCCTACCTAATAGCATTGAAAAGTGTGTTAAATTGCTCTAGCTCTAGTGCCTGCCTATATCCATGTAGTGGGATTGGTACTAGTGCAACAACCATTTAACTGATACCCTCCCCCCCCCCCCCCCCCCCGCCAGATGCTGCTAGGTTTTTCACTAAAGATAAAAATTCCTAGTTTAAGTTCTGAGCAATAGAGAATGACACGGTGACAAAATTCATCACCGTTCCCGTCCCCGCGGATAACCGCGGGAAACCATCTTCATGTCATTCTTTAAGGAGAGAAGAAAGAATCAGAGTATAATTGGGCACAACCACTGACCCACAAGCTTTGCTTTGAAGAATGCTGGTGTAGAAAGACAGGATGAAATAGACACTAGAAAATGACATGGGATTATTTCCCGCGGTTATCTGCGGGGACGGGAACGGTGATGAATTTTGTCACCATGTCATTCTCTACTGAGCATATGCTGCTGCCCTGTAGTCCCAGACCCTGTATCAAATACATGGAGCACGTGTGTGATGTCATCACAGACATCTGCACATGCGCAGAGGCCCTCAAGATGTGACCCCCAAGCTCAGGACCTTCCAAAACCCAGACAAACTGCTGACAAATATCTTCCTACTTGGGGCCATGATACCAATAATGTTTCACGACATTCATTCCTACCAGAACATCTGGCACTGAGGGCAACTCATAATTCATTCATAAGAAAGACAAATACAAAAAATCAGACACAAGCAAACAACAAACTTCTTGTTGATGTAGCATCCAGGGTACTTGTTGAACCTGTTCATATCATTTTACCTGCCACTGTTTTACAAATTGTTGCACAATTCAAAAGAAACAGACAGCAAAGGCAAAACTAGCCAAGCAAGCTGCCGTTTCTACACATCCATACCCTTTGCTGGCATCTCTCCAACTGCATATAATGCAGTCCTGTATCTTCCATTGTAATAGCATAACCCAAGCAAAATGTTGAAACGATCCATTAATGGTCCAGCATCTTTTCAAGTGCTTTCTATGATGTTAAACAAAGAATGCTATCAGTTGTATCTATATATATAAAATCGGAGGTATGTATGTGTGTATGTATGTGTGTGTGTATGTGTATGTGCCGCGATCACGCAAAAACGGCTTGACCGATTTGAATGAAACTTGGTATGCAGATCCCTCACTACCTGGGATGATATGTTCTGGGGGTCTCACGGCCCACCTGCACACGTGGGCGGAGCTACAAACATAAAATCAGATTTCACCCATTCATGTCAATGGAAAAAATGTAAAAAGCTGCCATTCTCACAGTAATTCAAAAACGGCTTCACCGATTTGAACGAAACTTGGTATGCTGATCCCTCACTACCTGGGGTGATATGTTCTGGGGGTCTCGCGGCCCACCTGCACACATGGGCGGAGCTAAAAACATAAAATCAGATTTCACCCATTCATGTCAATGGAAAAAATGTAAAAAGCTGCCATTCTTACAGTAATTCAAAAACGGCTTGACCGATTTAAACGAAACTTGGTATGCAGATCCCTCACTACCTGGGGTGATATGTTCTGGGGGTCTCGCAGCCCACCTGCACACATGGGCGGAGCTTCAAACAGAAAATCAGATTTCACCCATTCATGTCAATGGAAAAAATGTAAAAAGCTGCCATTCTCACAGTAATTCAAAAACGGCTTGACCGATTTGAACGATACTTGGTATGCAGATCCCTCACTACCTGGTGTGATAAGTTCTGGGGGGTCTCGCGGCCCACCTGCACACGTGGGCGGAGCTACAAACAGAAAATCAGATTTCACCCATTCATGTCAATGGAAAAAATGTAAAAAGCTGCCATTCTCACAGTAATTCCAACTACCTGGGGTGATATGTTCTGGGGGTCTCGTGGCCCACCTGCACACGTGGGCGGAGCTACAAACAGAACATCTGATTTCACCCATTCATGTCAATGGAAAAAATGTAAAAAGCTGCCATTCTCACAGTAATTCAAAAACGGCTTGACCGATTTGAATGAAACTTTGTATGCAGATCCCTCACTATATGGGCTGATATGTTCTGGGGGTCTCGCGGCCCGCCTGCATACGTGGGCGGAGCTACAAACATAAAATCAGATATCACCCATTCATGTCAATGGAAAAAATGTAAAAAGCTGCCATTCTCACAGTAATTCCAACTACCTGGGGTGATATGTTCTGGGGGTCTCGTGGCCCACCTGCACATGTGGGCGGAGCTACAACAGAACATCTGATTTCACCCATTCATGTCAATGGAAAAAATGTAAAAAGCTGCCATTCTCACAGTAATTCAAAAACGGCTTGACCGATTTGAACGAAACTTGGTATGCAGATCCCTCACTACCTGGGGGTGATATGTTCTGGGGGTCTCTCGGCCCACAACTCTATGTTGCTTGCTCAAGGGTGGGTTCACCCAACAATTTATATGTTCTTGCTCCTGGAGGTGAAACTAAAAATGTTGTTTATAATCACGTTTTGCGTTAGTTGTATTGTATTCATTTTGTCAAATATTTCACATTATAATTTGAATATTGTACTTTTTATTAAGCTGTAAAACAATAATTTCATTCACCACTATAAAGTATCTTTATTTGAATCCATTTACAGTTTTATTGCTATAATTAAATACCCGTGCAACGCCGGGGCATCAGCTAGTATACTTATAAAAAGTCATGAACTTCTGTTTTATGACAATACAAAACAAGTTGTACTGTGCTTGTGCCATACAATGAATCATCTCTGAAGGTCTCAGCCTGATACCATACATGAATCTGAATCTTTTGAAACTGAAAACAAAGTTTTTTGCACTTCTGCCAGGTGCTATTTTAATAAACATTATTAACTCGGTCACAACACTGAGGTTTTCTGCAGCAGCTTTGTTTATTAATATGATGAAAAGTCTGATTATTTTTCATTACAGGGGACAAAGTTTCTCATGGGGCCAATTTCTTCAAGCTAAATACCTCCTAGATTAGGGGTGTCAAACTCAATCACATTAAGGGGCCGAAATCTAAAACACAAGCTAAGTCGCGGGCCAGACCCTACCCAATCTCTGCCCCAAACTAAACTAAACCTTAGGTTTTTATACCGCGCCATCTCCATGGTCGTGGAGCTCGGCACGGTTTACAGGGATTGTAATAAGAAAGGAACTCCAGGGAAAGGGTTAGATGAAGATCGGAGGGAAGAAGAATGTTAGAGAGCTAGGATGTCAGAGAGGAGGGAGAAGTTAGATTTTAGAGAAAACCCAGGTTTTCAGATGTTTGCGGAAGGGTTGGAGAGCACTCAGGTTCCGAAGGGGGGAGGTGAGGTTATTCCAGAGCTCGGTGAATCTGAAGAGGAGGGAAGTCCCCAGTTTTCCTGGGTGGGAAATGCCTTTTAGTGAGGGGAAGGATAGTTTTGATTTTTGGGTAGGTCTGGAGGTACTAAGATTCGAGGAATTCCAGGAAAGTGGAATTAATGGAGGAAGGATGCCGTGGAGGATCTTGAAGGTTAGGCTGATGCATTTGAAGTGGACTCTGGAAGTTATCGGAAGCCAGTGAAGCTTGGAAAGGAGTGGAGAGACGTGATCGAATTTACTTTTAGCAAAGATGAGCTTGGCCGCGGCATTTTGGATCCGCTGGAGTCTGTGGAGGTTTTTCTTCGTTAGGCATATGAAGATGGAATTGCAATAGTCCAGTCTGGAGAGGATGATGGATTGGACGAGAACGGCAAAATGTTTTTGATGGAAACAGGATCTTACTGACCTCAGCATGTGAAGGCTGAAACAGCATTTTTTTTACCAGGGAGTTGAGGTGGTCGTTGAAGGACAGAGTAGAATCAATGATGACGCCCAGGACCTTGCTGGAGAATTCAAGCTGCAGAGAGGAGCCGGAAGGCAGTGGGATTGAGGGGGGTAGTTGAGCTAATTTTGGGCCGAGCCAAAGTAGTTTTGTCTTGGATTCATTCAATTTCATTTGGACGGTGTGGGCCCAAGATTGGAGGTTTGAAATACAGGAGGATATGTTCAATGGGAGATCAGTGAGGTTCGAGTCGGTCTCGAGAAGGACAAGGATGTCATCAGCATAGGTGTAAATTGTTTCAAGGGGGGATAGATGGAGGAGTTTTAGGGAGGACATATAAATGTTGAAGAGGATAGGAGAAAGAGGTGAACCTTGCGGGACTCCACAGATTGGTGTCCAGGGGGAGGAAGAGGTACCATTCATGTTGACAATGTAGGAGCGGGAACGAAGGAATTTTGAGAACCATTCAAGGACAGTGGAGGTGATGCCAATCTCGGAAAGTTGGTAAAGTAGAATGTCGTGATGAACAGCGTCGAAAGTGGCAGAGAGGTCAAATTGCAAGAGGACAGCGAACTTGTTGTGGGAGTGAAGTTGTTGGACCTTGGAGATTAGGGAGGTCAGTAGGGATTCGGTGCTGAAATTGGGACGAAAGCCGTATTGGTAGGGTAAGAGGATGAAGAATTTCTCTAGGTAGGATGAGAGTTGAGTCGATATGATGGACTCGAGCATCTTGGTTAGGAGAGGGATATTTGCTATTGGGCGATAGCTGGATGGAGTGGAAAGGTCGAGGTCGGGTTTTTTCAATAGGGGGGTTAAGGCGATATTGCCCATTTCTGGGGAGAAAAGGCCCGAATGTAGAGCGGACTTTAGGAGTTTGGTAATGGAAGAGATGGCTTGAGTGGGTATTTCCTCGTAGGGGAAAGGGTCTAAAGAACAATTGCAGGATTTCATTTTGAGACAGAGTTTGAGGATGATAGAATCGGATACTTGGTCGAAGGCAGCCCAGAGTCTGTCGGCTGGGATAGCGCTGGAGGCCAGTAGAGTAGGGTTGGGGTCAGTGAGCACCAGGGAGTTGTAGGAGACTGCAGGTGGGAAGGAGCAACGTAAGGTAGTGACCTTATCATTGAAGAAATTTGCCAGAACATCGGCTGAGGGAGAGGAGGGGAAAGAGGTGGAGTCTTTTTTGGAGGTTAGAGAGCGCCAGATTTTGAAAAGTGTACTACTCTGGTTATTGGATCTGGAGATTTTCTCGCCATAGAAGTTCTTTCTTGCTTTTTTTAATATAGAATTATAGTGCTTAATGTTGGCTCTCCAGGATTGTTTGTCTGTAGGGGAGTTAGATTTTTTCCATTTGCGCTCCAGGGCTCGACATTTCTGCTTTAGTTCTCTATGATAAGGGAGGTACCAGGGGGCCTTGCGAGGATAAGAGATGGATTTGGTGGAAAGGGGGGCGAGGGAGTGGTAGGTGGATTCGGAGAGGGCGGTCCAGTTATGCCAGTTGGATTCAGGGTCTGCAGGTTTAGGAGCGGAGGAGAGTTGTTTGAGAAATTTTATCCAGAACAGGTCGCTTGAAATGTTTTTGCGAAAGGTGATGAAATTAGAGGAGAGGGGAGGAGCCCCGAGATGTGACATGAAAATGGGGATGGAGAAGGTCCCAAGGAAGTGGTCAGACCAGGGGACTTGTTCCCAGCGGGTGTCACTGACTGAGGTTTTGTAAGCAGTAAGATCAAGGAAAGTAATAAGGTCTAGAGTGTGATGGGGATGGTGAAGGGGGTGAAAAACCGAGAGAGGCGAGGAAGCTCTTCAGTTCGATTGTATCCTTGTTGGTATTGTCGTCGAGGTGGAGATTGATGTCCCCGATGATCAAGAGCCTTTGAAATTTGAGGAAGGCGTTTGATATGGTTTCGAGTACGAGATCAAAGGATTTGTTCCAAGGGGTAGGTGGGCGATAAAGAAGTAGGATACCCAGTGGGTGAGGTTGGAATTCGTCGCTGACCGAGGCCAACATGTATTCTAGAGAGGTGTGGCAGCTCTTTTCGATGAGCTGGACATCGAAGAAAGATTTGTAAATTAGTGCCAGACCGCCTCCTATTCGGTTAGTTCTGGGAGAGAACAGACCTTGGTAGCCATGGGAGCAAAGTTCATTTTGTGTAAATATGTCATCTTTCGTGATCCAGACCTCGCCCCCATAATAGTACTAATTGTAACACCATTTTTTCCATTCATTTTTCATATATACACACATAATATAATCTTATTAACAACACAAAATGGTTAACCACAAAATTAAACTACACAGGCGCAGGCTTGCCATAATCTTTTCTGTACTTCATTAGAATCTGTCTTCCATCACGACTACACAAATGCTTTCTCAGCTGTTTAATCAGGATTAGGCTATGAGTCGTGAAATCCTAGTAGCCATTAATGTTCCACATGTTCAAACCTGGGAGAAAGGGGAAGGGAGAGGGGCTTCATTAGAAGAATGAGGGTCTTCCCCAGGTGCTTGTGCTCTTATGTCTTCTGTGTCAATGCAGCATTGAGAGATGAAGTAAGTTCTGAGAGTATGTCCAAAGGTGATCAGGTCAGCCTCAAAGTTTCCCATCCTCTTTCCTTTGCATGATAAGAGAGTACAAGGTATCACCTATTGTCTTGGGGAAGTATGCATAAACAGATCACTGCCATTCATCTATCACAGCACTGCAATTAACAATTTGAATTTTACTGTCCTGGGATTGTGACCAGCTGGGAACAACTAAAAGGAGATCAAAGCAGAGAATCTGAATTTTATGAATATGCATTAGCCCTAAATGAGGGTATTGCAGAAAAACAGATAAAAGCTACAGCCTCTGTAGGAAAGAGGGGGGTTTGTTCTCACCGATACAGTGCATTTTGTGTTGGGAACGCAACACCTCTTATTTTGTCATTATATAGAGTAACAGCTTGCTTTTATTTTTTGTAATGTCTTGTCGTTTATGTATTCCCTAAGGCCTAGATTCTCTAAACCAGGGGTGTCCAACCTTTTGGCTTCCCTGGGCCGCATTGTCCAAAAATAATGTTTCTGGGGCCGCGCAAACGCTGCAGCAAGACAGAGGAGGGAGCCGGCAAGACGGTAAACACCCGGGGGCAACAAAGGAAAACACTGCATCGCCCTCGACCGGGGCCACACAAAATATTTCATGGGGCCGCAGGTTGGACACCCCTGCTCTAAACCGTGCCGATAGGCCTCTAAGCTCAGTGAAAAACATGGTGTAGTGTGTGTGTGTGTGTGTTTGTGTGATTGTTTTTTATGTGTTGGATGTAAGTGTTTAGAGAAAGGTGAACCTTTTTGCTTGGGCATGTTCACACCCCTAACACTCTGTCCAGATTTCATTATTATTACCCAGTCTTCAATCTCCTTCTTTGTACTACATCTACCTAAAAGTCTCCATCTCTTTCCCTCACCCTGGCCCTCCAATTCCCCTTCCCCTTCCTCATATTTCTCACACTTTCATTAACTCTGTTCTCTCCTCCTTCCATACTCTCTCTCCTCTTATTTCATTCAGCATCTCTTCCTTTTCTTTCCCTCTCTTTTCCAACCAGCATCTCCCTATTCTCTTTCCCTTTCCATCCACTGTTTCTCCTCTCTCTCTCTCCCTCCTCTTCCATTCAATAACGCCCCTTTTCTTTCCTGTATCTCCCTTTTCCATCCTTCCATCCAGAATCTTCTCTCTCTCCCCTTCTCTACTACAGCCATTTAGGATCTCCTCTGTCTGTCTGTCTGTCTCTCTCTCTCTCTCTCTCTTACACTCCCATAATCCAACATCTTCTCTATTTCTTCCCCATTTAACATGTCCTTTTTGTCTTTTTTTGGAGTGGGGCCGCACGCGAATGTACACAGCCCCGAAATTAACATGGCGGAGGAAGGGTTGAGATGAGCCGGTAAAGGGGCGCCCCTTTCTCCTTCCCAGCAACCTGGGAGGCCCCAGGGAAATTCCCACCTTAGTGGCCAGCGCACATGCATGCATTGGAGCTCCTGGCTGGTTCTTGGAAGAAAGGGAGGGGCCCTGGGGAATTTAAAAACCACGTCTGTGAGACAGCGCCATGCTTCTTGGCTGCTCTGGGAAACAGCTGACCTGTCTGTTTTTTTTTTATCTGCTGGCACATCCTGCCAAATGGAAGCGAGGAGGTTTTTAAATCTTGTCTGAGCCAGCATATCCTGCCCCTGGACTCCGCTACAAACAGAAGCCAGGAGGGGTGGAGAAACCTGTGGAATTACAAGTGGGCAGTCCGAAAAGTCTCCTCAGCACAATCATGGAGTCACAGCGTGGGTGAGCCTCTTCTGCACAGATGGGAATCAAGAGGTGGGAGATTGCGTCCAGTGGGTTTTGGTTGGCGTTTTAGAAAAAAAATACATAAATAGTATAAAAAAATGCCAGCTTTACCCCCCCTCCCCCCCTTGAGGCACTGGTCCAGTCTGCATGACTAGATCCAACATGGGCAGGAATCAAGCAGCTAAATAGAATAACTCCAGAAGATGCTTTCTTTAGCAAGTACAAGAGGGCTTACTACATCCAATAGGTGCCTGATAATGGGTATTAATCTTATAGCTGTCTCCTACCTTAAATTATGCAGGACTTATCATTTTTAATGCAGCCCGTTTGGAAAGATTAATTTATTGCAATCACATTTCCCCTGTCCTGATTGTTCCTAACTTTAGTGCAGTCTTGCTAGCCTATATATAAGGCAGAGCTTGCTAACTTTAAAGCAATCTCACTAGCTTACCCCTTTAGGGTTGGCTAATTCTATACAGTCTCACTGGCCTTTAGGCACTGCAGCCCTTGCAAAGCCATGCCCGTTAGGGCTGGCAAATTTTATTTCAAATTTACTAGACTATAGGGTCCTTTTACTAAGGCATGCTAGCCGTTTTAGCGCGCGCTAAACGCTAATGCGTCCATAGACTATAATGGACGCATCAGCGTTTAGTGCATTCTAATATTTAGCGAGCACTAAAACAGCTAGCGCTCCTTAGTAAAATGACCCCAATATGCACTAGCACTTCCTAGCTCTTATGTTGCCTCGGTAGTCATGTCCTAGTGCTTGCTAGCATTCTAAGGCATTTTAACCTTTAAAGCTGGGCCTGCCAACTATTGATAAATGCTACGGGCAGTGGCGTACCAAGGGGGAGGCGGGGGGGGGAGGTCCGCCACGGGTGCAAGCCTTGAGGGAGTGCTCCCGGCCTTGGCGTCCAGTCCCCCCCCCCACCCGACGTCCGGATTTTCCCCCCGTACCATTTGCGGTGGAGAAGCAGCCTGCAGTGGGATCGCGATGCCAGCGATCCCTGGGCTGCTTTGGCGCTGCTTCCTCCACCGCAGTCCCGCCACTCCTCTGACATCAGAGGAGGGGGTGGGACCGCGGCGGAGGAAGCAGCTCCGAAGCAGCGCAGGGATCGCTGGCATCGCGATCCTGCTGCGGGCTGCTTCTCTACTGTAGGTGGTGCAGGGAGGCCAGGGGGGCGAGCGGTCCTTCGGGGTGGGTCGGGGCATCAGACCTTAAGGGTGGGGCGGGCAGGCAGGCAGGCCTTCAAAGGGAGGGGGGTGACAGGCAGGCAGGCAGGCCAGGGGGACAGGCAGGCAGGCCTTCAAGGGGGGGAGGAACAGGCAGGCAGGCAGACCTTCAAGGGGGGACAGGCCTTCAAAGGGGGGACAGGCAGGCAGGCCTTCAAGGGGGGGACAGGCTTTCAAGGGGGGGACAGGCAGGCCTTCAAAGGGGGGGGCAGGCAGGAAGGCCTTCAATGGGGGGGAAGGCCTTCGGGGGGTGCAGGCCTTCAAGGGGGGGACAGGCCTTCAAGGGGGTCAGGCAGGCAGGCAGGCCTTTAAGGGGGGACAGGCAGGCAGGCTTTCAAGGGAGGGACAGGCCTTCAAGGGGGGACAGGCCTTCAAGGGGGACAGACAGGCAGGCCTTCAAGGGGGGGGGACAGGCCTTCATGGGGATCAGGCAGGTAGGCCTTCAAGGGGGGGGACAGGCCTTCGGGGGGGGGTGCAGGCCTTCGAGGGGGACAGGACTTCAGGGAGGGGGGGCCCTGGTGTAGAAGTACATGGAGGGAATGGGGGTTCAAAGAGACGTGCATATGCCGGACTTTGGGTGGGAAGAAATAATGGGTCTGAAAATAGAGAAGAGGGACAGAGATGATGGACCAAGGTTTTTAGGGAGGGAAGGGAGAGAAGTTGGACACAAGAGATGGTGTGGAGGGGGGGGATAGAGATACTGGATAGGAGGGTAGTTGGGAAAATAAAGGGAGAGATGGTGGACCCTGGTGTAGTGGGGATGGAGGGAGAGATGCTGGATGAAAGGGTAGTTAAGAAAAGATGGTTCTGTGGAGGGAGACAAAAAAAAGGAAAGATGCCAGACCTCCTGGGGAGGGAAGGGAAACGGGGAGGACAGAGATTGCAGATGGATGGTTAGCATGCAGAAAGAAGGAAGAAGGAGACCCTGGCAAGCAAGTTATCAGAAGACAACCAGAGCCTTGGACCAACAAGATTTGAAAAATAACCAGACAACAAAAGGTAGAAAAACTAATTTTATTTTCTGTTTTGTGATTACAATATGTCAGATTTGAAATGTGTATTCTGCCAGAGCTGGTGTTAGACCGCAAACGTGAGCTAGGATTTAACAGAGAGAGGAAAAGCCCTTTTTGTTTCTTTATTTTATTTACACCACAGCGCCAGTGTGGTTAAGAGAAGCCAAAGCGGGGTGAAAAAGCTATAAAATAAACCCACCAAGGTGTTTGAAAAAACAACAACACCCAATTGGGCTGGAAAGTTGAATCAAAAAACCAATTCAATAGACTGAATTGAATCGAAATTTTTTATTTATTTTTTTTTTCTTGGATCGGGCAGCACTAGGTTGCGCTACTGTCTTAGACTTTAGGACCTGGGATTGGGGAGAGATGGCATCCTCAGTACTTTATAATGCAAGTGAAACGAGGATTTGGTCAGACTTTTGAAGGGTCTGCAGAAGAAAAATATTGTGTAGGCCGAGGACATGAGACAGCAGGAAACAGGAACTTTTCTTCTTTCTATTTTTGTGAATGGCAAGGCTGAGGATGTCAGAGAGTTCAGTTAAAATATATGCTTTATAAGAAAATATAATAATGTGTTTTATAAAGTTTATAGCATTGCTGGCCTACCCGGTGAGGTGTTCCTAATGGTGGTGGTGGTGGCAGCGTGTCAATGTGTTGAGAGGAAGAGGTGGTCTGGGAAATTCTGCTGAGCAAACTCTGGGCCCATTTCCACCCCCCAGTTAGTCCACTCCACTCAACTGGTTCACACACTGAGTGGGTCTTTGGGTGTTGTGCCTGGGTAGTTGTTTTGGGATCTCTTCCAGTGGTTTGTCAGTATCTCCTTGTGGTCCAAGGAAGGAAACTTTGTTAACCTTAGCATTGACCTTCAGAATATGTTTGTAACAGCGCTGCTTGTGTGGCATTAGGCTATGTAGTGATCAAAAGAAAAAAACAGAACTTTGCACATTTTTGCACTATATGGTGGGTGTATGAGGAGATTCACATTTCCTGCACAGCTAAATCCTTGTGAAGTTACCTTGTTCTTTCTGTATTTGACATCTAGCAAGGTTTCTGTTTGGAAGGAAAGATCTAAGCTTAAAAATGAAGTGGCCAGAAGTTATGGTAAAAGCAGATAGCGTTGCTGATTTTAAGAAAGGTTTGGACAAATTCCTGGAGGAAAAGTCCATAGTCTGTTATTAAGATATGGGGGAAGTGTCTGCTTGCCCTGGATCGGTAGCATGGAATGTTGCTACTCTTTGGGTTTTGACCAGGTACTAGTGACCTGGATTGATTACCATGAGAATGGGCTACTGGGCATGATGGACCATTGGTCTGACCCAGTTAGGCTATTCTTATGTTATGTTCTCATCTGTAGGGGCCTTTGTTTTCACTTCTTATTTTAATGTATTTTTTTCTGGAACTTATCAGTGTTTTTTATAATGGGAACAAAAATGGAAGTGAATTAATGTGTGTGGAATGGGGGGGGGGTGTAACTAATTTCTTCAGCTAAATAATTCATTCCACCTCAACCAGACATAGGAGAACACACCCTCCAACCAAAATCGTCTAAAGAAAAAAAACTATTCGACAACCTCCTAACACTCGACCCCTAACTCTACAACCTATTGACCTCGACCACAGACTACAAAACCTTCAAAAAAGAAATAAAACCCCTTCTATTCAAAAAACACATAAAACCGAACTAACACAATCAGAACTGTCCCAAGCATCACCTGCAACTTGTACTTCTGATGTCATGACAATTCTGATGTCATGACAATGTACTTCTGATGTCATGACAATTCAGATATAATTTATGTTATGTTTGGAATAATGGTTACATATATGAGGTTCAATAAAAGAAAATTTTCACTGCCTGTTTCTATTATGACCATTTATTCCGTTTCATGGTTATTACAAAAAATATTTTTTTACATGGGGGGTGTCAAAAAATGATGGGCCCCGGGTGCCACATACCCTAGGTACGCCACTGGCTGCGGGTCAATCAATAACAAGATAAATGCCTAAATTCAGGGTTACCTTGCTGTATGTCTTTCTAATGTGCCGGCTCCTTACCTCGAGAGAGCGGACACATTAGAGCAGAGGTATTAAGTTGAACTGAATCACTAAATAGAGATGTTTAGTTGCCAATGCATGTATGTTACCTATCACATCTTGATGCTTCGTGTCCTCAGGGGTCAGTTCTGTGGTTTGGCATAGATGTCTCCCAAGCACCGCCGACAGAAAATGTTCACTGACCCTCGCCCTGCTCCTCCAGCGCAAGATGCTCACTCCACACTCGCCGGGACTCTGAGCACCCACAGCATTGCGGATGGATGTGCCCAGCAGCCACAGCCTAGATCCACAAGGATACACCAGCCACCGTATCGATTTGTGAGCTTGTGGGACCGACCAATCCTCAGGGACATCCTTGCACATTCTATTGCAGAGGGCCTGCCTCTTCCTAGTCCCTTCCTTCTGGAGTCACAGCAGCCTGCTCAATTACCTGCTGGTTACCCACTTGTTGCCCACCTGTAAACAAAATGAAGCCATGCTGTGGGACCCTAATCCTGTGTGTACTGCTTCCAGCTTTCCTCCTTTCTCTGCCTGTCACTCACTTGCTTTCCATGCTGCCACCGCCTGCAAAGAAAACTAACCCATGATGTGGGGACCTAACACTGTGCATGCCACTGCCATCTTCCCTTCTCCTTCCTTTCCTCATGACATAGCTTCTTGTTTCATGGAGGGAGAAGAGGGCTTTTGATGTGTGCATTTTTCTGAGACAATGGAACATTGTAAAAATGTCCATGGCAAACAATAGGACATTGAAAGCAGTGCATGCAAATAGATCTCATGCATATTCATTGAGGAAATCCTGAAAACCCAACTGGATTCCGGCCCTCGAGGACCGGAGTTGCCCACCCCTAGCATAGGGTGAAGTTAAGAGGTGATAGGCTCAGGAGTAATCTAAGGAAATACTTTTTTTAATAGAAAGGATGGTAGATGCATGGAATAGTCTCCTGTAGAGGTAGTGGAGACAATGATTGTGTCTGAATTCAAGAAAGCATGGGACACGGACATGGGTTCTCTTATGGACAGGAGGAGATAGTGGATGCTAAGGATGGGCAGACTGGATGGGCCATTTGGCCTCTATCTGCCATCATGTTTCTATGTTTTTAATAGTCTTTAAAGTTGTGATGTATTGTGCTGTTAGCATTCATTCCCAGTGACACAACTGCTGCTTTGTAATACTGTTTACAATTGTGTAAATCTAGCAGAATTCCATGTTTAAAGGAAACTGCACAATGAAGATTGCATTGGTTTGTTTATTATGCACAGATCTAAATCTTTTATAAAAATTGTTTCAATTATTTTACTAGCTCTGCAAATCCATAATTAATTTTGAAAATATCCCTGTTAGCTAAACAATTCTTGATATTACAGACAACTCAATTTTCTACTGTTCCAGCAGTAATCTCAGCCATGACAGTCACGACACTGAACTTCCGAAAAGGGAATTACGAAGGGATGAGACTCATGGTGGGGAAGAAGATCAAGAAGAGGATAAGCACTGTTAAAACGTTAGAGCAGGCATGGGCCCTTTTTAGAGACACAGACACCGAGGTGCAAAAACTATATATACCGCGCATCAACAAGGGATCCAAGAGGAAAAAGAACAAAGAACCAGCATGGCTCACTATAGTGGTGAAGGAAGCGATCAGAGATATGAAGACTTCGTTTAAGGAATGGAAAAGGTCAAAAACGGACAAAAACTGGAAAAAGCATAAACAGCATCAACACAGGTGCTATAAGGTGGTAAAAGGGGCCAAAAGAGACTACGAGGAAAAAATAGCCAAGGAGGCAAAAAACTTCAAGCCGGTATTTCGATATATCAAGGGGAAATGACCTGCAAAGGAAGCGGTGGGACCGTTGGATGACCATGGAATAAGAGGTGTGCTAAAGGATGACAAAGTCATCGCAGATATGCTGAACACATTTTTTGCGTCTGTATTTACCGAAGAGGATATACACAACATACCGGAACCTGAAAGGTTATAAGCTGGAAGCTAAGACGGGAAACTGACAGGGTTGATGGTCAGTCTAGAAGAGATATGCAGGCAGATTGATAGGCTTAAGAGTAACAAATCCCCGGGACTGGATGGCATCCATCCAAGGGTCATTAAGGAACTGAAAGGGACTATAGCTGAACTACTTCAATTAATAGCAAATCTGTCGATCAAATCGGGAAATATTCTGGAAGACTGGAAGGTGGCGAATGTTATACTGATCTTCAAAAAAGGTTCGAGGGGAGATTCGGGAAACTACAGACCAGTGAGTCTGACCTCGGTACCGGGAAAGATGGTAGAGGCACTGATAAAGGACCACATCATTGATCACCTTGATGGACACAATCTGATGAGGACCAGCCAGCACGGCTTCAGCAAAGGACGATCTTGCTTGATGAACTCGCTGCACTTCTTCGAGAGAGTAAACAAGCAGATAGATAAGGGTGACCCGGTCGACATTGTATATCTGGATTTTCAGAAGGCGTTTGACAAAGTTCCGCATGAACAACTACTTCGGAAAATTGTGAGCCATGGAATAGAGGGTGAAATACCGTATTTTCGCGGATATAACGCGCACCATTGTAAAACGCGCACAGGGGTATAGCGCGCAGAAATCACGATGATATGTACAAAAACTTTTCTATACCGCGCTCAGGCATATAACGCGCATGCTGCCCGACTCTCCTCTGGCCACCCCGACTCTCCTTTCGCTCTCCCCGACTCTCCTCTGGCCACCCCGACTCTCCTTTCGCCCTCCCCGACTCTCATCTGGTTGCCCCGACTCACCCTGACTTTCGGTGCACTGCCCCGACTCTCCTCTGGTTGCCCCGACTCACCCTGACTTTCGGTGCACTGCCCCGCCTCTCCTCTGGTTGCCCCGACTCACCGTTCACCCGCCCTGACTTTCGGTGCACTGCCCCGCCTCTCCGTGCCTGTCCCCCTTGAAGTCCTGTCCCCCCTTGAAGGTCTGCCTGTCCCCCCTTGAAGTCCTGTCCCCATCCTGAAAGCCTGATGCCCCCCCTCGACGTCCGATTCTTCTCCCCCCTCGGCAGGACCACTCGCACCCCCACCCCGAAGGACCGCCGACTCCCCGACAATATTGGGCCAGGAGGGAGCCCAAATCCTCCTGGCCACGGCGACCCCCTAACCCCACCCCGCACTACATTACGGGCAGGAGGGATCCCAGGCCCTCCTGCCCTCGACGCAAACCCCCCTCCCCCCCAGCCGACCCGCGACCCCCCTGGCCGACCCCCACGACCCCCCCACCCCCCTTCCCCGTACCTTTGGAAGTTGGCCGGACAGACGGGAGCCAAACCCGCCTGTCCGGCAGGCAGCCAACGAAGGAATGAGGCCGGATTGGCCCATCCGTCCTAAAGCTCCGCCTACTGGTGGGGCCTAAGGCGCGTGGGCCAATCAGAATAGGCCCTGGAGCCTTAGGTCCCACCTGGGGGCGCGGCCTGAGACACATGGTCGGGTTTGGCCCATGTGCCTCAGGCCGCGCCCCCAGGTGGGACCTAAGGCTCCAGGGCCTATTCTGATTGGCCCACGCGCCTTAGGCCCCACCAGTAGGCGGAGCTTTAGGACGGATGGGCCAATCCGGCCTCATTCCTTCGTTGGCTGCCTGCCGGACAGGCGGGTTTGGCTCCCGTCTGTCCGGCCAACTTCCAAAGGTACGGGGAAGGGGGGTGGGGGGGTCGTGGGGGTCGGCCAGGGGGGTCACGGGTCGGCTGGGGGGGAGGGGGGTTTGCGTCGAGGGCAGGAGGGCCTGGGATCCCTCCTGCCCGTAATGTAGTGCGGGGTGGGGTTAGGGGGTCGCCGTGGCCAGGAGGGTTTGGGCTCCCTTCTGGCCCAACTACACAAAGTACGGGGAAGGCGGGTGGGGGTGTCGTGGGGGTCGGCCAGGGGGGTCGCGGGTCGGCTGGGGGACGGGCGGAGGTTCTTGGGGGGGGGCGGTCGTTGGGGGGAGGGGGTTTGCGTCGAGGGCAGGAGGGCCTGGGATCCCTCCTGCCCGTAATGTAGTGCGGGGTGGGGTTAGGGGGTCGCCGTGGCCAGGAGGGTTTGGGCTCCCTCCTGGCCCGATATTGTTGGGGAGTCGGCGGTCCTTCGGGGTGAGGGTGCGAGTGGTCCTGCCGGGGGGGGGATGTATCGGACGTCGGGGAGTCGGCCGGGCAAGAGGGCTTGGGCTCCCTCTTGCTCCGATCGTGGATGCGGGTGCGGGTGGGAGCGCGTGCGAGCGGTCGTTCGGGGTGGGGGTGCGAGCGGTCCTGCTGGGGGGGTGAATCGGGCGTCGGGCGGGGTGGGAACTATGTTTAAAAACTTTTGTATACCGCGCTCAGGCATATAACGCGCGAGGGGTATGCGCGGTACGTAAAATCACGTATAACGCGCGCGTTATATCCGCGAAAATACGGTACTCACGTGGATTAAAAACTGGCTGGTGGATAGGAAACAGAGATTGAGGGTAAATGGACAATACTTGGACTGGAAGAACTTCACCAGTGGGGTGCTTGGACCCGTGCTCTTCAACATATTCATAAACGATCTGGAAATTGATACGACGAGTGAGGTGATTAAATTTGCAGACGATACAAAGTTATTCAGAGTAGTGAAGATGCAGGGGGATTGTGAAGACCTGCAATGCGACATAACCACGCTCGAGAAATGGGCAGCGACATGGCAAATGAGGTTCAACGTGGATAAGTGTAAGGTGATGCATGTCGGTAACAAATATCTCACACACAAATACAAGATGTCTGAGGCGGTACTTGGAGACACCCCCCAGGAAAGAGACTTGGGAGTACTAGTCGACAAGTCAATGAAGCCGTCTGCGCAATGTGTGGTGGCAGTGAAAAGGGCGAACAGAATGCTAGGAATGATTAAGAAGGAGATCACAAACAAATCGGAGAAGGTTGTCATGCCGCTGTAATGGGCCATGGTACGCCCTCACCTGGAATATTGCATCCAGCACTGGTCACCGTACATGAAAAAAGACACAGTACTACTCGAAAGGGTCCAGAGAAGAGCAACTAAAATGGTTAAGGGGCTGGAGGAGTTGCTGTACAATGAGAGATTAGAGAAACTGGGCCTCTTCTCCCTTGAAAAGAGGAGACTGGGAGGGGACATGATCGAAACATTCAAGATACTGAAGGGAATAGACTTAGTAGATAAGGACAGGTTGTTCACCCTCTCCAAGGTGGGGAGAACGAGAGGAGTTAGATTCCGTACAAACGTAAGGATGTTCTTCACCCAGAGAGTGGTGGAGAACTGGAATGCTCTTCCGGAGTCTGTTATGCAATGGTTCACAAGGAATCAACACAAAAGAGTTGTTCAACCTGATCACAAATTTATTTGACACCACTCATTACACCACACCCATACACAACACTAAGTTACCCTCTGCAAATGACTTAGCACTGCATTTCGATTCAAAAATTAAAATCATAAGGAACAACTGTTCAACAAACGACCCTAGTGATCATCAAATAGCTAACATACAAGGAAATGAAATACTAGCAGACATGATTTGGAGTTCCTTTCAAGACTTAGAATGGAATAATTATATCAAACTACATAACAAATACTCTAAATCTTATTGCACTCTGGACTCATGCCCCCCAGAAATTATGAAAGCGGCGCCTTTAGAATTTAAACTATCGTTGCTGCAATAAAAGGCGAACAGAATGTTGGGCATTATCAAAAAAGGTATCACTACCAGAACCAAAGAAGTTATCCTCCCACTGTATAGGGCGATGGTGCGACCGCATCTGGAGTACTGCGTCCAGTACTGGTCGCCGTACCTAAAGAAAGATATGGCGATACTCGAGAGGGTCCAGAGAAGAGCGACAAAAATGATAAAGGGTATGGAAAACCTCTCGTATGCTGAGAGGCTGGAGAAGCTGGGGCTCTTTTCCCTGGAAAAGAGGAGACTTAGAGGGGATATGATAGAAACTTATAAGATCATGAAGGGTATAGTGAAGGTAGAGAGAGACAGATTCTTCAGACTGGCGGGGGCAACAAAAACTAGAGGACACTCAAAAAAATTGAAGGGAAATAGGTTTAGAACAAATGCTAGGAAGTTCTTCTTCACCCAGAGGGTGGTGGACACCTGGAATGCGCTTCCAGATGGGGTAGTTGAGCAGAGTACAGTTTTGGGTTTCAAAAAGGGATTGGACGAGTTCCTAAAGGGTAAGGGAATCCAGGGGTACAATTAGAGGGTTACTATACAAGACAAAATGCTCTTGAGTAATAGATCACAACAGGTCATTGACCTGGGGGGGCCGCCGCGGGAGCGGACTGCTGGGCATGATGGACCTATGGTCTGACTCGGCAGAGGCAATGCTTATGTGCTTATGTGCTTATGTACTTAGCCCATAACCTAAAAAATGGGAAGTTCCTTACTAATATCAGTCACATAATAATAACCCCAATCCTAAAAAATAGTAAAGAATCTTCAGCCCTAGTAACCAACTACAGACCAGTAGCATCCATTCTATTTATTGTAAAAATCATGTAGGGATTGGTACACACCCAATTGATGGAATATCTTGAGCAATAATCTCTCCTACATGAAACTCATTCCGGTTTTAGACCTTTTTTCAGTACGGAGACAGTAATTGCGGCTATTCTAGACAATCTGCGCCTACTGTTTAGCAAGGGCCTCAATGCCCTGGTCATGCAATTCGATATGAGCTCCGCCTATGATCTGGTAGACCATGGGAAAATGCTACAATGCCTGGACGCTATTGGTATCAGGGATGAGGTATTGAACTGGTTTCGTGGCTTCCTTATATCCCGTACCTATCAGGTACATTTCAACTATAATCTTTCCAATACCTGGAGCAATCCATCCGGTGTGCCGCAGGGGTCACCGCTATCCCCATTGCTCTTCAATGTCTACATGTCCTCTCTGGGCGTGCAATTAACCCAGCTAGGGATAAAATTATTCAGTTACGCAGATGACTTTACGATTATCATCCTATTTGCTGACTCTATCTCGGAAACTATTCCCAAAGCTGCAGAAGCTATAAACGTGATGGAGCAATGGATGACAGACTTCAAGCTCAAACTTAATTCAGAAAAAATGAAATTCTTCGTTGCTTCGCCACATCTGCTTGACACCAAAACTCCACTATGCATCAATGAACTTAGTTACCCTATTCAATCCACCATGAAGATACTGGGTGTAACTCTGGATCAATGCCTAACCATGAAAGACCAGGTGGACTCCTTAATCAGAAAGGGTTTTTCCACTCTCTGGAAACTTAGATCCATTAAATCTTATTTTGATACGTCAGCAGTCAGAGCCCTAGTTCAGTCCCTCTTACTAAGTCAACTTGACTACTGTAACATCGCCTATTTAGCAATTTCCCAAAAGAATATGTGATGTTTACAATTAATGCAAAATGCAGCGGTCAGACTAATCTTCGGGCTAAAGAAATTTGATCATGTGACACCCTACTACCGGCAGTTGCATTGGCTACCGATGGAAGCATGCGTAAAGTTTAAGTTCGCCTGCCTCTGCTTTAAAGTACTATACGGACTAGCCCCTAAATACATAACTGACCTTTTCTCCTTTTCAGCCAACAGACACAAGAGAAGCTCAAATTCGAACTTCGTTTCCCCCCCCCCAGTTAGAGGTTGTAAACTGAAAAAACATCATGAACACCTTCTCTCATATCAAGCAGCATTATGGGGTAAAGACCTAGAACAATTGCTCTTGCCCGCTACTTATGAGGTATTCAGGAAGCGTCTAAAAACACACCTGTTCCTGAAGTATCTAGACAACTGACCCATACATGTCTTTCTCCTCAATATGGTTTTCTTTACCTTTTTTTAAACAAATGTAATTTTATCCCTGTACTCCTAATGTATTTTTTATCGTCTATAGATATGTTTTATGTCTATTGTCTAAATGATTCATTTATTTCCCCAATTTTATTTTTGTTATACGCATTGAAAATATTTGATATTGCGTGTAAATCAAAATTTCAATAAACTTGAAACTTGAAACTATTAATCTCTTTCTTCCATCTCTCTTAAGCTCAACCAATTGTACCTTCATTTAATCTTTTGTAAACCGCGTAGAACTTCACAGTACTGCTATATAAACTGTTATTATTATTATTATTATAGGGGAAAACACCCTCCAGGGATTCAAGACAAAGCTAGACAAGTTTCTGCTGAACCGGAATGTACGCAGATGAGGCTGGTCTCGGTTAGGGCATTGGTCTTTGATCTGGGAGCTGCCGCGTGAGCGGACTATTGAGCGTGATGGACCACTGGTCTGACCCAGCAGCGGCAATTTTTATGTTCTTATGTTCCCTATCATTCTATAATTCTGTGGAATTCTCTCCTGTTTCTCAGAAAGAAAATCAAATTGTGATATAGCAAAAAGCAATAGAAAACTGTTGCTCAGAGTTTACACACTTCTTTAAATCCACAATAGGTGGCACTGTAGCACCTTCAACTGAATCCACTAAATTACTCCCTACAATGTTCACTTGATAAATGCTGAGAATAAAACCAGAAGCCAAACATGTATGCTTGCCCTCAAGCCACTAATTTTACTAAAAGTTGGTGGTTCACTACTTTGTTTCATAGTCATGCTCTTAATGAATCTTTATTGGACCTGGCAAAAGCATAAATCATTCTGGGGGGAAAAATGTATTCACTGTGTGGATTATTTGGCATCCCAGGTTTCACTTCAGCTGAATGATCCTGCTGCCATAGTGTAAACACAAGAGCAGAAAGAGGCAATCTTAGGCAAAATAAATATTTATTTAAATGAAAATGCAAAAGATAAGAAGCACTGATATTAGAATTGTTTACTTGAATAAAATATGTTTAGTGGTACTGCTGGGGGATTTTTTCATTGCAAAACTCACCCTATGTGAAATGTCTTATTATGTTCATTGAAAAGCTCTTGGAAAGGCCATGGACTCCCCAGTACTGATTTCTATAAAGCTATTTTTCAAGATGCCTGTGAAATGAGATGAGTCATTCTGTTGGAGGGAATGCTGAGATTTTCTTCAGAGTGTTCATGTCATGATTGCTCAGTGTACAAATCAAAGAGTTTCTGCTGGTCTCAGCAACTCCTATGCTGACCTTTTTTATTTTAGCTTAGTAAAATTAAGCTGTGTACATCATCACAGAAAACAAAGATTCAGTTCCAAACTATTTCTCACTTTTATGTGAAATAGAAAGGTAAAAGTTTAATACCAGTTCTCAAGCTAGCTCTCTTGTACAAAAGATTGTTATGATAATGTACAGTATTTATAACTTATGAGAAAATGTTATCGTAGTCACGTTTATATGCAGTGTGTGCTTTTAAAAAATGGTCACTGTTTGTACTTTTTTAGTTTTCTATACTATTAATATTACTGTAAAGCGATATTTTGTGATAGATTGTATACCAAATAATTAATAAACTTGAAACTATCATCTATAAGGGATGAGTAGTCCAGTTCACATTAAATTCTCTTTCTTTCAACTTCTGTCATTCCCCTCCAACTCTGAACCCCAATACAAGCTTCTGGATCTGGGACATTTAGGGCTCCTTTTACTAAGGTATACTAGTGGTTTTAGCACGCACTACAATGCCGCGTGCACTAAACGCTAATGCCTCCATAGAGCTTGCATTAGTATTTTTTATTTAGCGCATGGCTTGCGCTCGCTAATCTTTTACATGCACTAAAAACGCTAGTGCACCTTAGTAAAAGGAGCCCTTAGTTACACTTAATTCCTATATCACTGGTCTTCAATCTAAAGATTTTGCCTTCGCTTCTATTAAGATCCACAAACAATTTTGCAAAACTATGATGAGGGCTAATGGATTGGAAAATCAAATTTCCACCCATCTCTAATTCTTTCTCCAACTGAGTGGTTTCCCAATTTGTATTTTCCCTGCTTTTAACACTCTTTTATCAATTTTTTTTGTCCTCCACATAGACTTTTCATGCTTTCTTTTATGTAATCTCATGAACAAAACTGACATTTAGAAAGCTGACATTGTTCCAAATTATAGATGAATATTAACCCCCCTCAAAAAACAGGGTAAGTACTATTACTTACTGTATCATTTCTATAGTGCTACTAGACCTGTGCAGCACTATACATAGAATATGCAGATTCTTTTTCTTTCCCTGGTGGGCTCATAACTTAAGGTGTTTCTTGTACCTGGAGCAATGGAGGGTTGAGTGACTTGGTGATAGTGACAAGGAGCTGCAGTGAGAGTTGAACCTAGATCCCAAGGATATCAAACTACTGTGCAAAACTCCTCTACACCTTGTATGATACCCAAAGGGGCATTCAATAACACAGGTCAACACATCATTTTTACCAGAGTTAATGTTTGGGGGGGGGTTTGTAGTATTTTTCATTGCTGATTTCAAATATGTGTTTAGTTTTTTACTAGCACGTCACATGTTTGTAATGAGGCTCATTATAGTGTTCCCTCGTGGTTTGCGAATCGCAGACCCGGTCATTTGTGGTCTGCTCCGAGCACCTCTTCCTGTAGTAAAGTCGGGCTACACAAATCAGGAGCAGTGTGTCCAAGCAGCTCCTGATTGGTGTAGCCCAACTTTACTACAGGAAGAGGCGGTCAGAGCAAATTGCAAGTGATTTCCTTCACCCGCCAGTGCTCCAGCTGCCCTCTCCTGTCTCCCCTGCCTAAGAACCGCATTCTCGTTTTTTGTTTTTTTTAAATCTTTATTGATTTTCAAACTTCGATAGTGCAATGCAAACGGTAAATCAGAAAAACTGCACAAAACACACTATTCATTATACAATTATTACATTAAACAATCATTTTCTCCCATCCTCATCTTCATTCTTAATATAATAATGCATATGATGTGATTACAAATTATAAATAAATAATTTAACTATTCAAAATACATTTCCCTCCTCCCACCCTCCCTGGATGTGTAAGGAAATCTAACGATAAAGAAAGAAACATGACCCATATTATAATGCAATAAAATTAGTCAATGGACTCCATACATCATTAAAGGATTTACTAGTCCCCAGACGTTCCGCCATCATCCTTTCATACTTATATGTGGTACACACATTTACCCACCAAAAAGTGAAATTGATCCTATCATGATTTTTCCAATTCTGTGTAATCAATTGAACAGCTATTCCCGTCATAATCAGGAAAAGGCTACTTTTATACTTATCTAAAGTAGGCTTAATATGTAGCAATGTACCACAAATTACAGCTTCATAAGATAAGGGAATAGCTGCTTCAAGCATTCTCGGTTTTTCAAATTTTGCGGGGATCCTGAAACAGAACCCCCATAAATTTTGGGGGAGTACTTTATATATAATTATAAATGTTAATTGGGTGATATATTATGTGTTTATAGGATAAACATATAAGAAAGGTTAACGACAGTTGTCTTTGTTTTTTTATGCTACAGACGGTGATTATATCAATCTTTATTTTTATTTATTTTTTCTATTTGTGCGTCACACATACCTATACAAGCTCTGGGCGACATTACAGAGGAAGGAGTTAGAAGAAGGTAGGGAGGACTATGGAGGGCAGGAAGGAGTGGAGAGGAGAGAAGCATGTAGAATATTTCATAGAAATTCCTAACTTTACAGATAGGAGCACCATCTATGTAAATGATATCTAAATGAATTAAAGTAATATGTAAAAAGGAATAGAATGGAGGAACCGTTAAACAATAGAATTCAGGGAAATTCAATTAATAAAATAAAAAGAATAGAGGTAAAAACAAAGGAATAAAATTTAAAATAATTAATAAACTGGAAAAAACCAAAATCAAATAAGTCTGACAGAAGTCATATTTCCTGAAGCAGCTCTGTTGCCTCAGCATATTTTAAATAATCCCAACATGCTAAGACATTGTACTAATCATCCAGATAGTTTCTATTACGTCTGTGGTTCATTCACGACGAAAGCAAAACGTCGCCCAATTACCGTAGATCTGAAGAAGGTATACAAATTGTACTTTGGCTGTCCACTGGGTAACCAAGATAAGTCTTGGGCTCCACATATCATCTGTACCAGTTGTTCCAACGGACTTCTTGACTGGCTCAATCGACGAAAGTTTACATGATTGAAAAAAAACCTAATAATAGATCTGAAATCAGCATGAAAAATTAATTTAGAAAAATGTGCTGTGTTGCCTTGTGTATTTATATGAGTATGAAAGAAAGTAGCAAGCATGTTGAAACAAGTCTGTATATGTTGTGACATGTGTCAAGGTTACTCATGCACAGTTGCGGCTCAGTCAGAGTCTAACATTCCGAGAGACAGGATGTCAGGAGAGTTCTCGTGAATCAAGTAAGAAACTGCTAGATTTGGAGCACCGTTCAGTGATAATATTACTCAGAAATGAAGGGAAAAAGCCAAAGGAGATCCATGAATGCATGACTGCAGTTTATGGTGAGACTGCCCCATCATCCTACAAAATAAAATTTTGGAACAAGCAGTTTAAGTGAGATAGAGAGTCCATTCAAGATGACCTTCACACTAGGCGGCCTGTGGAAGTAACTTCCACAGAAATGTGCAAGAAAGTCGAGGATTGAATTTTGTCAGACAGATGAATTAAGGTTTCCCGAATAGCTGAAGAAATGGGCATCTCAGTAGGTACAGTCTGGAAAATAATTCATGAAAAGTTGGGCATGTTTGTGCAAGATAGGTTCCAAGAATATTAATGCTATGTCTGAAGGCCACGAGGCTACAGTGCTGTCAAGAACAACATACCAGGTACTTTTTTGTTGTTTTTGTTGTTTATGATGTGTTTTTCTTCTCCACATTAAACCTAAGTTATTTTACAAAGTATATATATTAACATTAGAGAAAATTTGCATTTAGGCTCCCTTTTATGAAGCCACGTTAGGGTTTTTTTAAATATATCACTGGCCGTGGCAGTATTAGCTCCTATACTCATAGGAAACTTAAGAACATAACATAAGAACATAAGCAATGCCTCCACTGGGTCAGACCTGAGGTCCATCATGCCCAGCAGTCCACTCACGCGGCGGCCCAACAGGTCCAGGACCTGCGCAGTAGTTCCCTATCTATACCCCTCTATCCCTTTGTCCATCAAGAACTTGTCCAGTCCTTTCTTGAAATCCAGTACCGTACTCTGTCCTATTACGTCCTCTGGAAGTGCATTCCAGGTGTCCACCACACGCTGGGTAAAGAAAAATTTCCTAGCATTTGTTCTGAATCTGTCACCTTCCAATTTTTCTGAATGCCCTCTTGTTCTTATACAGATTAACAATATAAGAACACCTGGAATGCACTTCCAGAGGACGTAATAGGACAGAGTACAGGAAGATGCTCAGGTCAAGAGGTCAGAACAGGAGATGTGGAAAACATCATCTTCCCAGATAAGAACTGAGTCCAAAAGACTATTAAAATGAACTCTCAAGAGGAAGGCCATCTCATACCTAATTATTATTATTTGCTACTTGCTATATAAATAAATTTTCTATTTTGCTAACACCGAGCATGGTCTATTTGCTTGTCAGTAATCCTTTTGGCACAGGGGATAGGATTTCTTTAGGAATATAGATAAAGAGATAAACCAGAGTGCTACCATAATAAAATCTGTATTTCAGTGTCCTGGCTACAGGCCATGTAAGCAGACCCTGTGCCACACCTATATGATTACAGATACTCGCCTACCAAATGACTTCCTGTCACAATCATGCATGCCTTGAACCCTCCTCCACACAATCTCAAACTAGTCCCTTCACATATCATTCCTTCCCCAGAACTAGACTAATCCCTCTATCACAGGGGTACCCAAAAGGTCGATCGCAATCAACTTGTAGATCGCGAAGGTAACGCGAGTTGATCGTGTTGCCTTTGCATTCTACTTGCTTCCCGACTCAGAAGCGCCGAGCCGACCAACTTCCCCCACCCGACGTCAATTCTGATGTCAGAGAGGAAGTTCCGGGCCAGCCAATCGCTGCCTGGCTGGCTCGGAATTTCCTCTCTGACTTCAGAAATGACATCAGGCAGAGGAAATCTGGTTGGCCCAATGCTTCTGTGTGGGGAAGCAGGGAGAGCTTGGGGCAGTGGTGGTTTGGAGGCCTGTTCCTCAATGGCGGCAGCAGTGGCTTGGGAGCATGCAGGGAGACAGAAAGAAAGAAGGGAAAAAGAAAGAAAGAAAGGGGTAACAGGAAGACAGAAAGAAAGGGGGCATGGAGAGAGAAAGACAGAAAGAAAGAGGGGCAGGGATACAGAAAGAAAGAAAGGGGGGGACAGGAAGACAGAAAGAAAGGGGGCATGGAGAGAGAGACAGACAGAAAGAAAGGGGGGCAGGGAGACAGAAAGACAGAATGAAAGAAAGGGTAGGGTGGCAGGGAGAGAGGAAGAAAAAGTTGGTGGGGGCATTGAGGTTTGGAAGCTTACAGCAGGCTGAAAGAAGGGAAGAAATATTGGATGCACAGTCAGAAGAATAAAGTGCAACCAGAGACTCATGAAACACCAAACAACAAAGGTAGGAAAATGATTTTATTTTCAATTTAGTGATCAAAATGTGTCCGTTTTGAGAATTTATATCTGCTGTCTATATTTTGCACTATGGTCCCCTTTTACTAAACCGCAATAGCGGTTTTTAGCACAGGGAGCCTATGAGCATCGAGAGCAGCACAGGGCATTCAGTGTAACTCCCTGCGCTAAAAACCGTTATCGCGGTTTAGTAAAAAGGGAGGGGGTATATTTGTCTATTTTTGTATAGTTGTTCCTGAGGTGACATTGTATAAAGTCATCTGCCTTGACCTCTTTGAAAACCCATGGAATATAAATGATAATTAACATTTTCTCTATGTAAAGTGTGCTTTGTGGGTTTTTTTTAATTTTATTGTTGGTAGATCATTTTGACAAAAAGTGTGGGCACCCCTGCTCTATCACATACATGTACACAATCTCTGTTCTTTTTGCCAATCCTCAAACCAGCCCTCTTCCTCTCCAGTCATAGCTCAGCCAATATTATCCTGCTCTAGGGTTACTAGACGTCCAGATTTCCCCAAACATGTCCTCCTTTTTGAGGACATGTCCGGGGGTCTGGATGGCTTTTCAAAACCCAGAACTTTGTCTGGGTTTTGAAAAGCTTCCCTAGAAATCATGTCAGGAAGAGGCAACCGCACATCTCTTCAGCGCATGCACAGATGCCGCCTTAGGGCGGGGCTGGGGGGGCAGAATGGGGTATGACACAGACGGAATGGGCTGGAACTGGGTGGGCCTGGGGTTGGGCCATGGGTCCGGATTTTCCTTCGGGAAAATCTGGTAACCCTATCCTTCTCCTCCCTACTCACCGACAGCTGAGGGCACCTATATCATGGCTAGTATTTTTAAAAACTAGATGTATCATCACTGGGTACTGACCTTATGTTATAATATTACTTTAAAAATTCTGTGTTTTTAAGTGTTTTGGGCTCATTTTTATTTGATAACCCCAAGTGGGGTCATAAGAACATAAGAACATAAGAAGCGCCATCTCCGGATCAGACCTTCGGTCCATCAAGTCCGGTGATCCGCACACGCGGAGGCCCTGCCAGGTATACACCTGGTTTATTTTATAGCCAACCATACTTTATATGCCTCTCTCAAGGAGATATGCATCTAGTTTGCTTTTGAAGCCTAGGACTGTCGATTCTGCAATAATCTCCCCTGGGAGAGTATTCCAGATGCCAACCACTCTCTGTGTGAAGCAGAACTTTCTGACATTAGTCCTGAAATTGTCCCCCCTTAGCTTCATTTCATGTCCTCTTGTCCGTGTCAAATTGGACAATGTAAATAATCTTCTCTGCTCTATTTTGTCGATTCCTTTCAGTATTTTGAAGGTCTCGATCATATCCCCACGCAGTCTCCTTTTCTCAAGGGAGAACAATCCCAGTGTTTTAAGTCGATCCTCATATACCAGTTTCTCCATACCCTTCACTAGTTTGGTTGCTCGTCTCTGCACCCTCTCCAGCAGTTTTATATCCTTCTTTAGGTAGGGAGACCAATGTTGGACGCAGTATTCCAAGTGGGGTCTGACCATTGCCCTATAAAGCGGCATTATAACTTTCTCCGATCTACTCGAGATTCCTTTCTTTATCATGCCCAACATTCTATTTGCCTTCTTTGCCGCTGCCGCGCATTGTGCTGACGGCTTCAGGGTCCTATCTATCAGTACACCCAGATCCCTTTCTTGTACACTTTTTCCCAGACTTGCACCTGACATTCTGTACTCATATTCCTTATTCTTACTGCCTAAATGCATTACCTTGCATTTCTCCACGTTGAACTTCATCTGCCATTTCTCCGCCCATTTTTCTAACCGACACAAATCGCTCTGGAGTTCCTCACTATCCTCCTGCGATCTGATTGCCCGGCAGAGTTTTGTGTCATCTGCAAACTTGATGATCTCACTGGATGTTCCGTTTTCCAAGTCATTGATATAAATATTAAAAAGGATCGGTCCAAGTACTGAGCCCTGGGGTACACCACTAGTCACTATCTCCCAGTCAGAGAACTTCCCATTAATGCCCACTCTCTGCTTCCTGTTATCCAGCCATTTGCCTATCCATCTTTGTATATCTCCCTCTATGCCATGGCTTTGTAGTTTCCTGAGAAGTCTTTCGTGTGGAACTTTGTCGAACGCTTTCTGGAAGTCCAAGTATATTATGTCCACCGGCTTTCCACTATCAATTTGCTCGTTCACGGTCTCAAAGAATTGGAGTAAATTCGTCAAACACGATTTCCCTTTCCTGAATCCATGTTGACTGGGTTTCATCAAGTCATGTGTGTCCAAGTGCTGAACTATGCTATCCTTGATCAGTGATTCAATCATCTTGCCTGGGACAGACGTAAGACTCACAGGTCTATAATTGCCCGGTTCTCCTCTCGATCCTTTTTTGAAAATTGGCGTGACGTTCGCTTTCTTCCAGTCGTCTGGTATCTGACCAGTTCTGATTGACAGGTTTGCAAGTTTTTGCAATAACTCTCCGATTTCAACCTTCAATTCCTTCAAGACTCTTGGGTGAATTTCATCCGGTCCAGGGGATTTGTCACTTTTAAGTTTGTCGATCTGGTAGTATATCTGATCTAAGTTCACTTCAACTGTGGTGAGGCTGTCCTCTATTTCTCCTGTAAACAGTTTCTCCGCTTCAGGTATTGTTGAGGTGTCCTCCTTCGTAAAGACGGACGCAAAGAAGGAATTTAGTTTGTCTGCGATCTGTTTATCTTCCTTGATGTACCCTTTTCTTCCCTTGTCGTCCAGGGGTCCCACTGCCTCTTTTGCAGGTTTTTTCCCCTTCACGTATCTAAAGAAGGGCTTGAAGTTTTTGGCCTCCCGGGCTATTTTTTCCTCATAGTCCTGTTTTGCATCCCTCACCGCCTTGTGACATTTCTTCTGTTCATCTTTATGTTTGTTCCAGGCTTCGGTTGTCTTTGTGCATTTCCATTTTTTGAAAGAGTCCTTCTTTTCTTTTATGGCTTCCTTCACCTGTATGGTAAGCCATGCCGGTTTTCCTTTGCCTTTAGTTCTCCGATCTTTAGAAATCCTCGGAATGTAGAGATCTTGCGCTTCTGCAATAGTATTTTTCAATAGGCACCATGCCTGATCTACTGTTTCAAGTTTGTCCACCATCTTCTCGAGTCGTTTTGTTACCATGGCTCTCATGCAATCGTATTTACCCTTTTTAAAGTTTAAGGTGGTGGTTAAGGTTTTGGCATGTTTCCCTTTCCCGATGTCCAGTTTAAAGTTGATTACATTGTGATCACTCGTTCCCAGTGGAGCCATGACTTCTACTTCTGTTATCGGTCCCGTGAGACCATTTAGGACCAAGTCCAAGGTGGCGTCGCCTCTTGTCGGCTCTTTTACCATTTGCTCCAGGAAGCAATCCCCTAGCACCTCCAGGAACTTTGCCTCCTTGCCGCAGTTGGAGGCTCCTAGTTTCCAGTCTATTCCTGGGAGATTGAAGTCTCCCAATATAACTACATTGCCTGTCTTGCATACTTGTTTGATTTCCTCCATCATTTCTGAGTCAGTGTCTTCCGCCTGTCCTGGGGGACGATAGTAAAGGCCAATTTTTGTATCTGCGCCATTTTGACCAGGAATTTTGATCCAGAGGGACTCCAGCTTCTCTTTCCTGTCTGTTGTAATCATTCCAACAGAATCTATTCCTTCCTTAACATATAGGGCAATACCTCCACCTTTCTGCCCTTCTCGATCCCTTCTATATAGTTTGTATCCCTGTAGTACTGTGTCCCATTTGTTTTCTTCATTCCACCATGTTTGCTATTTATGGTGCAATTTTAGCCTTTTATACACTGCTATCATGTTTTAACTTAGATGTTTGAAAGGTTCAACCAATGATTTTAGGCATGAAATATTATTACATGTTTTGGTTAATATGCAAATCAGCAGCATTTTTACTTTCATTTATAAACTTTGATTTTATATGCTCAATTTTATTTATTTATTTATTGGGATTTATTAACCACCTTTATGAGTATTGTTTTTAATTTATGTACTGGATTTAGCTCTCCAATTTTATTAATGTTGATTTTCATTTATTTTAGTGAGTTTTATTATTTGTTTTAATTGCAAATTTTAGCATTTTTAAAAATTACCTGAAACTAAGGGGAAAAGTTGGCTGCACTTGCTACTGTTAAGTCGGGTTAGTTGTAATACAAGTTCAGTTATTTTTTGTACAGGATCCCATTTTATGCTATGAAACCCTGTAGTTAAATAACCGGACTTAACAGTAGCCCACATATTTGTATCTTGATACCTGACAGCTTTTTTGGGGTTCCTTTTATCAAACAGCAGTAAATCCTTTTACCACGGGCCAGCGAGGAAATAGCTCCGACGCTCATTCAATTCCTATGAGTGTTGGAGCATTTATCTCGCTGGCCAGTGGTAAAAGGCTCTTTCGCTGTTTGATAAAAGAAGACTTTTGTAAGGTTCTATGTGGGTTTGACTTTAAAAAGTTGTATTTTCAGGGTTTTATTCTCCCCTGTCACGCTGTATATGAGATTGTTATGGTGATCGTTCTGCCTGTGTATCTTTGAGGACAGTACTGTTTGACCTTATGATTTTTATTATTTTGGCACTGTTCTGACAAGACTGGCACCAGGTAATCCCAGAAGAGTGAATCTGGCTTTATTTACATGCAGTGAGTTATTATGATTGGATTCTCTGCAGCTGTGCCTGTTATATGAGGTCAGTATTGTATGACCCTTTTAATAGACTGATGTTTTTACAACTGGCTTTGTATAAGACTGGTACTATATAGTCCTTATAAGCAACATGTTAGAGGTCTAACAATAGATTTAGAGTATTTAAAAATAGGAGCATTTTTCATATGAATGGTGACCTTTTTTTTTTTTTTTCAAAAAGGTGGTAAATGAATTTTAATAAATAAATGAATACATAAAGAATACATTTTCTGTAATACAGAGATATAAGAAAACATAACATAAGAATAACCTTACTGGGTCAGACCAATGGTCCATCAAACCCAGTAGCCCGTTCTCATGGTGGCCAATCCAGGTCACTAGTACCTGTCCAAAACCCAAGATGTAGCAATATTCAATGCTACCAATACAGGGCAAGCAGTGGCTTCCCCCATGGCTTTCTCAATAACAGGCTATGGACTTTTCCTCCAGGAACTTGTCCAAACCTTTCTTAAAACTAGCTATACTATCCGCTCTTACCACATCCTCTGGCAACACGTTCCAGAGCTTAACTATTCTCTGAATGAAAAAAAATTTCCTCCAATTGGTTTTAAAAATATTTCCCTGTAACTTTGAGTGTCCCCTAGTCTTTGTCATTTTTGATGGAGTGAAAAATCGATCCACTTGTACCCGCTGTACTCCACTCAAGATTTTGTAAACTTCAATCATATCTCCCCTCAGCCATCTCTTTTCCAAATTGAACAGCCCTAACCGTTTTAGTTTTTCCTCATCCCCTTAACCATCTTGATCGCTCATGTTTGACCTTTTCTAGCGCCACTATATCTTTCTTGAGATAAGGATACCAGAATTGAATGCAATACTCCACATGATGTCGCACCATGAAGCAATACAGGGGCATTATAACATTCTTAGGGCATCTTCTACTAAACCGCACTAGCAGTTTTAGCGCAGAGAGCCGCGCTGAATGGCCCATGCTGCTCCCGACGCTCATAGAAACTCAATGAGCATCGGGAGCAGCGCGGGCCATTCAGCGTGGCTCTCTGCGCTAAAACTGCTAGCGCGGTTTAGTAGAAGAAGGGGTTAGTCTTTTAAATAATTCCTAGCATCCTCTTTGCTTTTTTGGCCACCGCCGCACATTGGGCGGAAGATTTCATCACATTGACTACAATGACACCCAGATCCTTTTCTTCAGCGCTAATACACACACACATATATATATATCCTATATAATAAAACGCTAGCCATGCATGCGCACTTACTTGCGTGCTTCCATGATCCCTGATCTGTGATCAGAGGTCCGTGGCAGGCAGGAGAGCGGATGCGCGGTTAGGACCCACACTCGAGCACTGTGGCTGACTCAGGATCATGGGAGGATGCACCGCAGCAAAGTGCTGCACAGTAACTGGAGGGGGAGGAACATACCGCTTCTGCACATACCGGTACAAACCTCCCTCCAGCGTTGGCAGCGTTGGCAGCATGCTAAACAGGCTGCTTTGCTGCTTTCTCCTGCAGTTGAGTCCCTCTGCCGCGTCACTAATGATGTCATCAATGACACGACAGACAGACTCAATGGCAGAAGAAAGCCGCGAAGCAGCCTGTTTAGCGTGCTGCGGCTGCCAACGCTGGAGGGAGGTTTGTTATTAAAGTCATCTCGCTGGGAGGGTCGAAGAGTCAGCGGGGGTTGGGCTGGGAGGGAGAGAAGCGTCTGCCTCGGGTGCTTCAGGCAGCAGCAGCATTTACAATTTGCTGCTGTTGCCGGCTTCAGGCCTTCCTCTCTGGCAGATCCTGCCTACTTCTTGTTTTCATGAAGACAGGACCCGCCAGAGAGGAAGACCTGAAGCCGGCAACAGCAATGAATTGTGAATGCTGCTGCTGCTGAGCAAGGGACATCAACGCCTTTGTGAAAGCTTCAGGTTTGAAAACAATAATACATGCAAAATGACACCAGCGCAAGGTTTTTAAAATTATAACCAAGATTTATTGAATTATTGTTTCTATTTTTCCATTATTAGATCAAAAGAACAGCATCATTGCTTAACGTTGCGCTAATGGGAGATCATTAGAGGTGCCAAAGGCTGGCCTTCTCCTAACGGTTTCATTTTACTAGCTCCAAAATTCCTATTATATGCTGTTGGCTTTTCGTGACATCATCATCATAATCAACCAATAACAATCCTATGGGTGGTCTTAAAGTTGGACAAAGAAACATTCCTCCATGTTTAAAAGTTATACAAAGTTTTCAGAAAATTACTTTTGATTTCTGAATTAACATTATAACATTCAAGAGAATCTATAATTATTAACATGGTGCTGAGAAATTCTCAGCCCTAAAGGAAAAAACTCTTCCTAAGCTGACAGGTTCAAATTGCACAGCCTTACACAGAAACCTTACTCTGGAGGAAGGGGGGCAAATCCCCCTCTCCTCTCCCTGAAGCGTGGGCTTCCAATTCCCCCCTTCTTCCTATTCTTGAGACTGACTCTAATTACTTCCAGATGCTGCCTTAGGATTTTCCTTTGTGTTTCTTCAGGTTTAAAATATATAAAATATTGGAAATTAAGTACACACCATTCTTTCACGTATCTTTCATACATCATTCATTCGTTCGGGGCCCCTTTCACACACAACACAATATATTACATTCATACTTAATACACGTTATATCTCAGTTTGGAATATGGAGTCTAATATGCTCTTCCTAACTGGCCTAAGCACATCTGTTATCAATTAGAACCACGAGGCTAAAGGCGGGAAGCTGAACAAAGAACCAGAGAGGACAAAGAACAGCAGGGAACCAAGATGGAGTTCTTAATATCTCTATGCATGTATGTTACGCTTTACCTAATTTCCTCTATGATCTGGCTTAATACCAAAGTACATATAGAGAATATTATTATTCTCTTTCTTAATATTTATCTATAGTGTGTTTTTCTGGCCTTGGCTACATTTATATTCAGATTTTTATTCACCTGTTTTTCCGTACGCTTCTATTTGGGCGCGGTCCTTAACTAACACAGATGTTTGTCTAACTAGAATTACCCAGAATCATATGAAAAACTGGCCTTTTGTAGAAAAACTTCACAAAAAAATACTGCACTATCATGGTCTGACATCCATTCCCATTTCCGTCCCATAACCAGCCACGAGCCACTACTCACTGCCTGATGAAGTAGTTCAAGGAGGAAAGGGAGCAGAGGGGGAGAGAATGGCTTAGAGGGAAGAACAGATGGCAGGGCATGCAGGGAAGGAGGAAGGTATGCCAGACCAAGGGAAAAGGAAGGAGGAGATGGAGAGAGGCCATATGGAACAGAGAGAGAGAGAGAGAGGGCGGACACTGGATGGAAAGAGAAGAGAGGGCAGTGAATGGAAGGGGCAACATAGAGGGTGAACAGTAGATGGAAGGGGTAGAGAGAGGGAGACAGACACTAAATGGAAGTGTGGAGGACAGGGGGAGCAGACATTGGAAGGAAGTGGGGAGGAGAAAGAAAAAAGGCCACATGCAGGACTGAGGGAAGAGGATAGAGTTAGAAATAAAGATAGACAGACAGGGGACCAGGGAAAGACACAGACAGAAAGAATGACAGCGTCTAAGGAGAGAGAGACAAATAAAAAAAAAATCAAAAACAGACAGACAGACAGACATCTACTCTAGCACCCTGTGCGCATAAAATGGTCCCTGCGGTCTTGCCGGCTCACCCCTCACTCACAGTAAGTAATTTCTTTGTCGGCAATCCCCCCCTCGCACCCCTCCTCGAAGCACCTGAACCCCCGTTGACCCTTCCATCGTGGTCTGACCCTCCCGTCCCTTCCCGCCGTCTGACTGACTCACTTAGTCCCTTGCCGCCACCCTTCCCTTTCTATGGTCCTGACCGTTGATCCTCCCATCACGGTCTGACTCTCCCATCCCTTCCCACCATCTGACTGACTCACTTAGTCCCTTGCCGCCCCCCTTCCCTTCCCGTGGTCCCGACAAACCTGCCGACTCCAGCAGCGTCCACAGCACTCTACACATGCTGCTTCGGGGCCTTCTACTGCCCTGATTTGCTCTGCTGCGTGTCTGATGATGTCATCAGGGATGTGCCAGAGTAAATCAGAGCAGTAGAAGGCCCCGAAACAGTGTGTGTAGAGTGCTGCGGACGCTGCTTCAGTCGGCAGGTTTGTCGGGGCCACGGGAAGGGAAGGGGGGGCGGCAAGGGACTAAGGGAGCTAGCCAGACCACGGAAAGGGAAAGGGGTGGTAGGGGAAAATGCTGCTGCTGCACAGGGAAGTGGTGTGGGGGGAGGGAAATGGAGGGGGAGGAATGCTGGTGCGGCTGCTTACAGGGAAGTGGGTGGGAACGAAATGCTGTTGCTGCTGCACAGGGAAGTGGGGTGGGGGGGAAATGCTGCTGCTGTGCACAGAAAAATGGAGGGGGAGGGATAGAAGGAAAGACAGACAGTGGGAGGGAGGGAGACAGAAAGAAAAGAAGAAAGATACAGGGGCAGGGAGAGACACAGAAAGACAGACAGACAAAGGGGGCCAGAGAGAGAGACAGACAGAAAGAAAGACAGTGGGAGGGAGAGAGACAGAAATAAAGAAAGACAGACAGACATAGATTCTAGCACCCGTTAATGTAACGGGCTTAAATACTAGTATATATATGTGTATATATATATATATATATATATAAATATGTATACACAGCCACAATATGGATAGAAGTTTAAGAGAATGTCGAAAACTCAACTCTTTGTAAGGGCATTTATTTTGCTAGTTTAGCATGTTATAAGATTTGAGGCAGGACTTTGAGGGTATTGCAGTGACATGGCAGAATTGTTGCGTTCAAGGCTGAAGCAATGGAATCTTTTAAGACAGGACATCAAAATATCTTTTTTCTGTGATCGTCACACCATCCTGGCTTGTGCTGATATGGCAAACTGTCTAAAAAATCAGTAATGTGTATCTCAGAAACCTGACGTGTAGCTGAAATCAGCGTCATTAAATTAACTAAGAACACGTCTTAAGTTCTCAGTAGCAAAGAAAAACTTTTTTTGTTGTTGTTGACCAGTGTTAGTGGCGTGCTGAAAGCAGATAAGCTCCTTCAATTCCCATGGGCTTCTTGTATTCAGTGTATACTAATCAGTAGTGCCACTTTGTAAAGAGAGCCCCAAATTTCTTGTCTAAGGCTTCATGTACAGTACTGTATGTAAAAAACATCCATGCTAATACTGGAAAACAGTGGATGCCAAACCTATGAAATAAATTTAATTATATTTATAATGATTGTTTTCTAGCATTTTAAAGATTATTGAATTAACAAAACAAAAATTGATTGTCCATCCAATTATGGTAATTCGAAAGTTAGCATTTCCCTGGACCTTTATAATAAAATATGAGGGCAAATCAAAAAGTAAAGGAAAAATACATTTAATTGATTTAATAGAAGTAACTGTGAGCAATTGAACATATCACTTTTCTACATAGTCCCCATACGAAATGAAGCATTTGTTATATCGTTCAACTAACTTCTGTATTCCCGCAGAGAAGAAGTTTTTCGGCTGCTCCCGAAGCCACGTGAGAGCCGCTTTCTTTACTTCATCATGCTTTGTATTTTGCTCTCTGGGTCACAGTGATACACCCATTTCTCATCGCCTGTGACAATTCTCTCCAGAATACTCAGATCTTCTTCATACTGTCTCAGGAACTGGGTCACAACCTCCACACGCTGTTGCTTGTGTAGATTAGTCAGCTGTGTGGGAACCCATCGTGCACATACTTTCCTGCATCCCTAGTCAACATGAATTATGACAAATGCAGATCCATAGCTGATATCCAAATCTGCAGCCAATTGAGACACCATTATGTGTCGGTCTTCTCTAATCAAGGCATTCGCCCTGTCAATGTGCTCTTGTGTGCACACCTGTTCTTCCCTCTTTAAACCTTTTTACCCACTCATAAACCTTTCATTGATTCATGTTGCTATGTCCATACTGAGTCAATACCACTACTACTATCCTTTGGATACTCTGTAGGCCAGTGCTTGCCATGCTTCCCTGTTTTCCATAGCTTCTTTCAACTGCTTAATGTTCATTCCTGTGTCATTCGTGATGGTATCCAGCCAAATGAGGCAATAACCAATGCTGAATTTCCACCGGTTTCACTCCTTCTACCCAATGAAAAAATGGCAGATGAGTTTTAACATAGACAAATGTAAGGTGATGCATCTAGGAAAAAAAAACAAAGAACATGAATATAAGATGTTGGGGGTGACATTAGCCAAATGCGAACAAGGAAGGGATTTGGGGGTACTGATAGACAGAACCCTAAAGCCTTCAGCTCAATGTGCGGCGGCGGCGAAGAAAGCAAACAGGATGTTAGGCATGATTAAGAAGGGGATCACGAGTAGATCGGAAGAGGTCATAATGCCACTGTACAGAGCAATGGTTAGACCTCACTTGGAGTACTGTGTCCAGCACTGGTCTCCATACCTTAAGAAGGATATAACTCTGCTGGAGAGGGTGCAGAGACGAGCCACGAAACTGGTCAAAGGTATGGAGAATTTGAGCTACGAGGAACGTCTCGGAAAACTGGGTCTGTTCACCCTAGAGAAGAGAAGATTGCGAGGGGATTTGATAGAGACTTTTTAAAATATTAAAAGGATTTGATAAAATAGACCATGAAGAAGTATTGTTAACATTTTCGGAAGTCACACGGACACGGGGTCATAGCCTGAAACTGAGTGGCAGCAGGTTCAGGACAAACGTCAGGAAGTTCTGTTTCTCACAGCGAGTGGTTGGAGCTTGGAATGCTCTCCCGGAGGAGGTTGTGGCGGAGACTACTGTTCTGGGTTTCAAGCGCAAGTTGGATGCACATCTTCTTGAAAACCATATTGAGGGATACGGGAAATCCGGGTCTCCCAAAAGGTGTACTTAAATGGGCCACCGCGTGCGCAGATCGCCGGACAGGATGGACTTCGGTCTGATCCGGTGAAGGTATTTCTTATGTTCTTATGTTATGTTGTTCTTCGATGATGCAATCTTGCAATGGAGCGTCCATGTTTCTGTCTTCGTGGCTGCCACACTACTAAAGGCCGGGCGCCTCAGTGTGTGTGGACAAATTATCCAACAGGCAATGTACGAGTAATACGTTGTATTTCACTAGCTCTGTTACGGTTAACAATTGCCTTTTTTATTATTATTTTTTTTTTTAATTCACCCTCATATATGCATTCTCTTCAATTTAAGTGGATATAGTTTTCAGAGAATATCTACCAGTAGCTTTAGCTAGATATATATAATTATGGGGGATTCCGTATATGACACCAAGGCCCTGATTCTCCAAAAGTGCGTCCCGATTTTGGGCAGCTGTAGACAACCTACAGCTGTCTAATCAGCCAATCGGGATGCACGTTTTTTTAAAAAAAATGCTCCCCAGGCAGGCCTGAAGGTGCCTCCGGGAGCCTAGGGAGACCCGCAAGATGCCTAAGCTCGCCTACAGGCCTTAGGCGAACTTAGGCGGCCCTACGCGTCTCCCTAGTAGAGGAAGAGACGCTTAAAATGTAGGCCAGCAAAATGCTGGTCTACATTGTAAGTAGACGCGGCCGCTATACTGATCGCGGCAAGGGATCTCCCTGCTGCAATAAAGTATAGCGGCCGCGGTCGCCTGTCCCATCACCGACAGGAGGATGCATAACTCCTCCTGTCGGAACCCTGAACCCCGGAACCCCCTCCCCCCAAACTCGTAATCGCCGACAGGAGGATGCCCAGCTCCTCCTGTCGGAACCCCGGAACCCCCTCCCCCCCAAACTCGTAATCGCCGACAGGAGGATGCCCAACTCCTCCTATCGGAACCCCCTCCCCCCCAAACTCGTAATCGCCGACAGGAGGATGCCCAACTCCTCCTGCCGGAAAGCCCAATGACCCCCCGCCCCAACTAATCTCCCTCCCCCAACTAACCTTTCAATGTTGGTCAGCTGGACGGGTCTTGCTGCCGTCCAGCCGACGGGTCTGCCTCGTGGAAATGAGACGGCACACCCCTTCCCGACCCATCCCCGCTAAATCTAAGGCCTGATTGGCCCAGGCTGTAGAAGCCAGGACCAATCAGGCTTTAGGCATAGCGGGTCCGCACATCCCCACTAATCCTAAGGCCTGATTGGCCAAGGTGCCTAGCCTGGGCCAATCAGGCCTTAGATTTAGTGGGGATGGGCCGGGAAGGGGTGTGCCGTCTCATTTCCACGAGGCAGACCCGTCGGCTGGACGGCAGCAAGACCCGTCCAGCTGACCAACATTGAAAGGTTAGTTGGGGGAGGGAGATTAGTTGGGGCGGGGGGTCGTTGGGCTTTCCGGCAGGAGGAGTTGGGCATCCTCCTGTCGGCGATTACGAGTTTGGGGGGGAGGGGGTTCCGGGGTTCCGACAGGAGGAGTTGGGCATCCTCCTGTCGGCGATTACGAGTTTGGGGGGGGAGGGGGGTCCGGGGTTCCGACAGGAGGAGTTAGGCATTCTCCTGTCGGTGATGGGACAGGCGGCCGCAACAACCGCGGCCGCTATACATATTGCAGCAGGGAGATCCTTTGCTGCCATAAGTATAGCGGCCGCGTCTAATTTAACCCGATTCTCTAAAGACGCCGGTTACAGAATCGGCGTTTAGTATAGGACGCCTCTCCCGGGCGGCCTGCCTGGGGAGCATTTTTTTTAAAAAAACGTGCATCCCGATTGGCTGATTAGACAGCTGTAGGACGTCTACAGCTGCCTAAAATCGGGACGCACTTTTGGAGAATCAGGGCCCAAATGTTAGGCACAACTTCCATGCCAATTTTTTAACTTGAAGGTGCTAAAACAGATGCAATGCACCAAAACAGGGCAAAAATGGCAGATCCACATGAAAACAAACTTGCACACTCATTTACAGAATAGCATGTGTTTCCAAATGGATCTGCAGAGCAGGCATGGCCATGGGAGGGGCATGGGCGGTCCAGGGTTGTTCCCTTAAAATGAACACAATACGTATTATAGAATTTGTGGAATCCACGCCCAACTTGAACACCAGGATACACCTAGTTTCAGTTGGTGTAACTCCTCGCACCTAAAGTCGAACGTTAATGCTAGTGCTGGTCTACGTATATAGGGTGTCAATCCTGGAATGCCCTTTACTGAATACCGATCAACACCAATTTTTTGGGGGGGCAATGAATTTTAAGTATTATTTAAATTATTTTTCCCTAACTGGTGTCACAGAAGGTGCTAATATTTTGGAATCAAAGACTGTCAGCACTGAGAAACAAAATGCTGAGAATTTTGAAGCCAAATAGGAAAGCAGTTTTATTATTCAAATAATACTTAACAGTATGGGCAGACAAGAGGAAACGTGTGTTCAGCGTATTGCTATTGTGAATGTGTTTTCCTGAGAGTATTTTAGGGAAAGCATTCAGTCCTTCAGTGAAATAACACCTGGCCCCATGTAACTAGGTTGTGGGCAGGAAACCATTAGGGGCCTAATTAAATTTCTGGCAGAGTTGGGGACATTTGTGAGTTTCTCCTTGTCTCTCCCTGTTAATATCTTCACATGGTAGAGCAGGGGCACCTGGATTCAATAACAAAGGTAGTCTAAAATTAATAGTGGTCTCCCTTTACTTCAATATTATGCACCTTGGCATAATTAGAGAGATTTGCCCCTATTTTCACTGGAAAACTAATAATATCATTGAGAATTTCATTTTCCTGATGGGATTTAATTCACCTTTGCTTCATATTCAATTATTTTTGCACTGTGTTTTCATTTTAGAAAAACAGCGCATATTGTGAAGTCTATACATTAAATCATGAGATGATGAATGATCAGATGCAAATCTTTTTATTTAATTCATGCATTTAAATTAGTTCTTAAACAATGCATCTGTCTTTATGTATTGAAAGATGCATCACTTTATTTTAAAGGCATACTAGCCCTTATGTTTGTTTTGAATACTTTCTTTTCCATTGTAAACTTAAATGACATCAACTCTGTCCTCTAATATTCAGGTTGCCCAAGTTTGATCCTAGTTCTTGTGATGCTGAAAATGCCCTCATGAAGGATTTCCAATGACTTTGCACAACAGTGGAACCTGCTTTATAATAATAATAATAATAATTTTATTCTTATATACCACCATACTGAAAAAGTTCTAGGCGGTTCACAACAAGGTGAGCTAATACATGAGATACAGCTAAAATACAAATTAGAATAATGGACTTAAAAACAGATAAAGACAGAAAGCATTTACAATATAATGCAGAAAATACCGGCATGGCAGGGAAAGAACAGATAAAATACATCAAGTTGAATATAAGGAACTTGATTGAAAAAATGAAGCAGAATGCATTAAGATACCAGCCTATCAAAGATGGAAAGAGACCTCTAAAATAATTTTTCCAAGCCATACATTCAATTAAGCGGCTTGAAATGAGAGGGTTCTCTCAAGGAACTTCTTATAACGACATGATTTTATGGAAGGATTATGAAAACAAGTGCACTCTACTTGTGGTCTTTTTGGCATGACTCAAAGAAAAATGAGACATAAGATAACAAACCTGAAACTGATTTATAACAAATACAAGAAAATTTGAAGAGAATTCTCAGCTCTATTGGCAACCAATGGAGTTTCAAATAAAAAGGAGTGATTTGCTCCCATTTTTTTTAAACAAAAAATGAGGCGAACGGCAGTATTCTGAATCACTCTCAATTTTTTGATCTACACCAGTGTGCTACAAGCCTTTTGAAGCTGCGGCACACTAAACACGGGGCTGTAGCTGGAAGGCATCTAGAAATACACTGACATAAACATGATGTCCACACATATGTGAATGCCCTCCAGCCACGGCCCTCAGCCTCCTATTACCACCACTGGGGGGTACTGTAGAAGGAGAGGTGCTGGCGAGGAAGAGAGGTGCTGGCGCCGGCTGAGTGCTTACAGGACGTGCCTCTCGCCTCTCTTCCTCACTGGCATCTTGCAGCACACCTGGAATATGCTGTGGCACACAGTTTGTAATACACTGATTATACTATACTTCTGTTTCTAATAGAAGAATGATTTAAGAACACTTACTAAAGATGATTGTCAAAACCGTATGTACAATTCTTTTTGTAGGTCAAACTCTCACTACACTTATTTAATTCTGTACCTTCTTTAGAATCCCCCCCGGGCCTGATGCATACTAAGGCCAAACACTCTCCCCGAGGATTGAATCAGTTAAGCCAATTATAAGATTGTATACTAAATGAGACAGAATAAGACAGTATTATTCTGTAATTCATTTATTTATTTACCTCCATTTTGAAGACATTTTCCAAAGACAGTGTAAGCATGAATAAGCTGGACATAGGTATAAGACAATTAAAGACTTTGGGGAAAATATTCAGCACTAGAACACCAGAAACAGCTCCTGACCATCTAAATAGCGCATAGATGGCTATCCGCAGATATTTAATGAAAGTTAGCTGGTTATCTCACACTGAATATTCAAATTAGTGGATTGGCTGGTGCCTGGCTACATCGCGCAACATAAAACCTATAGGAATATTCCGAAAACCAGGCCTGTTAGCAGTCCTCAGGGACTGAACTCAGACAAGCCTGCCCTAAACTTTACCATTCCCTTGCGGTTTTGCAGCCCAAATGCATGCCCCACATTACTTAATATTAAATCTTAGCTGCCAAACTCCAATTTTCAAGCTTCGCTAGGACCTTCCTCATGTTATTCACACCATCAAGGGTATTAACTGCAAAGAGGCAAACCTTACAAGAGAGCCCTTCAGCAATATTGCTTACAATAATGTTAAAAAGAACAGGACCAAGAACCAAACCTTGCGGCACACCACTGGTAACATACCTTTTCTCAGAGTAAGCCCCATTTACTATTACGCTCTGTTGTCTTCCGTTCAGCAAGTTCTTAACCCAATCCATCTTTTTAGGGCCCATACCAAGGGCACTCCCTTTATTTATTAGATGTCTGTCTGTAAAATACTTTCCTAAAATCTACATAGACCACATCTAGTTCTCTTCCTATATCCAACTCTCTGGTTACCCAGTCAAAGAAATTGATCAGATTTGTCTGACAATACCTGCTTCTAATAAAATCAAGTTGCCTCTGGTCCTGTAATCAATTAGATTCCAGAAACGTCATTATTCTCTGTTTTAATTTACTTATTGAAGAAGTCAGATTTATCGGCATGTAGTTCCCTATCTCTTTCTTACTTCAACTTTTTGGGAAAGGGACCACATTAACCCTTCTCTAGTCCTCCAGTAACACTTGACTCTAGAGAAGCATTGAAAAGATCAGCCAGTGAAACTACCAGAATTTCTCTAAGTTCCTTAAGTACCCTCAGATGTGTATCATTTGGCTCCATTGCTTTGTCCACCTTTATAGTTTAGCTAGCTCCTCAAGAATACACAGTGACATAGTAAGGGGTGGGGCATGGGGGCAAATTGTCATGGGCGTCGCCTTTGTGGGGGATATCAGTGTCAGCATCTCTCTTCCTCAATGTCTCTCTGCTTCCCCCCCACCAAGTACCTTTATAAATGTTTGCTGGCTCAAGCAGCATCTTCTACTTGCTGCTCACGCTGTCGTCGGCTCCCTTCTGATGTCACTTCTTGGTTGCGGGAACAGGAAGTGACATCAGAAGGGAGTCGACGCCGGCATGAGCATCGGGTGGAAGATGCTTGCACTGGTAAATTTTTCAAGAGATGGGAGTGGCCAAGATGGCATCAACTAGACACTAAGATCGAGCTCTTGTCGCAGTGAGAACCTGATCGCTAAGGAAATTATGCCCCTTAAGAGGAAAGGAAGTGTTAAGGCGCCAGCTTCCTCGACACCTTTGCCCACAATTTGACAGCAAATGATTGAGCAATTGTTGCCTGGTATCTGCATCAAAATTGGTGGAGCTAGCCCTGCGGTGGGAGAGGGTAAAGAAGGCCTTACCTCACAAGGGCATGATATCTCGCTCTCGCCTCTGTACACCAAACCGCCTCCCTGCCCGGCAGATGCCGCTGCTTTGGCAGTGGGAATAAACTGTGCTGTCGAAGTTGCATCAGAAATGCCCAGAGCAAGTAGTGAATGTAGATTGTTATAGCCTTCATTGTAACCTTTTTCAGTTTGATTGATTAACTTCTTAAAATTACCTACCTTAACTTCCTTTTTGTGGTCTAAGGATGCATGGCAATATTTTATTGTGTATTTGGTTTTTCTCCTTTTTGGTGAAATGTGATGTTCAACATTTATACCTACTGTATTATCTTTAGCAAGGATTTATTTTCTTGTAAAGTTTGTAAAATTGAATAAATAAATAAAATAAATAATTTTTTAGGAGGTACGCAGGGGACAAGTGCTCAAGCAGTGAGGAAGAGTCGGGGGACATCCAAGCAGTGGGGAAGAGTGGGGAGCGCGGGCACCACCACTCCAGGTGCTAACTTCCCTTGCTATGCCACTGAGAACACAGTCCTCTAAATATCATTCAGAATCTAGTATGCCTTCTTTCCTATTGGTATTTGTCTTCTGTGGTATTGCTCTCAGCCCTTCAGCTGTGAACAGAAATATTTTTTAAGACAGTGATTCTTAATTTTGTCCTATGGTGTCTCCAGCCAGTTGACTATGCATGTGAGAAATTTGCATGCTACTACCTACTTTATAGGCAAATGTCACTTATGCATATTCATTAAGGATATCTTGAAAACCCAACTAGTGTTAAGAAATTCAGCTTTATCTTTATCAGCTTGTATATATATTCTTTCCCCTCTCCTTTGAGTCTCATAATGCCATTTTTGCACTTCTTCCTATCGCTAACATATCTAAAAAAAATGCCTTGTTCCTCTTTTCCATGTTGGCTATTTTTTTCTTCCATTTGCATCTTTGCTTTCCTGCCTACTCTACCAGCTTCTCTTAACTTTTTCAGGTATTTATGCCTATACTTCTTTGTAGAATCTTTTGTAGTTTATGAAGGCTAATTTCTTTTTCCTTACCTTTTCAGCTACTATTTTTAAGAACCAAAGTAGCTTTCTTTTCCTCTTACTTTAACTTACTTTTCTTATAAAATGGTTTGTTACCATTACAATAGCTCATTTCAGTTTTGCCCACTGATTTCCTATTTCTTCCAGATGTTCCCATCTAGACAACTCCTTGACATAATTCCCCGTTTGAACAAAGTTAGTGTTTTGAAGTCTTGATCCTTCACTTTTGAATGAACCCTCTCTACAACTGTCTTAATATTAAACCACACCATTTGGTGACCATTGGATGTCAGATACTTACCCACTATAATATCAGAAACACTTTTCCTATTAGTAAGTACTAAGTCCAGGATGGTCCCATCCTGCATGGGTTCCATTACCAACTGCTGGATAAGTTCTCTTTGTAGAGAATCCAGGATCACCCTACTTCTAGAAGATCTCACAACAAGGATAGCCCGATCAACATCAGACATATTAAAATCACCTTTTAGTAGTACTTTCCATTGTGCAGCTGTATTTTGAATGTCTTCAATTAAATTTCTGTGAAAGAGGCTTGTATATCACACCAGTGTAAATACATTTTCCATTCACTCTTTCCAGATTCATCCACAGTGCCTCTTCCTTACTCTGTAGGTCCTGCAATTGTATAGCTTTAATTTGATCTTTAACATACAATGCCACTCCCTCTCCTTTTCTTCCTACTCTGTCTTTTCTGAACAGATTATAGCCTGGTATAACTACATCTCAATCACGGTTCTCTGTGATCGCCACTAAATCCAAATCAGCCTCTTCCATCACAGCCTCTAAATCCAGAACCTTATTTCCCATACTATGGGCATTAGTTTATACTGCTTTCCAGATATTGCCCATTTTTCCATTTGTGTAGAGGTATTTAATGCATCATTTATCTGAAGGTTTTGTTTACCCAGTTCCAACAATTCTACAGTAATTTAAAGCCCTCTTCAGTAGATTTGCCAGTCTGCTACTGAGTCAGTCTGCTATTGAAGATATTTCTTCCCTTCTTTGATTGATATATACCATCTGTATTCAGCAGCCCTTGGAAAATCATCCCATGGTCCAGGAAACCAAAATCGTCAAAACAACAACATCCTCAAAGCCATGCAAAGCTCCAGGATGTGAGCTTCTCTGCTTTGGCTTTTACCCTCAATAGTGAGGGTCGAAGAGAACACCACCTGACCACCTGTCTGCTTCACCTTCTCTCTGTGAAGCATGAACTCACTTTTGATTATATGTTTGGAGGGTTACCTAGAAGTATTGTTTGTGCTAATATGGATTAACAGCATCAAATTATAGTCATTAGGCTTGATGAGACTCAGCAGGCTCTCCTCCGTAACATCTCAAATTTTGGCACCAGGCAGATAATACACCTCTTAGGACATCATGTCTGTTCTGCATATGGACACCTCTTTACCTCACAGAAGGGAATCACCAACCACCACTACCTTTTACCTCCTAGAGGTCATAGGATTTCAAGCTTTGGTTCTTTCTCTCCTTGGGATGTTTCCATCTCCTCCACATCCATGGCTACATACTGATTCTTCAGTTCAACAGCATATGGAGTCATGGTATTGATCCTGCAGGACCCCATAATCTGAATCCAGTTGTTCTCTTTCAACAGGGCCTCTTCTTCCTCATTGTTTGATATCTTTGATACCTCATAAAGCATTTTATCAATATGTTTCTCATTCTTGCAGATTCTTTTCAACTTACTACCTCCTCTCTTAGTTCTTTCATTTATTTCATGAGGGATTCAAGCTGAGGTTATCTTGCACATGGAAGCAGCCCTTCTGCTTGGACGATATTTTCTATCTGTACAGAGGAAGAAGCTGTAATTGGGGCAATAACTTTGGTGGCACAATGTTTCCCAGCTACACTGTGATTGCAGCAGTACTTGTACCCTGCTGAAAGAAAAAAAAAAGACAGAAAAACCCCTACCAAAGCCTCCCAAATTTCCTCAGCAGTTCTGTAGGTTAGAAGGAGAAGCAGACACAGCCACACCATTACCTGTCAACTTTCCTTACAGAACTTCTGATTACACCTTAGCCCCAACCTCTACTCAACAGATCCATCTCCTTCTGTTTGTTTCCCACATACCCATAACCTCTTTTCTTGTCTTACAATTTTTACTTTCTCCCATTGCCCATTGCCCAGCCATGTCCTGTTCCTCATAATGCTCTAGCCTCTTAGATACTCTTTTCCCAAGAAGATTCATAATCAGTCCTCCTCTAATCAACTGCACTTGCTTTCCTTCTTCTACCCTTTTTAAGGACACAGTCACTGAGGTGCAAAATCTATATATACCGCATATCAACAAGGGATTCAAGAGGAAAAAGATCAAGGAACCAGCGTGGCTCACTGTAGCAGTGAAGGAAGCGATCAGAGACAAGAAGACTTCGTTTAAGGAATGGAAAAGGTCAAAAACAGACGAAAACTGGAAAAAGCACAAACAACATCAAAGCAGTTGTCATAAGGCAGTAAGAGGAGCCAAAAGAGACTATGAGGAAAAAACAGCCAAGGAGGCAAAAAACTTCAAGCCATTCTTTCAATATATTCAGGGGGAACGACCTGCAAAGGAAGCGGTGGGGCAAATGAAGACGGGAAACTGACAAGTTTGACGGTTAGTCTAGAAGTTGTATGCGGGCTTACTGATAGGCTTAAAAATGATAAATCCCTGGGACTGGACAGCATCAATTTGAGGGTAATCAAGTAACTGCTCCAACTAATAGCAAATCTGTCAATCAAATCAGGAAGGATTCTGGAAGCCTGGAAATGGCGAATGTTACGTCAATCTTAAAGAAAGGTTCGAGGGGAGATCCGGGAAACAACAGACCTGTGAGTCTGACCTCGGTACCAGGAAAGATGGTAGAGGCGCTGATAAAGGACTGCATCATTGATCACCTTGATGGACACAATCTGATGAGGACCAGCAAGCACAACTTCAGAAAAGGAAGATCTTGCTTGACGAACTTACTGCACTACTTCGAGGGAGTAAACAGGCAGATAGACAAGGGTGACCCGGTTGACATTGTATATCTGGATTTTCAGAAGGCATTCGACAAGGTCCCGCATGAATGACTACTTCGAAAAATTGTGAGCCATGGAATCAAGGGTGAAATACTCATGTGGATTAACAACTGGTTGGCAGATAGGAAACAGAGAGTGGGGTAAATGGACAATACTTGGACTGGAAAAGTGTCACGAGTGGAGTGCCACAGGGTTTGGTGCTTGGGCCCGTGCTGTTCAACATATTTATAAACGACCTGGAAATTGGTACAACGAGCGAGGTGATTACATTTGCAGACGATACAAAGTTTATTCAGAGTAGTGAGACACAGAAGGATTGCAAAGACCTGCAACATGACATAAACATGCTCGAGAAATGGGTCACGACATGGCAAATGAGGTTTAACATGGATAAGTGTAAGGTGATGCATGTCAGTAACAAAAATCGTATACATGAATACAGGATGTCCGGTGCAGTACTCAGAGAGACCCCCCCCCCCCCCCAGGAAAGTAACTTGGGATTACTGGTAGACAAGTCAATGAAGCCATCTGTGCAATGTGCGGCGGCGGCAAAAAAGGAAAACAGAATGCTAGGAATGATTAAGAAGGGGATCACAAACAGATCGGAGAAGGTTATCATGCTGCTATACTGGGCCATGGTAAGCCCCCACCTGGAATACTGTGTCCAGCACTGGTCGCTGTACATGAAGAAGGACACAATACTGCTTGAAAGGGTCCAGAGAAGAGCGACTAAAATGGTTAAGGGGCTGGAGGAGTTGCCGTACAGTGAGAGATTAGAGAAACTGGGCCTCTTCTCCCTTGAAAAGAGGAGACTGAGAGGGGACATGATTGAAACATTCAAGATAATGAAGGCAATAGACTTAGTAAAGACAGGTTGTTCACCCTCTCCAAGATAGAGAGAACAAGAGAGCACTTTCTAAAGTTAAAAGGGGATAGATTCCGTACAAACGTAAGGAAATTCTTCTTCACCCAGAGAGTGGTAGAAAACTGGAACACTCTTCCGGAGGATGTTATAGGGGAAAACGCCCTCCAGGGATTCAAGACAAAGTTAGACAAGTTCCTGCTGAACCAGAACATACACAAGTAAAGCTAAACTCAATTAGGACACTGGTCTTTGACCTAATGGCCTCCGCGAGAGTGGACTGCTGGGCACGATGGACCACTGGTTTGACCCAGAAGCACAATACAAAATACAGAAACACCCACTCTCTATATATAAATAAATAATTTAACGATGTACAAAGTGCTCAGAACCAACCAACTGGTGGTAGAAAGATCATGCCGGGGTATTACCCCTGGAGAAAACCTTCAATGTTCAATCATCGCAATTTGGTATTATATTGATTGTGATTCCAACTACTCAAAATTTCTAAACAATTCAAAAATTATTGTGTACTCATTTTAGGTGTCTAATTCTTCCAGGTTCTGATGCGTTTCGCCAGACCAGGCTTCCTCAGAGAACCCACACATAAGATGTCTTAAAGTGATTGTGCTCTTAGGTTCTTTCCTACTTGTTTCATCTTTTGAGTAGTTGGAATCACAATCAATATAATACCCAAAGTGCGATGATTGAACGTTGAAGATTTTGTCCAGGGGTAATACCCCGGTGTGATCTTTCTACCACCAGTTACTCTTCAACATATTTATCAATGACCTGGAAAAGGAGGCAAAGTGCGAGGTTATAAAATTTGCAGACGATACCAAACTGTGCGGTAGAGTTAGGTCCAGGGAGGAGTGTGAGGACCTGCAAAGGGACCTGGACAAGCTGGAAGACTGGGCAAACAAATGGCAAATGCGCTTTAACGTGGAAAAATGCAAGGTCATGCATATAGGGAAAAAGAACCCGTTGTTCAACTACAAATTGGGGGGGGGGGCATTGTTGGGAGACAGCAGACTTGAGAGAGACTTGGGTGTGCTGGTGGATGCATCACTGAAGCCATCTGCACAGTGCGCAGCAGCCTCGAAAAAAGCCAACAGGATGCTGGGCATCATAAAGAGGGGCATAACAACCAGGACGCGGGAAGTCATCATGCCATTGTATCGAGCGATGGTGCGTCCACATCTGGAATACTGCATTCAGTATTGGTCGCCACACCTCAAGAAGGACATGGCGGTACTTGAGAGAGTCCAAAGGAGAGCAACGAAACTGGTAAAAGGGCTGGAACACTGCCCATACGCCGAGAGGTTGGATAGGCTGGGGCTCTTCTCTCTAGAAAAGAGGAGGCTCAGGGGAGATATGATAGAGACCTTCAAGATCATGAGGGGCATAGAGAGGGTGGATAAGGACAGATTCTTCAGACTGAAGGGGACAACAGGTACGAGGGGGCATTCGGAGAACTGAAGGGAGATAGGTTCAAAACAAATGCAAGGAAGTTTTTTTTCACCCAAAGGGTCGTGGACACTTGGTATGCGCTACCGGAGGAAGTGATCAGGCAGAGTACAGTACAGGGATTCAAACAGGGATTGGACGGATTCCTAAGGGATAAAGGGATCGTGGGATACTGAGAGAGGTGCTGGGATGTAATACAAGTATAGAAAACTAACCAGGTAATAAGTATGGAAACCCAACCAAGTCGTGAATGTGCAAGACCGGAGGATTAGGACTTCGATGGGAAGATAGGACTTCAATGGGAAACCAAGGTGGCAAGGGGGCCCCTTCTGGTTATTCAGACAGGTCGTGACCTGTTTGGGCTGCCGCGAGAGCGGACTGCTGGGCAGGATGGACCTATGGTCTGACCCGGCGGAGGCACTGCTTATGTTCTTATGTTCTTATGTTAGTTGATTGGTTCTGAGCACTTTGTACATCGTTAAATTTATTTATATATATATATATAAACAGACACATAGAGTAGGTGTTTCTGTATTTTGTATTACTCCACATATCACCCACGTGGTAATAATTTTTTCCCATTGTTTATATGGCTGACCCAGCAGCAATTCTTAATTTCTTATGTTCTTACCCACTCACTTTCCCCCTTGACTTCTTTCCCAATTCTTTCTCTTGTATTCCAACTTCTATAATTTAACACACTACCAAAACTTGTTTTTTAAAAAAGTATTCAAGCCTAAAGGTTTACGCTACACTTACACAATTTCAGTGCCTCAGTATACATGCTACATCTCATTCACACTATTTAAAAATCAACCTGACCATAACAGTATTGCCCTCACAAAGCTGCCGCACAGCCTAGGCCTTCCTCTAAGCATCACTAATGCCAAAATCCACCTACCTCTGTCAGCAACGCAGCCGTGCTGTGCACAGAGAGTTTTTGCTGCCTTTGAATCTTGTTACCACAAGCTGCATCTCTCCCCATGACTGAACTGAAACCACCGCCGACTTCACTCATACCACGCTCATTCTTTCTCTCTGTCTTTATACTACTACTACTAATCATTTCTATAGTCTAATAGACATATGCAGTGCTGTACTTCAAAACATAGAAGAGACAGTGCCTGCTCAAAAGAGCTTACAATCTAGTCAGGACAGACAAACTAGACAGGAAGGAACATCAATACACAGTTCAGTCACTGCCTTTACATTCTCTTCTTAATGTATCTCTTCCCCTTCAAAACGGAGCAAAATGGTGCATGTACATGCTTTTGAGTATATGAAAATGAAATGCAAAGAACCTTTAAGGTCCGTAACAATGAAAGTTCAAATGAAATGCAGTGAAACAATTCTTAAGAAATGATTTCAGAAAATTGGGCTTCACTGAAACAGACTTATTTTCTGAATGTTCTTTCTAGTTTTACAATTTCCATTATAGCCCTGGATATTGTTATTCCATTTCTATTTTACTTTTTTCTAGCTGTTTGGCTACCTCTCCTTAATTCCAGCAATCAATCGACCTGTAGTAGTAATGCAAGGACAGCATCTGAACTTTGAATGACACAGTGCTCATTCTTTTTTATAGCAGTTTCTCAGAATTAAGCAATTCTACTTTGGAAAAAGTCTACCTACCGGTAATTCTTTTCTTTTATGCAACATTGTAACACAATAAAATACAGTACATAAAGACCAAAATTGCATATCCAGTCTGCCCTGAAGTGATTTCTCCACTCTGGTTTGATACATGTACAAATTACTATATAGAAACGTACACCCACTCATATTTTCCCAAAGTCCTAATTGATGGCTAATTTAATAAGAAGGTGCCTATTATAAAGGTAATAGAGATTTGCGTCTGGTTGATCATAGCATTTTTATTCATAGACTAAAAGAAGTAAATCTAGATGTTAGAAATCTCTTGCTGTTTATGTCTTTCTTGATATTGATTGATCAATTAGAGTTGAAGAGGAAATTGGGAAAGGGGTTGGGACTTGTATACTTTCTTTTTGTAGGTACAGTCTCAGCTACCGTATTTTCACGCAGATAATGCGCACCCGTGTAAAACGCGCACACGGGTATAGCACGCAGAAACCACGATTTTATGTACAAAAACTTTTGTATACCGCGCTCACGGGTATACCGCGCATGCTGCCCGACTGTCCTTTCGCCCGCCCCGACTCTCCTCTGGCCACCCCGACTCTCCTTTCGCCCTCCCCGACTCTCCGTGCGCTGTCCCGACTATCCGTTCACCCTCCCTGACTTGGTCGGGTTGGGCCCATGTGCCTCAGGCCGCGCCCCCAGGTGGGACCTAAGGCTCCAGGGCCTATTCTGATTGGCCCACGTGCCTTAGGCCCCACCAGTAGGCGGAGCTTTGGGACGGATGGGCCAATCCGGCCTCATTCCGTTGTTGGCTGCCTGCCGGACAGGCGGGTTTGGCTCCCGTCTGTCCAGCCAACTACCAAAGGTACGGGGAAGGGGGTGGGGGTGTCGTGGGGGTGTCGTGGGGGTCGGCCAGGGGGGTCGCGGGTCGGCTGGGGGGGCGGTCGGAGGTTCTTGGGGGGGGGCGGTCGTTGGAGGGAGGGGGGTTTGCGTCGAGGGCAGGAGGGCCTGGGATCCCTCCTGCCCGTAATGTAGTGCGGGGTGGGGGTAGGGGGTCGCCGTGGCCAGGAGGGTTTGGGCTCCCTCCTGGCCCGATATTGTTGGGGAGTTGGGGAGTCGGCCGGGCAAGAGGGCTTGGGCTCCCTCTTGCTCCGATCGTGGATGCGGGTGCGGGTGGGAGCGCGTGCGAGCGGTCGTTCGGGGTGGGGGTGTGAGCGGTCCTGCTGGGGGGGGTGAATCGGGCGTCGGGCGGGGTGGGAACTATGTAAAAAAAAATTTGTATACCGCGCTCACGCGTATAATGCGCGAGGGGTATGCGCGGTAGGTAAAAACGCGTATAACGCGCGCGTTATATGCGTGAAAATACGGTACTCCTTTAAGCTACAATATCCCATGAGGTTCTATCCATGCTCCTTCACTCTTTAATATACAGTAGACTCTCTGTTAACCGGACCTCAATTAACCAGAACTCTCAAGCAACTAGAAAAAAGAAATCTAAGAAATCCTATAATACTGTAAATAAAATTAAATTAAAATCAATTTCTGGCAGAAATTTAAGTGTAAACTTGGCATGCCACACCTAAGTATGCTCACGCTTTGCCTATCACATATTTGATAGTTTGTCTAGAACAGTTTATGGTATGGCATAGTATGGGTAACGTGACCATTTATTTTTTTTCATCAAAACTGGGCATCTATTAATTGTCAACCCCGCCCCAACCCCACCCTAGCCCTGCACCAATCCTGCCATAGCCACACCCCCAATCCCGCCCACAATTACTTCCATTCATTTTTCATGTACACATAATATCTTATTAATTCATAATGGTAACCATAAAATAAAATAACCCCCCCCCCCACAAAGCACACTATACACAGAGAAAATGTTAATTATCATTTATATTTGGGGGGTTTTCAAAGATGTTAAGGCAGATGACTTTTAAATATCCAATGTCACCCCAGTAACTGTAGAAAAATAGACAAATATAGTGCAAAATATAGACAGCAGATATAAATTCTCAAAACTGACACATTTTGATCACTAAACTAAAAATAAAATCATTTTTCCTACCTTTGCTGTATGGTGATTTCATGAGTCTCTGGTTGCGTTTCCTTCTAACTGTGCATCCTTTCTTTCATTTCTTTCTTTATACACTCAGGCCCAACAATTGTCCCTTTTCTATTCCCTTTCTCCTATGTCTTTAGTGCCCCCAGTGCCTCCTTCCTATGTCCTTAGTGCCCCTTCCCGTGTCCTTAGTGCCCGAGTGCCTCCTTCCTATGTCCTTAGTGCCCCTTCCCGTGTCCTTAGTGCCCCCAGTGCCTCCTTCCTATTTCCTTAGTGCCCCTTCCTGTGCCCTTAGTGCCCCCAGTGCCTCCTTCCTATGTCCTTAGTGCCCCTTCCCATGTCCTTAGTGTCCTCAGTGCCTCCTTCCTATGTCACCCTCACTGCCTTCCAACCTTTGTCCCACCCCCTCCCCTGAAACCAGCCAGCCTGCCTGCCTCCCTCCCTGCCACGCCAAAGCCTACCTGCCTCCAGCACCCAATTCAACCCCTCCCCCACCCAGTCCATCGCCGCTGCTGCTGTCTGCCTGCCAGCCTCCCTCCTTTCCTCCTTCTAGCGACGATTCAAACCCCCGCCCACCACTGCTGCACCTTCTTCTTGCCGCACAGAAGCTTTCTTCCTGATGTCAATTCTGACGTCAGAGAGGAAGTTCCAGGTCAGCCAATCGCTGCCTGGCTGGCCCAGAACTTCCTCTGTGATGTCAGAATTGATGTCGAAAAGAAGGCTTCTGGGCGGCAAGAAGCAACGACGGCAGGCCAGGAGTTTGAATCAGCATGGGAGTGATTTATATATACATACATACATACATACATACATATATACAGAGAGAGAGAGTGGATTAAAAATTATAAGCAATTGTTAAATTATGCGATAAATGAAACAGAGCTAGCAAAATGCAACATATGTACTTTTACATTGCCTTTTGGATCGTTCATCCATGGACACTGCAGTGCTCGGCCTTTAGTCATGTGGCAGCCATGAGATCAGAAACATAGATGCTCCATTGCAAGATTGCATCTTTAAAGAACAATGTGCAGTAGTGTGCTTTCTTTGGGCAGAGGGAGTGAAACCTTTAGAAAGTCACCTTTGGATGTTGACTTTAGTTTGGACATAGCACCATGAATCAACAAAAGGTTTATGAGTGGTTTTAAAGATTAAAAGTGGAAAAAACAGGTGTAACCAATGGAGGTCGTTCTAGTCGCCCATCAACATCATGCACAGAAGAGCACATTGACAGGATGGATGCCTTGATTAGAGAATACTGATACATAATGGCTTCAATTTTGGTTATCAGCTATGGATCTACATTTACCATAATGCATGATGATTTCGGGTACAGGAATGTTTGTGCCCGATAGGTTCCCAAACAACTTACTGATCTGCACAAGCAACAGTGTGTGGCAATTGCGACCTAGTCCCTGAGTCAGTATGAAGAAGATCTGAGTATTCTGGAGAGAATTGTCACCAGCAATGAGACAAAGACAAAGTGTGATGAAGTTAAAAAAGTGGCGTTCACCTGGCTTCAGGAGTAGGCGAAGAACTTATCTTCAAGAATGCAGAAGCTTGTTGAATGATGCATACATCATCTTGCATGGAGATTATGTGAAAAAGTGATATGTTCAATTGCTCACAGTTACTTCTATTAAAGCTGTTAAATGTATTTTGCCTTTAATTTGCTATTTACCCTTGTGTGTGTATATATACACCACTTAAAACGTAACACTTCTGTTAAAATGAAGAAAGCCTTTCAGAACACTGCAGAACAGTGACTACAGCTTGCAACATACAGTAAATATACAAGAATGCATCTGCTAAAGAGCAGGAGGCACTGAAGTCTTCAGAGAGTCACTGAGTATGTGTGTGTTTAGATAGAAGAAATTAGTGGGAGGAGTTGGAGGACCCTCCACCTAAGTGGAAAGGGGGATTAGTATAGAAGGGAGAAGATTAAGATCAGGGCTTTTGGTCATCCTAATTCTCTCACCAGAGCCCTAGTTCTGAGGGAGACTCCTGAAAGTGCTGACAGTTTATGGAGGGAAATGCCATGTGAGATTGCCTGAAGAGCAGACAGCAGGGTGTTTCAACTTGGTGGGAAGATAGCATGATCCCAAGCTGAGGAACAAGTTTGGGACCCAGAGTGGCTCAGTGAGAGAGTAAACTAGGATTTTGCCTTTTCAATGGTGTCATCAGGAGAGGACAGGACAAGGATTGTTCTCTTAGGCATCCATGGCTGTCGTCTTGATTGTTGCTGTTGCCCAAGTTTCACTGTGGCTGTGTAGGCAGAACCAATCTTTCAGCCATCATGCTGTGGCTTTCTTCAGCACAATGGCTGAAATGTCGGTTCTACCTACCTAGGGTTACCAGATTTTACTTCCTTCCTGCTGCCACTACCATGAAAGTTACAGCAAGCTGGGCCAGTGTGGTGCCTTCAGTATGCTCAAGGTCTGATTTGCTCAATAACTTCTGTAAACTTTAACCTAATAAATAAGTCAAAAATAAAATTACTAACCCCCTCCTTTACAAAGTTGTGCTAGCACTTTTAGCTAGAATTCCTATGAGTGTCCAAGCTGTTACCGCAGCGGCTGGTGCTAAAAACGCTAGCACAGCTTTGTAAAGGAAGGTGTAAGTCGTTGACTGGAACACCCTCTTCCAAGCTATCCTAAAACTTCTAACCACTATTTATTCATTTATTTTTAAAATTTCTATACCGTTTTTATCCAAAACGGTTCACAAGGAGTTACATACATAAAAAAATTAAGAATCCATACAAAATAAGAAGATAAAACAGACATATTCAGCCTAACATAAAATCAATTGCCAGAGAAATGCATCAATACCATCAAAACAGACATATTTAGTCTAACATAAAGTCAGTTGCTCAGAAAAATGCTTCAACGAATAGTTGAGTCTGCAACATTTTCATAAAGGAATTCTTCTCTCCACATTATTTAATCTGGCCAACAAGGCCAATCCATAACTTGACAAAGAAAAATGGGGAGACCCTGCACACGTAAAAGTCATGGCATTCGTATCTACACATTTAGGGTTGGCCTTTGTTTTCAACAATGCCGCACCTACAGAACGTAAGAATCTTTGTGGTTGATAACGAGACATCAGGCATCGAACCATACAAAATTGATGACATAACATAATTGCTTTGTACTGAATTCTCCAGCCTGTAAACTGACATTCAGATCCTGAGCCCAGACCAAATGCTGTATCCATCTTTTTCCAGCCCATGTTGTATTTCTCTGGAATATATGTGCAAACCTTTCTTTAATCTTTACTTGAATTCAGGTACCAGCAATCAGGAAATCTGGAACTTTGTTCTTCTTTCCCTTACAGCTTTAGTAAGTTCAGTTTACGGAAGGATGGACTCTAGTACTAGCTTTCAAGCAGGTTTGGTACCAAGTCTCCCTTTAATCTCATCCTCAGCTTCATTTTTTTGAAATAAGTTTTTTTTTTCATGCATTTTTTAATTCCGTCAACTGTCATTTCACATTCTAAAAACATTTTATTTGCCCTGGTTTGCTCAGAAATCAAAGTTATTATCATTTCCACACCTTAAAAATATACCAGCTCATTTTAAGTCAATTTCATTTTTACTGCAAAGCCACTTTCCTTACTTAAATTCTTTTTTTGTTCTTTCATCACCAGAGAGAGCTTCTTTCAGGTTAGAATTATTTTTTCTATTTAATTTTTATTCAAATGATCACAAAACCTCTACCACAAAAACTCTCCCTTAACAAAGTCTTTGGATACCTGCCACTGCTAAGTCCTTTCTACTAATGCAAAGATCTCCACAGGAGTGAAAAGTCTTGTGGCTGATCTCTGCCTTCTGACAGGTCTCTGCCATGCTCATGTAGCTCTTACTGGCCTTTTAATGGCTGCATGAATTTCTCTAAGGGTCCCACTGCATCCTTCTGCCACCCATACTGATCTTTGGCCTGGTACTGACTGTAGCTGCATGGTCATTGTTTATCTTCAGGTGAGTGTACCATCAGTGCAAATTTGAACCTGTCTTTTTCCTGTTATGTTCTGTGCTTAACCAGTATACTGTATAGAGAAAAAGAAGCAAAATACTGCACCAGAACATTAGTCCAAGACAAAAAAAAGCAGCTCACTATTAACCTACAGCTGTTATGAATTACATATATTCAAAGAGCAACCCTGTACAATGGTGTTAATCCAGATATTCAGGGTCCTTTTGCCAAGCTGTAGTAAAAGATAACCTCTGCCAATTGTGCTTTTGTCTAGCTACTCTATTACAATTTGATTTTATCATGATTTCATGTATTTTATATGTAAACTAGTCTTTAAGCCCGTTACATTAACGGGTGCTAGAATAGATGTGTGTGTCTTTCTTTCTTTCTTTCTATCTCTCTCCTTGGCCACTTTCTCTCTGTCTATCTTTCTTTCTGTCTCTCTCTCTTTGGCTGTCAACCACCACCCCTTCCCTGCTCCCCCTGTCCATCAGCAGCCCTTCTCCCTTCCTTTTACCTCTCCCTGTCCAGCAGCACCCCTTCACTGCTCCCCCAGTCCAGCAGCAGCCCTTCTCCCTTCCTTTTACCTCCCCAATGTCCAACAGCACCACTTCCCTGCTCCCCCTGTCCAGCATTAGCCCTTCTACCTTCCTTTTACCTCCCCCCATCCAGCAGCACCTCTTCCCTGTTCCCCCTGTCCATCAATACCTGTTCCCAAACCATGGCTGCTTCCGTTGCAGGTCCGGCCTCTTGCTGAGGTCTGGACATTTGTGAAAGTACCCCTTTTCCCTTCTCTCAGTACTTGCGTCCGTGATCCTCTTAGACTGAGTGAGGGCGGGAGGGGGGAATCGCTGGTGTGTTCTCCACTTTCTTGCGTCCGTGGTTCTCTTAGACAGAGTTAGGGCGGGAGGGGGGAGTCGCCGGCATGTTCTCCGCTGCCTTGCGTACGTGGTCCTCTTAGACAGAGTTAGTGTGGGAGGGGGGAGTGGAGTGAGGGCAGGAGGGGGAGTCGCCACCGTGGTTATCACCATTTCAAACTGCGTGCCTCTGCATGTGGAGTAGGAGCCAGAAAACTGCCACACACAAGACCTTTTAGATGGAGGAGGGGCCAGTAATTCGCCTAAAAGCTGGATTCTGTAACCAGTGTCTATAAAGACAACACCAGTTACAGAATCCACTACCCCCCCCCCCCCCGCAACAATCGCGGCAGGAGAGATGGCTCATCGCCCCAATCATGATGGTGATCACCCCACCTCCAAACTGCTGCAACCCACGGCAGGAGAAATGCCCAATCTCTTCTGCCACAGTTTGTGCCAGTTCAGGAGGAGGGGTGATCACTATCACGATTGTGGCAGGAGAGATGCCCAACCTCTCCTACTGAGATGCAACCCCCCACCCTCGAACCAATATGGGCAGGAGGGAGCCCAACACCTCCTGACCACAATGCCCCCATGACTTCCCTCCTGAACCCCCAATTGGCCCTCCTGAACCCCCGATTGCCCTCCTGAACTGGTGATCCCGTGACACTCCCCCTCACCCCCGACACCCCCCCTTATCCCCCTTACTTACAATTAGTTGGCCAGATGGACGGGTCCCAGCCCATCCGCCCGGCAGGCCCACCATTGCCCGGATGGCGGGCCTTAGAACCTGATTGAGCCAGGCACCTAAGGCCCCACCCACAGGAGGGGCCTTAGGTGCATGGGCCAACCGGAATTGGTCCAGTTGCCTTAGGCCCTTCCTGTGGGCGGTGCCTTAGACACATGGGGCCGATCGGGGGTTTGGGGGTGGTCGTGGGGGGTGTCATGGGCAGGAGGGGTTGGGATTCCTCCTGCCCACATCTTAAGGGGGTGGGAGGTCACCGGCGCAGGAGGGATTGGGCTCCCTCCTGCCCATATTGGTTCGGAGGGGGTGGATCACAGCAGGCTATCTCTCCTGCCACGATAGCGATCCCCCAAAGTGCCGTGAACTGTGACGCTTTGGGGTGAGGATCACGGTAGGGAAGATGAGGCATCTCTCCTGCCTCGATCGTTGCGGTGCAGGGGTTGGCAGGTTGCCAGGGCCACTGAGATGATCACGGCAGCAGCAATCAGCTCAGCAGCCCCTTTTAGGAACTTATACCTGTTTTGATTTAGTCTAAGTCAAAACCGTATAAGTTCCAACTAGGTAACCTTTTCAAGGTTTTGATTATACTTGCTGTACGACTAGGTCTAGGTAAGCCCAGCTCCCGCCCTTCCCCCTCCTCTAAAAATGCCTCTTTTCACTCTAGGCGTTTAAAGGCAGGGGAAAGGACTAAGTTGGTTTTACATACGTCTAAAACCAGCTTTGATTATTGGTACTTGGATGATCTGGCTTTTTTATTGTCCAAGTTCTGATTTAGGCCCCTTTTTGGACTTTTTTATTATTATTATTATGAGCCCCATAGTCTTTTTCTTATTAAAGTTGAAATAATTTTTCTTTGTGTGACATCCAGGAGATATGTTTGTGAAGAGTAGAAGGTAGAAGCAATAAATATTCCACAGGTGTGTAATGGGTTTGGCAAGATATAGAGATTTAAAATGTTTTAAGAATGTTTAGGTCTATAGGGTACAAACTAAACTTTGATGGAAGTATTTTTATACAATTTGTCCCTGTAAGCATACTGGAAGATGTTGTAGTCCATAGTCACAGTAGAAGCACATTGGAAGGTTGAGTTCTGTTACGTGAAACACAGTAGAAGTACAGTGCAAGTTTTATGTCATGCTAGTGCAAACAGTTTTTGTACTGTCTGAAGTTTTTAGTTAGGGTTGTTGACATGACCAGTGGTGGTAAGCGGTCACAAAGAAAATATTATTGTGGAGAGTTAAAAATAGAAAAATTCTGTTAGTTCAGCAATAAAAATGATAAAGTTAAAATCTATGTAGGACGTGACTGTGTATAAATTCAGAAGCTGACAGCTTCTCTCTTTGTGTTGTATTAAATTTATATGGATGCAAGGCAACAGTTTGTATGATAGAGCAATGATTATGTTGTATTTTTGAGTTGTTAAACTGAAAAAAGGATATAGTTATTGGTAGTTTCTGTAGAACTGTGATGTGGGCACATATATGCTATATGGTTATTATTGATTAATTTTCCTCAGGTTGTGTGTTGAAATCATGTTATTGCTCCTAGGTTACTGCTGCTAGGCTATCAATTTGTCTATGCTGCTATTTAAATAATTTCTTTCTGTCATTCGTAAATTGTCTTTAGTTTATAATCTTTTGTAAACCGCGTAGAACTTATGGTTATACAGTTAAGAAGCACAATGTTATGTTATGTTTATCAGCCTAACTTCCTTTCTGTGTATCCTAAAATGTTTCATCTCCCCATTTCATCAAAATCCTTAGAGCAGTTTTTCAAGATAAAATTTCCAACAAACATACCATTATTGTTCTCTTTATAGTATAGGATGTTATCTAATGATTTGCTGTAGATAATAATGTTTAATGTTCATTTGAAACAGTTTACTTGTATGTTGAAAATAGATACTTATTGTAAACTGAAGTGTTTGCTTCTTTCCAGGGATGGCAGCTAATGGCAAAAGATTTTGAGTTGGCAGAGACAGAGAGGAGAAAGAAATTCAGGTTGATAATGCAAGAGATAAAAGAGGATGAAGGAAGAAAGTAGATAGGAAAAGAAGATAAAAAGGAAGCACAGATGGAAAAAAAAATCAAATGAAAACATAAAAGAAGAAAGAGAACGACTTAACATGTCCAAGCTGAAGTAAAGAGATAGAGCTCAAATAAAGATAGCTTGCAGGCACTAAAAAAATAATAACTTAAAAGATGAAGGGCACCAAACAGAGAAAAAAAGAAAGTAAGACAATAAATGAAGATAAGAGCAGAGAATGGGAAAAAAGAGATGCTGAACCAGAAACTGGAAACAGTGATATGATATGATAGATAATATTAGTTGCTCCTCTGCTTCAAGCTTCTTCAAATAAATAAGTCACCAGCTGCCTATGGCTTTACCTTAGCTACTTACTATCTGAAATGTCTGTACACCATCATAAAAATAAAAGGTCTGAATATCTTTGCATATTTGAACCCTTGAAGGATGTGAAAAATCCATTTATTTTAGTCTGCATGACATTTGCAACTTATAAAAAACAATCATGCTTTTAGCAGACTGGGTTTATATAGTAAAGTAAAATAATTGTCTGATTTTATCACACTGAGAGGTGTGAAAAAAATTTTCTGCTTTATTGATTAAGGACTCAGGATTTCTATACAGCATAGGCTTCTGGCAGTCTGAAAAGCCCATGGTACAATGGTCTACAGATAAGGTAACAAACTTATTTCTAAATTAAGTCATGTATTGATTTTTATTTGTATTAAATTTAATATAGAGGAACAGATCTTAAAAATTATTCCTCCCTAGGGCATGCAAAGCCTGCAATTACAGTACCATTTGTTGCCTGAAATCCTTATTGACTTGTAATACATGGAATGCTGAAAACTGGCTTGTGTCTCACAGTCTAGAAAGTATGTTTTAAAATCAGACCTAAGCCTGAAGCTTAAAAAAACTATCCAGAAGGGAAGATTAAAATTCTAAGACCAAACAATTATTAGTGTAAAAAAAAAAATTGGTAGGGCTGATGCAGTAATGGAATATATAGGTGAACACTTCCTAACATTTTTTTCACTATTCTGAGATAAAGCAACATCTTTACCATGTTCATACATTTGGATACTGTGACATACACATCTTTCAGAAACCTGATCAGAAACAGCTAACCATAAGCCAGACTCCCCAGCAGATACCTAGGATACCCCTAAGTGTAAAAGGGAAGGAACAGAGAATTGGTTCCCAAGGTTAGAGAATACAAATGAGAGAAACTTTGATAATAGGGCATGTCAGTTTTGGAGATGTCATAATTCAGGACCCCTTTTATCAAACTGTGGTAGAGCTTTTTACCATGGGCCGATGAGGTGAATGCTCCGACCCTCATTCAATGAGCGTCAGAACATTTACCTTGCCAGTCCATGGTAAAAAGTTCTACCGTTGTTTGATAAAAGGGGGCCTTAAAAAGCACTAGTGAAAAAAATGGTACAATTTCATGTGGAAAATCAACAACTAGCTTTAAATTTGAATGCTATTTACTTACCTGGAATTTCTAGGAAACTTTGCAAAAATACACAAATTGCTGAATTATGTTTAAGTGCTCTGATAACAGTTTTATGTGTTTGTATTGCATATTAATGCTTTATGTGCCCCAGTTGCCAAATTATCGAACTTATTTACCCATATTGACACTAACACATTAGGTTAATTTTCTTATTTACAGGTTTTCAACATAGTATCGTCATAGCGATAATCTAATATTGAAAATGAGGATGTACTGAGCAAATGGATTTAAGTGATTATTGTCAGAGAGGATTTTCAACTTTAGGGGACATGATAGAAACATTCAAGATACTGAAGGGAATAGACTTAGTAGATAAAGACAGGTTGTTCACTCTGTCCATGGTAGGAAGAACGAGAGGACATTCTCTAAAATTAAAAGGGGTTAGATTCCGTACAAACGTAAGGAAGTTGTTCTTCACCTAGAGAGTGTTCACCTAGAGAGTGGTGGAAAACTGGAACGCTCTTCCGGAGGTTGTTATAGGGGAAAACACCCTCTAGGGATTCAAGACAAGGTTGGAAAAGTTCCTGCTGAACCGGAACGTACGCAAGTAGGGTTGATCTCAGTTAGGTCTCTGGTCTTTAACCTGGAGGCCGCCGCAGGAGTGGTCTGCTGGGCATGATGGACCACTGGTCTGACCCAGCAGTGGCAATTCTTATGTTCTTAAAATATCCTAAAGAAAAACAAGAGTTCAATTGTGGACTCATTTACATCATTTTGTGAGATTAGGCAGAGAACTACAAGGGATCTCAGTAGATATGGGGTTTATTTGAGAGACATCAGTTATCAAAACAGATGACCTAATGACTAGATTACTTGCTCAGTGGTACAAAGCAAATTACAACATTCTGTGGTCCTGTTATAAACAGTCATGTTAGGATTAAAACGATGGACACACTTACCTACAAGTGTGAAATAAAGGGTTGTATTAATGTGGGATGAAATTCTGCCTGTGTCAATGGAAAACACATACTTTGTAACAGCAGAAGAGAGACGAGTCCTCTGACTGATTTAGCCTTTATAACAGGTCAAAGAGAGAAAGTTTGAACCTCGATGGACTAATTGACCCACCTGTGACCAGAAGATAAGAACTACAGAAGGAAAGGCAGGCAAAAAGGAAGGAAGATAAAGGAAAACAGAGAATGAAAAGTGAAAAAAGAACAGCAGAATAGCAAGAGATGATGGCAAGATCTGTTTTTGAAGTGGAACAGGGAGAGTCGGATGACAGTGGTGGAAGAACCAATGGAGGAAGGCCCTGTTGCTCTAGAGAAAGCTAGAAAGGAGCAAAAATATAATACTGAGGATGTAACCAACATAGCCTTTGCCAGTTTAAGACACCAAACTGGACTTAGAGAGACAGCAGAGATACTACTGCTGCCTGGACTGCTGCAGAACTCATCACTCACTTTGACACTGCTTTGATAATTGGTTACAACAAGTTGAAGAGGGCTCAGGCACGAATCATGAACAAACTGGATGTACAGTTTGAGGAGGAACTGCAGCAGAGTGGCATTGGTTGCATTTTCTTTGATGATCATCATGAAGATACCAGGGTCATGTTAAATGCAGAAGAGAATGCCAAATTGTATCCAGGTATGGTGAAATAGAGTTTTTACACAGTCTGTATGGATCTAGGAGACGGATATCTGTGGCATTTTGTTCCTGCGGAAACAATTAAAGAGAAGACTTATGCAGAAATAATTGCTGATAATTTGGTTGCACGGCTGAAAGAGGAGCAGGCAAAACTCTTCAAGCTATTAGAGGTGATTCCTATAATGTAAACACTGCTTGGGAGGGAGGAGTGATATGTTATGCTGAGGAGAAGTTATAAAGGAAGCTGCTGTGGATTGTCTGTTACCTGCATACAAACTACATTCAGGCACGTAGGGGGAAATTCTGTAAATGGTACCTAAAAGATAGGTGCCTGTAATATAGGTGCCTATCTCTTGTCAGTCACACTTAAGCGTCTATTACAGAATTGCGCCTAACTTAAAATATAGGCGCCTGTAATGTAGGCCAGGGTTTTAAAGGTCTATATTAAAGGTGCTTAAGGCCTTTAGAGAATCATGTCTAACGGCACCTAAGTCCTTCTCTATCCCCTAAACACACCTACTTTAGACTTAGGTGTTTATCATTTGTAGAATCACACCTAAGAAGATCAGCGCTTATTACCCAATGAATTTTTTTTTTTTTTTTTTTCAATTATGAGCTTGTTAAAGCTCATAAGTGAAGTCTATTTATTTATGTGCCTATCTTTAGGTGCCTCTTATAGAACGTCCCCCTTGATGACTGCTTTAGATGGCAAGGCAAAAATCAACAACAAATGGGCAGGTCACATTGGAAAAAATGCTGGATTCTGTTACTGAACTGGAAATAAATCCTGATTTTACTAAGATCTCTGATAGCCCTGATCTTCCTCAGCTCAGCGATGAAGTGATTAAAGACTTAAGCATAGATCAAAGCTGTGGCTATAGAATTATAACTACTATTAGAACAGATATATTGCCAAAGAATCTGGATCTGTTGGAAATAGGGCCTATGTCACATAGCAGATGCTCACAACAGCTCTAAGGATCAAGAGAATATGAATTTCCAAGCATAATCTGAAAGTAAAGAATCTGAAAAACTTAAGAATGATTGTAGAGTTCTGTGTTGGGTGGTGGTGGTGGGATTACATGGTAAACTGGTTTAGTTCAATATTAAAAAAATAGCAATTGGACATAAGATCCCAGGCATCTCCTCTTACAGCTGCAACTACTGAAAGAACAGTGTGAAGAGATAAGGAAGATAGTCATGCCTACAGTGAGAAGGTCAACTTGGTATGATTACGTCAAGTCTTACCTCCCCCCCTCCATTCTCTAACCGGCACCCATGTCAACCAGCACCGTTTAAAGAATCACACCTGCCTGATCGCAAATATAGGAAACTCAGCTGCCTGCCATGGGATCCCTTGCCATAAGCTCATCACAGCACGGGAATCCCCAATCAGCTGAGCCGACAGAATTCCTCAAAATTGCAGCTTTGAGAGTTCTGCCGACTCAGCTGATCAGGGGGAAAATGCTCCTGCTGCATTCAGCTGAGCCAGCTGTGGCAAAGGACCCCCTAACCCCCCAAAAAAAAAATCAGCAGGAGGGATGCCCATTCTCGCCTGACTAACACCAATGATTCCCCGACACCTCACCACAAAATTAGCAGGAGGGATGCTCACTCCCTCCTATCGCTGGGATCCCTCAATTCCCCGACACCCCCAACATCCCAAAACCCCACTCCAATACCCTTGACAACCCAATACCACCCTGAACCCCCTGTACCTTTGAAGAAGACCAACAAGATGGATGCCTAGTTCCTCCTGTTGGCAGACCCACCTCTTCCAAAATGGTGGGCCTTCCCCTTCCTGGTGGATCTTGGGATGCATAGAAGAGGGATCTAAGGTTCTGAATTGGCCCAGATACCTAAGGCTCCTCCCATAAAATGGACCTTAGGCACCTGGGCTAATCAGGGACTTAGGCCTCTTTCCTGGTGCATCCTGGGCATGGTTTGACTTAGTCACACTCATTTAGGCCCCAAAAACTCTGGCCTAAATAGGAATGTGCTAAGGTTTCAACACCTACAACCACTTAGGTGCTGCTAGGCACAATTCTATAAACAGTGCCTAGTAGATGATTGACAACTGCGCTCATTTATAGAATCAAGGCCTTTATGTGAATAAATGTTTAAAATTTCAAGGGTGTGTGCTTTGGTTTGACTTAGATCCCTTTTCTATGCATCCCAGAAGGGGAAGGCCCACCAATTTGGAAGAGGTGGGTCTGCCAGCATGCTGCACCTTGTGACCCTGGGCAAGTCACTTAATCCTCTACTACCCCAGGTACATTAGATAGATTATGAGCCCACCAGGACAGACAGAGAAAATGCTTGAAGTATCTGTATGTAAACTGCTTTGAGTGTGGTTGTAAAACTACAAAATGGCGGTATACCAGTCTCAATCCCTTTCCCTTACATGAATAACTTTAGCACACTGTAAGTAATGTGGGTATCTGCAACATATAGGTGCTAACACACACTATCTTAATGGTTGTCATAAGGGAGTGAATTTATCAAAGTGTGGTAAAATTGAGTTTTTAGAGCATCTTGATTTACCATGGTAGTCACCAACCTGTGATATTTCAAAATCAGAAGTTACTAACTTCCATTCTATCAAAATAACGCTGCTGTGAGCATTCTCACAAGCAATGATATTCTTAAATCTAAAGAGCATCAGGCTGTAAAGCCAGCTCAATGTTCTCTGACTACAAATTAAAGGGTCTATGTTGTGCCACCTAAGACTCCTACCCCAATCACAACTGCCCAAATCAAGCCGACCCCTAGCGGTAGTGTTATGAGACTACTACTAAAGGTTGCTGGTGCCATTTTGAAACCTAGCACCAACAAGGGCAGAAGCAGTTGTGGAGCAAATGAGATTCGCTTCCGCTTTACCCCTGGGGGGAGGGGCTATTAGAGGTTGGGGGCTAGTCATGTGGGGGTAAAATTCCAGTGTGTGGGGGGGGGAAGTACAATTCAGAGGAATGAATTGGGGAAGGAAGTTTGGTTTGTGTAGACATTAGGAGAGTAGCTCGATTTCAGGGGTTGTGATGGAGGGGGGTCTTGAGTGGAATAACAAAGCCCTTTTAAGATGTAGCTTAGGAGTAGTGGGCTAATTATATTCATTTTCCATGTCATTTCAAATGAATGCACATCCCTAATAGTGTTCAGACCAGACAGTGGGAGACATTATACACAAAGTAATATGTATCGGATAGACTTCTACTGTTTGTGTCCCACAAATGGCGAGAGACTGAAAGATGATTAGCCAAATCTAGTTTGGGGAAACTGAGGTCAATGCTGGACAGGCTTCTAAGGTCTGTGTCCTGCAAATGGCATGAGAAAAGTTAAGTTTCAACAACTCCAGAGTGTTAGATCATTTTATTGTCACCGTGAGTGGGGGTGCTGTACAGCTTAGGGAAGTAGGAAAAAGAATCTTGACTGGTAAATTGAATACTGTCAGCAACACCTGGAGTCTTAATTATAATTATAAAAATTTTTTACTTGACAGAATATTTGTTTAGCTGAGATTATGAATGGGAACAAGAACCATTTTATTTACTAAATGAGCCTCAAAACCTCTAGCTGAGACAACTAGCACAGCACTGTTTCAGCTAGAGGTTCCCATTCATAATCTAGGCTAAACAAATATTCTGTCAAGTAAAATTTTTTTACATTCAGTAGCTAGTTTTGACAGTAACACTGATTTTTGTAGTCTTAATTATAATTATATATCATCCCAACATATTTGGCTGCCTATATAGTTGGCATAGTGATGATAACTGAGTAAAGCTTCTAATTTAGAAGATGACTCGGTATATAAATCCAAGGATTAGATTAGACTTCACAACTGACACTTAAACATGGGTGACTGGGACCTGCACAGGATGGCAGACACAGCTTTGGCCACCTTGTTGGACAGATTGGCTGGACCATGAGGGCCTTTTTCTCCTGTCATTTGCTGTGTTACTATGTATTATCCAGACTAGCCATTGTTGATAGAATAAGATCTAGCCGATGTCCTGCCTGATGAGTTGGTAAAAAAAATCCACTTGAGCTATCCCAAAGCCTGACCTGAATGAATGAAGAGTGTATTACTATTTAAAAAGGCTTACCAAATACCTTCAGTCACTATCCGCACTGGACAGAATGCCAGGAAATCAAAATAGTATACATATTAAGTTTTATTACCTATATACAATATTTCTAGCCATTTTATGAATGCCAGGAAATCAAAATAGTATACATATTAAGTTTTATTACCTATATACAATATTTCTAGCCATTTTATTACATATATACAATATTTCTAGCCATACAATATTTCTAGCCATTTTATTACATATATACAATATTTCTAGCCATAATCATTGATTAAGTACAGAGTTTGAATTAATACGTTACCGGTTATTACATCATTATTCTGTCACTTTCCATACGATCAGGAGGCTTACTCACAAAATATCATCACACAGCTTGTCAGTAGTGGAAATGTCCTCTCTCTTACAGGTTTTTTTCTTTCTAGGGGAAGCAGTATTTATCCCCCTATCCTTGTGGATTGAGTTAACTGAATGCTGGGGTGATGTTTACCAATTAGTATGTGTTTGCCTCATGAGCTAATTTCCCATCCCCTTCCTAGTGAAGGATGTTTACCAATTAGTTTGCCTCATGAGCTAATTTCCCATCCCCTTCCTAGTGGAGGATGTGCTAACTGAATGCTTGTGGATTGAGTTAACTGAATGCTTGTGGAATGTTATGTGTTAGCCTGCCTGAGCTGACTGACCTGCTCAATAGGTGCTGAAAAGTCCTTGCTCGTTCTCATAACAGCTATCATGGATCCTAGGCAGTGTCACTCAATATTAATAATACTTTCATAATCATCCGTTTCACAATCGTGTCACATTCGGTCCTTATTGAGTGATACTGCCATAGGATACCATCGTGGTCCGAGTTGGTTTATAGCATAGTCCATAAACCACATAACAATTCCACAAGGACAGAACAAGTACTATTATGGTTAGTATAATTACTAATCTAGTGATGCTTTTGTTCAAATTCCTTATGGACTGATTTATCCTAGTATTATAGCTTTTAACTTTCCCAACTTTAAATCCCAATTTGGAACGGAAAAGTTGTTCTCCCAGAATACATTTGTTCTAAATCCTATATCAGGTGTTCAAACATAAGTTTGATTCTGCCAAAGAAGTGTTGACATATTGTGTAAGCATCCTGCAAAGGGTACTATCATTTTTTGGAATTATTGGCTCATTAGTCACCACACATATTACGCGTGGTGCTATTTCAATAATATAGTCCATTCACACACATCATATATTATTGATTGTAATTTACAAATTCGCCCTTGCAATGTGGAGTCACAAAATGTTAAAATTAAATTTAAGTGCCCAGAAAAATTGTTTCTGAGGTTCCCCTAGTATGAGGGGTAACACTACATATTTACACATAAACATTCCTATGCAGTGAGTATATTAGACACGGTCCTCCATATCTGCTCATTTCTAGTGTGTTCATTGCTTTTAATCTGTAATCGCTGCAAGTTCTCTTGTTGTCACATTTGCAATGATACATCTGGAGTTAGCGCTGCAAGTGAAGTTATCTTGCTTCCGATTCATTGAAGAATGCTTCCATCTCCATGACGTAACGACCCCTTCTTTAATTGTAATACGTCGCCCGGGGGCAGCGCCTCTTACCCCATACCATATTCCAAGGATTCCAAGGCACACGTATATCTGCAAGTTTCAGAAAACATTATTACTCTCTCAAATAACATTTCTCCTGAGGGACATATTCCCATTTTTCCATTCCCGGTTTCATTACAAGGAGTGCCTTATCTTTCCCGATTGCAATCACCTCCGCTGGTTCCGGAGGTTCTTTAGGATTGCTAATCCAGATTTTGGCTATGGACAGTTTCCCAATCGTCAAATTGGGGGTTACATTATCCCTCCACTGCCCATATTTGTCATCTGTAGTTAGTTTTTCAAGGGCCTCTTTCAAAAGTCCATTCATCTTCAATTAATCCCGCTGCCTGGGGATAATAGGGCATGTGATATACCCATTCAATATTATTTTCCTTAGCATATTCTTTATCTGCCCTCCCATAAAATGTATTTGTAAGGGCATACCATAATACTGAATAATCATGTCTAAAGTCCTTAGAGTGCTCCATTGTGACGCAGAAGCACAAGGAAATGCTAGTAATAATCTACAGCAGTACACATATATTTACATTTATGACTTTCGGGTAACGGTCATATGAAACCCATTTGCCAAATCTGGGCTGGCAAATCGCCCCGTGCCCCATTACCTTATGTGGTACTTCCCGTTCTTGATATGTTGACACACCGGACATTTTCTGATCACATGTTAGATCAAAGGAATCCCTCGTTCCTGAGCCCACCTGTAAGTAGCTTTTTCTCCAAGATGTCCACTTTTCTGATGTGTCTAAATGGCTGTACCTTCCAACCATTCTTCCACCTTAGGAATTTCATTAGTAGTTGTTACAGAAATGGTAGCTGTGGCATCTGCTTGGGAATTAAACAATCGTTCCATTGAATCAACAGGCATATGTGCATCTACATGAAATACTGACACTATTGTCTCCTGTACAATTTTTTCTATGTCTTGCCACAATTCTTTACCCCACAGTTAACCAATTATGGGACTTCCACCCCATTAACCATGTAGCAAGACCATTAGCAAGTAGCTACCCCATGCTCACCTATTTTAGCTCTTTGAGAAATGTACCATTTCCATTTAATAATACTTTGTTCCTGAGCATATCCTACTCTATTTGACTTTTCAAAAGCAACCTGCTGTTCTTCTCCCCACATAAACTCATATTTTTTATTCTTTGGAGTGGGAAAATCTAATATTTTTCATTTTGCTTTCTCTGTGATTTCCCTAATATCCTCTATTCCACTGAATTCCTAAAAATTTTACCGACGTTGCCGGTCCTTGTATTTTTGTTGGATTTATTTCCCTTCCCTTCTTTTTCATATGGTCAATTAATAAATCCAACTGCCCTTTCTTAGTTTGTATGTCAATATGTCAAACTCATGTAATTTACTATCTTGCTCTATCTGTACCTTAAAGTTTTATCCATAAACCCTTTGGTTCCTTACTTACATTATTAATTTCATTACAAGTTCCTACATTTAAATCCATAATTTGTTAATATTTAAGCATATTTTAAATATCGATCCCTGTTTTTGCAACATTCGTAGAATTGCAGACAGACTCCATGCTGTCTCTCTCTATTTTTTCTTTTTCTTTCTTTCCTGCTTCCTCCCACTTCCCCCTCCCCTCTGCCTGGTGAACAAAGGAGAATTCAAAAAGCCCGCCGTCAAGCTCACATGATAGCATCTAAGGAGGAAAAAGGTGGGGGTGAAAATCCCTCCCTTTGTAGTTTGCTCTTTCAAACAAAGGAACTTTTACTTCAACATCCTATTTACTCGACCGCGCCCCCTCTTATATTTTGTGGCAGCAATATGAACTGCTAATACCCAGCTCCTTCGAGCCAACTACATCACCCGATAAATCGGGGCATCTTTCTAAACTACATCACCCTATTCATCGGGGCATATTTCCAAACCTTGTACAAGAACAATTGATTCTGCACTTCCCAGAACCCAGAGCAACCACATCACCTGATTAATCGGGGCAACTATTATTTCTCTAAACTACATCACCCGATCCATCGGGGCAACTTTTTTTTTTTTCTAAACTTGTACAAGAACAATTGGTTCTGCACTTCCCAGAACCCAGAGCAACCACATCACCTGATTAATCGGGGCAACTATTATTTCTCTAAACTACATCACCCGATCCATCGGGGCAACTTTTTTTTTTTTCTAAACTTGTACAAGAACAATTGGTTCTGCACTTCCCAGAACCCAGAGCAACCACATCACCCGATCCATCGGGGCATTTTTATTTCTCTAAACAACATCACCCGATCCATCGGGGCAATTTTTTCTAAACTGCATCACCCGATTTTTCGGGGCAATTTTTTAAACTTGTACAAGATCAAGTGGTTCTGCCCTTTCCAGAACCTTTTCCCATGACTCTGCTAATCCATGATTATTGACTAGTTCTTGTGCTATTAAATTATACGGTGCCTCGGTCCAGCTGGGCACCTCTATAGGTTCTTTTGAGGATTTCTCTCTCTTCCTGAACATTCCTGTATCACAAGAGCGCTCAGGTTTTCTTTAGAGAAATCCTGCCGACTACGCCAATTAATGTATTACTATTTAAAAAGGCTTACCAAATACCTTCAGTCACTATCCGCACTGGACAGAATGCCAGGAAATCAAAATAGTATACATATTAAGTTTTATTACCTATATACAATATTTCTAGCCATTTTATTACATATATACAATATTTCTAGCCATACAATATTTCTAGCCATTTTATTACATATATACAATATTTCTAGCCATAATCATTGATTAAGTACAGAGTTTGAATTAATACGTTACCGGTTATTACATCATTATTCTGTCACTTTCCATACGATCAGGAGGCTTACTCACAAAATATCATCACACAGCTTGTCAGTAGTGGAAATGTCCTCTCTCTTACAGGTTTTTTTCTTTCTAGGGGAAGCAGTATTTATCCCCCTATCCTTGTGGATTGAGTTAACTGAATGCTGGGGTGATGTTTACCAATTAGTATGTGTTTGCCTCATGAGCTAATTTCCCATCCCCTTCCTAGTGAAGGATGTTTACCAATTAGTTTGCCTCATGAGCTAATTTCCCATCCCCTTCCTAGTGGAGGATGTGCTAACTGAATGCTTGTGGATTGAGTTAACTGAATGCTTGTGGAATGTTATGTGTTAGCCTGCCTGAGCTGACTGACCTGCTCAATAGGTGCTGAAAAGTCCTTGCTCGTTCTCATAACAGCTATCATGGATCCTAGGCAGTGTCACTCAATATTAATAATACTTTCATAATCATCCGTTTCACAATCGTGTCACAAGAGCATAGGAAGATAATTTTTAAAAAAATCATTTCAATGTAAATTAAATTAAACAGACCAAAAAAATGATAATTTTCTAAACAGAATTGAGCAAGAAAGACAATTAATGTTTCTAAGTTCCCAGCAGTTCCTCCTGGCATGTGACAATCCAAGAAAATACTTAACTATGAATTTCCCTCAAATAGCATGGCCATATGTTCACTGGCCAGAGGGGATGAGATGGACACCAATGAAAGGGGAAGCTTTGCTTCCATAAATAGGTGCCACACCTCCTCTTTCCAAAGGATATGTCTAATTGCATAGCCCAAAGGACAAAGCCAAGAGAAATGAAGCCTCTCAACAACTGTTAGTCAAGATTCACTAATTAGAAAGACATCAGCCATACAATCCACAATAAGATCATAAATGACAAAGGCTTTGTTTAACACAAACTGAACAATTACATAAAGCAGTGAATTGCAAACTGTGTTGTGGCAAGGTTTGAAGTGTGTCATGATTCGCCAGCGAGGAAGATAGTTGCAGGCGCTGGCTGACTGCCTACAGGACGTGCCTCTCACGGAGAGAAGCATGTTCTGTAAATAGTCAGCTGGCACTGGTGCCTCTCCTCCTCTCTGGCACCTCCTCCTCTCCGTGCCTCTCCTGTTGACTCCCTCCCCTCTTCCGGGTCAAGGCCCCATCTGCAGGGCCTTCATGCATGCACAGATGTCAACGTGATGATGTCACATGTGCACGTGACATCATCACGTCGATGTCCATACGTTCTTTGGTCGTCGAGCATGTACTGCACTGTGTATGTATGAGCAGAGAGGAGGTTCCAGCGCAGCATCAGGTGACCATCCGGCATGTGTAAACTAGGTTGTGCATTTGCACAATGACTGACACAATTGAGTCCTCCGGAGCAGCGCAGCACTGATTTTTATTTTTTGCTCTCCTGCTGCCGCCCCCTGCAACACTAAAACCTGGAAAAATTCAAAATCTGCCCTGATGCCTTGAGTCATCTCCAAAAGGAGGACATGTCCAGGCATCGGGCCACCCTGAACTCCTCAGGCCCGAGGTATGCGCCTACTGGGTCTACCCTTTAATCTGACCCTGACTGTGTACAATTCTGGGGACCGCACTTTCAAAAAGATATAAACAGGTTAGAGTCGGTCCATGAAGGCCACTAAAATGGTTGGTGGTCTATGTCATAAGAAGGCATTTGGGAGAGACATAAAGATCTAAATACTTTGGAGGAAAGGAGCGAGAGGGAAGATATGTTAGAGACATTTAAATACTTAAGTGGCATAAATATGTATGAGGTGAGTCTCTTTCAATTGAAAGGAAGCTCCAGAATGAGAGGGCATGGGATGAAATTAAAATGTGATAGGCTCAAGAGTAATCTAAGGAAATACTTTTTTACAGAAGGGGGTGATAGATGCATGGAACAGTCTCCCGGTAGAGGTGATGGAGAAAGGGACTGTCTAAATTCAAGAAAGTGCAGGACAAGCATGTGGAATCTCTTAGAGAGAGAAAGAGATACACCTATCTACTAGAAAAGATATTAGCAAGGTAAGAACCTAATCTCTTTTTGATTATTCACATGAATATATCCTTTACATTTTTTGTATTTTGGTTCATCAGTTTGATATTTGTTACTGATTCAATTACTGTATATGGCTTATCACAATTCGATTCTGCCTCCGGTGTTTTTAAACACTTTTTATGTAATTTATGTATGTTACTTTTTATATCACCATCTGTATTTATTATTCAGCAGTACATATGAGGTAATATTTGATTGTTGCAGCTTTCTGGACCTTGCTGCATCTGAGTAAGTAGAACTGACATTTCAGTGCCTACTGTGGCGGGGTCAAGACCCAAAAGCAAGCAAGGCCCAAACACCCACCATGAGCTCTTGGATCCAGTTCCCACAGAGTGCCAATGGAAATAAACCAGTCTTTTTTTAAATATTTGCCAAAACAGAAAAACATTTTATTTTCCTCAGTATTTCCTCATACAGAGAAAGCAAAAATCAAAATAGCCCTGCCGCTCTCCCAAACAGTCCTTGCGGCCAAAATACAGCCTTACCTTCAATAATGTCCCAAAAGTTCAGGCTTTCATCATATCTCCCGAAATAAAGCAAAATTATTTCTTTCTCTCCCTGCCCCTGTTTCTTTCTGTCTGTCTGCCTTTCTCTCTCCATGCCCCCTTTCTTTCTTTCTGTCTTTCTCTCTCCATGTCCCCTTTCTTTCTGTCTGTTTTTCTCTCTCCATGCCCCCCTTTTTTCTGTCTCCCTGCCCCCTTTCTGTCTGTCTGTCTGTCTGTCTTTCTTTCTCCATGCCCCCTTTCTTTCTTTCTCCATGCCCCCTTTCATTCTCTCTCCATGCTCCCTTTCTTTCTTTCTGTCTTTCTCTCTCCATGCCCCCTTTCTTTCTTTCAATCTGTCTTTCTCTCTCCATGCCCCCTTTCTGTCTGTCTTTCTCTCTCTCCATGCCCCCTTTCTTTCTTTCTGTCTGTCTTTCTCTCTCCATCCTCCCTTTCTGTTTCCCTTCTTTCTTTGTGTCTCCCTGCCTGTCCCCTTTCTTTCTTTCAGCTGTAGAGATTTTATCTTTGTCTTTCTTTTTCCCTGCCCTCCCCCAAACCACCGCTGCAGCCATCGGGGAACAGGCCCCCAGCTACTGCCGCCGAGTTCTGAGCTCTCCCTGCTTCCCGATGCCTTAAAGAGGACGCAGAAGCACCGGGCCGATTAGCCTTCCCACCCGATGTCAATTCTAACGTCGGAGAGGAAGTTCCAGATCACCCAGGCAATGATTGGCTGGCCTGGAACTTCCTCTCCAACGTCAGAATTGACATTGGGTGGGGAAGGCTAGTTGGCCCGGCACTTCTGTATTCTCTTTATGGCATCAAGAAGCAGGTAAAATGTGAAGGCAATGCGAGTCTATCACAGAGCCTGGGATGGGCTCCACGATCAACTCCCGTTGCCTTCGTGATCTACTAGTCAATAGCAATCGACCTTTTGGGCACCCCTGGTCTAGGTTATTTGACTCAAAACCCTGCTCATTTACCTTCTCTATCTAGCAGCTCCCCTCCCCCACTCTGAGAAGCTATGTTTCTCCCAGCCAGCTTGTGTAAACTGTGTTTCAGAATTCTCCCCTCCCAAGCTAACCTTTCCCTAGGAAATGAGTTTCTTTTTTGCCTGGGGGTTTCTGGTTGCCTTTTCCAACATGGTGGAGGAAATGGTCTTCAAATTCTCCCAGTGTTTCCTGACGTACTCTGCAGAGTGTTCAATCTGTCTTGGTCCTCCCCCCAGCCCTCAGCTGTAGAGATTTTATCTTTGCCGGGCTCCTGCTCTGCCTGGTGTAGGTCAGCTCTCCTGACTCATCCCCTGTCTTTAACCCTCTGTATGTCAGGCAGAAATAATGCAGGGTTAAAGGGAAGTTTTCCTTCTACAGGTTTGAACAAGGAATAATAGGGAAATACAATAGGATCCTGAGCTGCTACTGCACTAAGTCTTCTGATCAGCCCTGCTGATGTGCCTACTGTCTGCTTGTCAGACTTTATAATGCTTTTTCTTTCTCTGGGAATAGGCACTGGCTTGGCATAATGAGGATTAGTAGCAGAGTCTCTGGATGAGACAGGGTCCTGCCTGTCACACTACTTAAAAGTGGGTGTGCTTAGGGGGCAGATCATGGATATGTTTTTGAGTTAGGCTCCTGTTTTTGACTTGAGCACCTTTCTGCGCATAGTTTAGGCCCACTCCTTTCTGCCAGCAGGCCAGCCACTGCAAAATGGTGGTTTTCCCATTCTGGGATGCACCGGGGAGGGGCCTAAGGTCCTGATTGGCTCAGATGCCTAAAGCCTCTCCCATAGGAGGGACCTTAGTGATCTGGCCAATCGAAGTCTTAGGCTACTCCAAGTGTATTCCAGGTTGCACTGGGAAGGCGGCCTAGGACTCTGGTTGGCCCAGGTGCCTAAGACCCCTCCTATGGGAGGGGTCTTAGGCATCTGAGCCAATCTGGGACTTAGGCCACTCCCTAGTGCATCCCAGAATGCACCAGGAAGGGGAAGCCTACCATTTTGCAGTGGCGGGTCTGCTGGCAGGAGGGAGTAGGCATCCCTCTTGCTAGACATCAGATTAAGGTATGGGGAATTTGAAGGGGTTTGGGAGGTTACAGGGTGATCTTGGGGTGTTGGGGGAGCATGTGGGGAGTGTCAGGGGGATCTTGGGGTGTCGGGGACTGTTAGGGGTGGAGTCGGGGAGTGTTTAGGGAGCTTCGGGGATGATGGGGCCAGCGGCCAGAGGGAGTGGGCATCCTTCCTGCCAGCCAACTTTGTAGGGGGGACGGGTTCACAGTTGCAGCTGCTAAACTGATCGCCTTTGTGGCAATCAGCTCAGCGGCAACACAACTCTTTAACCAGCGCCTGTGACAGGGATTCTATATAGGATGCCTGTGTGTGATCCTCAAAAGCTGCTTAGGCAGCTACTGAGACCGGGCGTCCAATATATAGTCCAGCCCTATGTGTTTGATTCAGGTCATGACATGCTATGCACCATGTTTGTTTTTCAAATGTTAATATTTGGAGGATAATTTAGGAAAGTACATTGATATAATATAGGTAATACAACACCACATAAAAGAAATGATAAAGTACATTGTGAATTTTACTCATCATTACAGATATTTATACTGCCCTAGTGCTTCAGATTATTTATTTCTAAATTTTTTAAACCACCTATAACTAAGCGGTTAATAGTTAAAACATTCACAATAGTTCAAAGGACAGTACATTTACAAAATGCATTCAATTAACAGACACCAGGAAAGTAATTATGAATTTTTAAAAGCAGTGTGTCCTATTCCCTGCAGAAAAGACATTTGCTATGGATGAAGATAATAATCATATATATTTTCCCTTCTCCAGTCTTTAAGACCAAATTTGCAAAGTTAAAAAAGAAAGTGCCAGTTAATGAATGAACTGGGCACTGTGAAACTGTTGGCCAGTCTGTGTCTTCTTTTGAACTTTAATACAAAGATGAACCCTGGGCCAAATTACCAGCTGGATGTTTCTGAATCGGCATATAATTGCTGGTTTAGCTCATAAACTTGCATTTGGAATTAACATAGACAACTAACTGGCATTTTTGAAAACTCAGTTAATTGAGTTATGTTTTAAACGTTTTCATCAATTCTTTATATATATATATATATATATTTTTTTTTTTTAAATAAGAGAATAAAATATATTTTTCAGTGTGTAGGGAAAGTGAAATAGAACCAACTGTAAAAGTAATCCATTAGCCTAATTTTGCAAATACTGTATAAAATTTAAAAAAGTAAAACAAAACAATATTTTTTTGTGGATGGGGGCAGAAGCAAGCTTTCCTCGCTCCTGCCCACTGCTAACCCGATTGGTGGCAACTGATTTCTTTTGCCGCTAAGCGGAAACCAGCAGGAGCGCGCTTTGACTGGCTCCCACGAATTCTCTGCTGTCTATATTTTGCACTGTTCAGGAAGAAATACATTTGTTTCTATTTCTCTGAGGGTTGTACTGCATGCAGAATCTTGCATCTTAGGATTTTGTTTGTATATATTAGTACTTTTAATTTGGTCCTGTATTTGCATAGGGGTTATCTGTGTTCTGCATGTGTGACCAAGGCCAGGTGTTCTGGTAGGAATGAATGTTGAGAAACATAGTGTACTTTGCGTAGTTTAATTTTGTGGTTAACCATTATGTATTGATAATAAGATTATATTGTGTGTATTGTCACAGGGTAGGCCCTGCGACTGAGCAGGGTAGTGAAATGACTCCTATGCCCAGGGCTAGGCAAGGGAAAATACTCGCCCAAAGAGATAAAACACTACCCACACCAACACCTCAGCCTAGAACTACAGCCAGGCAGGGAAGGTTCAGTGAAGAGCAAAGAAGTACCTATTTGTTTTCGCCGGAGTCTCAGAAGAGAGAACGATGGGTGAAGGGAATTAAAGGTACTCGGGATAGTGTTCCTAGGGGGAAGATGCACCACACATCACCTGACCTTCATGGGGAACACAATTCCAGGCAACACCAGGAACATTCCAGTCCTCAAGTTGGGCAGGAACAAGCTACACCTGTTGCTTATTATCCTGAGGCTTATAGGCACCAACAGCAGTGCTCAGAAAGGAGGCTGCCACTGAACATAGAAACATAGAAACATAGAAAGATGACGGCAGATAAGGGCTATAGCCCATCAAGTCTGCCCACTCTATTGACCCACCCCTTTAAGTCTACTGACCCCCTTAATCATACTGCCACTCTACTGACCAGCTCCTTCAAGTCTATACCCTAGCGACCCTATTCCTTGACTTGACCCTTGTAGGGATCCCACATACGTATCCCATTTATTCTTAAAGTCTGGCATCCTGCTGGCCTCGATCACCTGCACTGGAAGCTTGTTCCAATGCTCAATCACTCTTTTCGTGCTGTACTGGAGGGAAGACCTGGAGACAAGACACCCGTTCCAAGAGCCCGGAGCAATGTACCTCAGCCTAACACACAGGTCAGATCTAATTGTTTAGAAGCTGAAATGTTAGAGGAATGCATGAGAAAAGCTTCAGACAGTGAAGACTTTGTAGACCAGAAAGAAGCCATGGACTATAAAGGATCAAGAGGTGAACCAGGAAACTACAGACCTGTGAACCTCACATCAGTTCCTGGGAAGATAATTGAAGCACTAATTAAAGACAACATTGTAGATCACACTTGGAAGATCACAACCCAATAAGGGCTAGTCAACATGGCTTTAGGAAAGGGAACATAAACACTTATCACCTGATAGTATAACTTTCTATCAACTTTGTTGCATCCCTTAGTCTGTTGATATTATATGGGATCCTCAGCGCCACCACTCAGAGCTCAAATGGATTTCATAGCTCTAAGCTTTATGTGCCAGCTCCTCATTGGTTCCCTTTATTTAATATCAATCTCATACGCTTATATTTGCTTTTGTAATATTTTGTTTTTATATAAATGTTTTTTAGTGATAATAAATTATTTAAGTACTTAGCTTTGACTTGTGGTCTCTGGCTAGGGGAAACATAACACCGACATGTTTCGCTCCTTGAGCTTTATCAAGGCTTTACCCCTATAGTTTTCACCGCCAAACCTGCGACCACTCTATCCTGCAGAATAGAGTGGTCGCAGGTTTGGCGGTGAAAACTATAGGGGTAAAGCCTTGATAAAGCTCAAGGAGCGAAACATGTCGGTGTTATGTTTCCCCTAGCCAGAGACCACAAGTCAAAGCTAAGTACTTAAATAATTTATTATCACTAAAAAACATTTATATAAAAACAAAATATTACAAAAGCAAATATAAGCGTATGAGATTGATATTAAATAAAGGGAACCAATGAGGAGCTGGCACATAAAGCTTAGAGCTATGA